>NC_091985.1:125235728-125605728 GCF_044704955.1 Pristiophorus japonicus | reverse complement strand
CTTGTACAACATCCACAAAAAAGAGTGTACAGATTTGAGTAAGTTAGTCTCAACTGGAGTGCGACACTTAAATTGGCATCAGCAGCGCTGGCTAGAAAGGACAAAATTAGCTAGACCCCACACTTACAATAATTCCCGCTGGAAAGCATGCAGATGTAGATTTGAATGTGATACCCCATTGTAAGAACATTCGAATCTGACAACCACATTTATGGTTTGCAACACAATCCTTTTATTGTGTTCAACCAAGCCTTCCCCACTCAGACCCGAGTGAACATCACAGTTGGGTAAATGAAGGTAGCAGGCCAGGTAGATAAGGTAGTTAAGAAGGCATACGGGATACTTTCCTTTCTTAGCTGAGGCATAGAATATAAGAGCAGGGAGGTTATGCTTGAACTAATTAGGCCACAGCTAGAGTACTGCGTACAGGTGGAAAGATGTGGTTGCACTGGAGAGGTACAGAGAAGCTTTTGGAGGGTGTTGCCAGGATTGAAGAATTTTAGTGTGAGGAGTGATTGATAGGCTGGGGTTGTTTTCTTTGTAACCGAGGAGGCTGAGGGGAGATTTAATTGAGGTGTATAAAATTATTAGGGGCCTAGATATAGTGGATAGGAACAACCTATTTCCCTTAGTAGAGAGATCAATAACCAGGGGGCATAGATTCAAAGTAGTTGGTAGAAGGATTAAGAGGGGAGTTGTGGAGAACATTTTTCACCCAGAGGGTGGTGGGGGTCTGGAACTCACTGCCTGAAAGGGTGGTAGAGGTAGAATTCCTCATTGCATTTAAAAAGTGTTTGGATATGCACTTGAAATGCCGTAACCTACAGGGCTGCGGATCAAGAGCTGGAAAGTGGGATTAGACTGGATAGCTCTTTTTCAGCCGGCATGGACACAATGGGCCAAATGGCCTCTTTCTGTGCCGTAAAAAAGCAGAACTCTCAATCATATGAGATTAATCCCAATCCTAACCCTACGTATATATGTATACATGACCAAGGTATATTACAGCTTAGTTAGGTAGTCTACCCACACTCCCTGTCTGTGGCACACTTAAATGGCATTTTTGTGCAGTAGAGTTTATGATGCTTGTGCAACAGCACCTCAGCATCTATTTGTGTTTTAATGAGAGGAGAGAAGAAGAGGAGAAAAACTGAAGGAATACAAACACATCAAATCTATTTTGCACTACAGAAATGTGTTGTTTAAATTGTGCCTCTTACTTCACCAAATCATTTACCCGGCCATGTATATTTACTCTCTTCTCCCAATATTTGGAGTGTCGGTTGAATGATTTATGCAACATATCAATACCTTTTGTAGTGAAAAGGGAAATGAGAGGTTTCTGTGAGTGCTATTTACATTTCTACACTTTGTTGTAGGAGGGGAAACACACCCGTAGGGGTTACTATGGTGAATTTTTAGTACTTATTCTGAGGTACGTCATAAGTATTCTTATTTTATTTTTGAAAAAATGATTGAAAATGGTTAATCTAAAGAGCCATATAGCTAATCCATTTGTTGAATGGAGAGAGGAGTGTCCTGCTGATTTCATGGTCCCATCATCCACTTTTCATGCCATTCATAGAACTTTATTCTTTAATCAGTCTGCGAAAACATTTGGTGCAGAAGAAAGAAGAAATAGATTGCATTTATATATTTAGCACCTTTCAACCACCGCCCCCCCCCCCCCTCACCCAGATGTTCAGTGCTTCACAGCCATTTTGTTTGATAACTTTCCTGTGAAGCGCCTTAAGGATGTTTTGCTATGTGAAAGGTACTATATAAATGCAGGTTCTTGTTGTTGAATTGTCACTGCTGGTCTTCTGACAAATGCAGGAGCCAAGTTGTGCACAGCAGGATTCCACAAGCAGTACATTAGATAAGATATCAGGGAATCTGTTTTAGTGGTGTTGATTGAGGGATGAATCGTGGCCAGGATACCATGACAACTCAGTGCTCGTCTTCGAATGATGCCATGGGATCTTTTACATCCAGCTGAAGAAGACAGACAGGGCTTCGGTCCCATGTTAAATCCAAAAGACAGCTCTTCCTTCGGTAGTGCAGTGAACTGTCAACCTAGATTACTGTGACAAGTGATAACAACAGCTTGCAATTATATCGTGCCGCTAACATGGAGGATGATTTCTCAGAGCGCTGAACAATAAAGTGTTCTGAGACTGATTTTCTATTTAAAAAGTCTTTGATGAAAGTGACAAATTAATAGATTAATACCATCAACTGAAACCAGACGTGTACCAGCTTGGCTGATATTGACTCATGAACGAACAGTTCTGTAAAGAAAGAAGGAAATAATTTGCATTTATATAGTGCCATGGGATCTATTATGTCCGCCCAAGAGGACAGATGGGGCCCTAGTTTAACCTCTCAATTGAAATAAGGCACACCCTCAGTACTGCACTGGGAGTGTCAGCCTAGATTATGAGCTCAAGTTCTGGAGTCGGGCTTAAACCCATGACCTTCACAGACAATAATAAGATGTAAAATGGAGTAATTAAAATATGAGAATTTCAAAATAATGTGTGGAATGTGGGACAAGTAGTCAATGTTTCTCACAATTATCAATTAAATTATCATCTCTAGCGAAGCAAAGTAATGAGAAGTAGAACACATAATGAACATGAGCTAAAGGGAAAACCTGTTATGAATAGCACAGATATTGCATGTTGATGATTGATGACTACATCAGAAATGTTAAAAGTAAAATGATGTGGGTTTTGCCATGAGCAACATACTGAGGAGCAAAAAGCAGCAGTGATAGATGCACCATTCTTTGCAAATGTCACACTACTTGTTCCTCCAGCCCCAAAATATGCTTTTATTATTCTGCAGATTTCAGTTAGTGCATTGGGAACCATGGCTGCAAAATATACAAAGAGAACTAAATGCTAAATTCTTTATTCAAACGCTAAGTGCACTTAGTCAAAATTGTTGTAATAAGGACTGATGTAAGCAAGGTAGAGTGTACATTCATGTTAGAGTGCTGCGTTACCACAACCATGGTTTTGCCATTGTTGTTGACAGCTGACTCTATTAACACTGTTATGAGACAGATACTTGGCTAGTTCCTCCAATCAGAGTTGCCGATCATATACAGAAAAGGAAGGTCTCGTTTGATCTCTGGTTTATGCTGCGTTAGCTGATTTGGGGCAGCAGGATTGCTAAAATTGGTTTTAGTTTCCCCAGCCTAGCAAAAGGTAGGGAAGGGAAATGCTGTGCCCAAGGCCAGATAACAATATGTTGCCTCTCATGGAAAACAACTGAGACCCCGTCTGCTCTCGCAGGTGGACATAAAAGATGCCATGGCACTACATAAATGTAAATTCTTTCCTTCTTTCTTTACTGAACTGTTTTAATGCTCATCGTCAGGGCTCACACAATGGTCATTTAGACATGGTACCAGAGGGCAACTACCATTCATGGATTCTGCCCAGTATAGAAGTCAGGGGGTATAATTTTTACTTTTCATTCAATCGGGGAGAGATGTATCACGGGCAACTGACCTAATATCACCTGTTTTACATTATCGACCAAAGTCAAAATGACCCTTAGCCTTCAGGAGAGAAAGGTAATGGAGAGAATTGATGAGAGAGAGACAGAAAGGGGCACTGTCATTGCTGCTGCAGAGAGAGAATAGCATCAAACGCTGCCCATCATTTTTATCTCAGTGGCATCACATGAGACTGATTTTTTCATTGTGTATTGATACGCTTTGATGCAAACAGCACCATCATGTTGAAAGTGTTTGGAAAATACAGGAAATAAGTTTTCTAATAGACTTTTCAACAAGTGCAGTATTTATGTCAATTGAGGCAGAATTTTGAAGCTTTTAGAACAATTTTTACAATCTCGCTAGGCTCAGGGCTCTCGATAAATAGCTGACAAAGTCGATCTCGGTAACTGTGCAACTTGTTCATTTCATAAGAACAAAAGTACATAGGAAATAGGAGCAGTTGTCGGCCAAATGGGCCCCTCATGCCTACTCCACCATTCAATATCATGGTTGATCTTCGACCTCAACTTCACTTTCCTGCCCTGTCCCCATATCCCTTGATTCCCTTAGTGTCCAAAAATCTGTCAATCTCTGTCTTGAATATAATCAATGACTGAGCATCCACAGCCCTCTGGGGTAGAGAATTCTAAAGATTCACAACCCTCTGAATGAAGAAATTCCTCCTCATCTCAGTCCTAAATGGCCGACCCCTTAACACTCTTATCGTGAGACTATGACCCCTAGTTCGAGACTCTCCAGCCAAGGGAAACAACCTCTCAGCATCTACTCTGTCAAACCCTCTGAGAATCTTATATATTTCAATATGAGATCATCTTTCATTCTTTTAAACTCGAGAGAGTATAGGCCCATTCTACTCAATTTTGGCAAGAATTATGCTTTATTGCCAAGACAGGAACATTTCTCAATATTTTCTTGGCAAATGTGTTGTATAATTATAAAGTTGGACTTGGAAAGGCACTTTTTATGAATGTATTTCAGAACTGTGAAAAGTTCATTCTGTTCCAGTGAAGGTTTGTTAAAGTCTTTCAATCCTTTGGAAAGGTTAATAAAAAATCCAACGAGAAAAGAACGGAGTTTAGAAAGTTAGAATAAGAGGACAAAATAAGTGTAAAAGTGTCAATGGTCAAAAAAGTGGGGTGGTGGGGGTGGGGTGTTTTTGCCCGTGATACTTATGATTTCAGACCAATGGTTGTATTAAATGTTTTTTATTCAACATAACCTTGTTGCGCATTGTCTCAGATAGCTGGACCGTGACACACAGATGATTCCTTAGCATGAAAGGGTATAATTAAACTTAACTTGAATCAACTTAAACTTTAACTGGCACCAAGGTGATGCCCACCATTGATGTCTGAGCTGCACACACACAGCAGTGTATCAGCTTTGTCAATTACAGCAATGTTCTTTCAGGCAAATCGGTCATTTATGAGCTCCTGACATAAGAGTCTTGCAGCTATGTAACCACCACGGGCCCTTTCCTGCAGTCTGGAGGAGGACATGGGCATGGTTGCATAGTCAGTCTGATTGTCTGGCCCAAGGTCAGCATCCAGCTCCTCTTCCTCTCTCTCCTGAGGTGGACTATCAGACCCTTCTGGCAATTCATGTCCTCTCCTAATAGCCAGATTGTGCAGCATGGAGCACACAACCACGAATTAAGCTACTTGCTCAGGGTTGTATTGTAGCTCCCCTCCTGAGTGCTCCAGGCATCTAAAGCGCTGCACACTAATTGTTTTCTGGACCACATTGCGTGTGTCTCTGTGGCTCTGGTTGTATCGCTTCTCGGCCTCGGTGTGGATGTCATGCAGGGGGGTCATCAGCCAGGTGGCTAGGCCATATTGGTTGTCACCAAACATCCAGTCCTTGTGGCTGACTCTTAAACATGTCAGAGATAGTGCTCTCACACAGGATGTGAGCCTCATAGAAGCTGCCCGGACATTTGGCATTCACTGCCATTATTATCTGGTTGAGGTCGACAACTAGTTGGACCTTCAGGGAGTGAAATCCTTTTCTGTTGTGAAAAATCTCTAGGTCCTGAGAAACATAGAAACATAGAAACATAGAAACATAGAAAATAGGTGCAGGAGTAGGCCATTCGGCCCTTCTAGCCTGCACCGCCATTCAATGAGTTCATGGCTAAACATGCAACTTCAGTACCCCATTCCTGCTTTCTCACCATACCCCTTGATTCCCCTAGTAGTAAGGACTTCATCTAACTCCTTTTTGAATATATTTAGTGAATTGGCCTCAACAACTTTCTGTGGTAGAGAATTCCACAGGTTCACCACTCTCTGGGTGAAGAAATTCCTCCTCATCTCGGTCCTAAATGGCTTCCCCCTTATCCTTAGACTGTGTCCCCTGGTTCTGGACTTCCCCAACATTGGGAACATTCTTCCTGCATCTAACCTGTCTAAACCCATCAGAATTCTAAACGTTTCTATGAGGTCCCCTCTCATTCTTCTGAACTCCAGTAAATACAAGCCCAGTTGATCCAGTCTTTCTTGATAGGTCAATCCCGCCATCCCGGGAATCAGTCTGGTGAACCTTCGCTGCACTCCTTCAATAGCAAGAATGTCCTTCCTCAGGTTAGGAGACCAAAACTGTACACAATACTCCAGGTGTGGCCTCACCAAGGCCCTGTACAACTGTAGCAACACCTCCCTGCCCCTGTACTCAAATCCCCTCGCTATGAAGGCCAACATGCCATTTGCTTTCTTAACCGCCTGCTGTACCTGCATGCCAACCTTCAATGACTGATGTACCATGACACCCAGGTCTCGTTGCACCTCCCCTTTTCCTAATCTGTCACCATTCAGATAATAGTCTGTCTCTCTGTTTTTACCACCAAAGTGGATAACCTCACATTTATCCACATTATACTTCATCTGCCATGCATTTGCCCACTCATCTAACCTATCCAAGTCGCTCTGCAGCCTCATAGCATCCTCCTCGCAGCTCACACTGCCACCCAACTTAGTGTCATCTGCAAATTTGGAGATACTACATTTAATCCCCTCGTCTAAATCATTAATATACAGTGTAAACAGCTGGGGCCCCAGCATAGAACCTTGCGGTACCCCACTAGTCACTGCCTGCCATTCTGAAAAGTCCCCATTTACTCCTACTCTTTGCTTCCTGTCTGACAACCAGTTCTCAATCCATGTCAGCACACTACCCCCAATACCATGTGCTTTAACTTTGCACATTAATCTCTTGTGTGGGACCTTGTCGAAAGCCTTCTGAAAGTCCAAATATACCACATCAACTGGTTCTCCCTTGTCCACTCTACTGGAAACATCCTCAAAAAATTCCAGAAGATTTGTCAAGCATGATTTCCCTTTCACAAATCCATGCTGACTTGGACCTATCATATCACCTCTTTCCAAATGCACTGCTATGACATCCTTAATAATTGATTCCATCATTTTACCCACTACCGATGTCAGGCTGACCGGTCTATAATTCCCTGTTATCTCTCTCCCTCCTTTTTAAAAAAGTGGGGTTACATTGGCTACCCTCCACTCCATAGGAACTGATCCAGAGTCAATGGAATGTTGGAAAATGACTGTCAATGCATCCACTATTTCCAAGGCCACCTCCTTAAGTACTCTGGGATGCAGTCCATCAGGCCCTGGGGATTTATCGGCTTTCAATCCCATCAATTTCCCCAACACAATTTCCCGACTAATAAGGATTTCCCTCAGTTCCTCCTCCTTACTAGACTCTCCGACCCCTTTTATATCCGGAAGGTTGTTTGTGTCCTCCTCAGTGAATACCGAACCAAAGTACTTGTTCAATTGGTCCGCCATTTCTTTGTTCCCCGTTATTACTTCCCCTGATTCTGACTGCAGGGGACCTACGTTTGTCTTTACTAACCTTTTTCTCTTTACATATCTATAGAAACTTTTGCAATCCGTCTTAATGTTCCCTGCAAGCTTCTTCTCGTACTCCATTTTCCCTGCCCTAATCAAACCCTTTGTCCTCCTCTGCTGAGTTCTAAATTTCTCCCAGTCCCCGGGTTCGCTGCTATTTCTGGCCAATTTGTATGCCACTTCCTTGGCTTTAATACTATCCCTGATTTCCCTTGATAGCCACGGTTGAGCCACCTTCCCTTTTTTATTTTTACGCCAGACAGAAATGTACAATTGTTGTAGTTCATCCATGCGGTCTCTAAATGTCTGCCATTGCCCATCCACAGTCAACCCCTTCAGTATCATTCGCCAATCTATCCTAGCCAATTCACGCCTCATACCTTCAAAGTTACCCTTCTTTAAGTTCTGGACCATGGTCTCTGAATTAACTGTTTCATTCTCCATCCTAATGCAGAATTCCACCATATTATGGTCACTCTTCCCCAAGGGGTCTCGCACAACGAGATTGCTAATTAATCCTCTCTCATTACACAACACCCAGTCTAAGATGGCCTCCCCCCTAGTTGGTTCCTTGACATATTGGTCTAAAAAACCATCCCTTATGCACTCCAGGAAATCCTCCTCCACCGTATTGCTTCCAGTTTGGTTAACCCAATCTATGTGCATATTAAAGTCACCCATTATAACTGCTGCACCTTTATTGCACGCACCCTTAATTTCATGTTTGATGCCCTCCCCAACATCACTACTACTATTTGGAGGTCTGCACACAACGCCCACTAACGTTTTTTGCCCTTTGGTATTCTGCAGCTCTACCCATATAGATTCCACATCATCCAAGCTAATGTCCTTCCGAACTATTGCCTTAATTTGCTCCTTAACCAGCAATGCTACCCCACCTCCTTTTCCTTTTATTCTATCTTTCCTGAATGTTGAATACCCCTGGATGTTGAGTTCCCAGCCCTAATCATCCTGGAGCCACGTCTCCGTAATCCCAATCACATCATATTTGTTAACATCTATTTGCACAGTTAATTCATCCCCCTTATTGCGGATACTCCTTGCATTAAGACACAAAGCCTTCAGGCTTGTTTTTTTAACACCCTTTGTCCTTTTAGAATTTTGCTGTACAGTGGCCCTTTTTGTTCTTTGCCTTGGGTTTCTCTGCCCTCCACTTTTCCTCATCTCCTTTCTGTCTTTTGCTTTTGCCTCCTTTTTGTTTCCCTCTGTCTCCCTGCATTGGTTCCCATCCCCCTGCCATATTAGTTTAAATCCTCCCCAACAGCACTAGCAAACACTCCCCCTAGGACATTGGTTCCGGTCCTGCCCAGGTGCAGACCATCCGGTTTGTACTGGTCCCACCTCCCCCAGAACCGGTTCCAATGCCCCAGGAATTTGAATCCCTCCCTGCTGCACCACTGCTCAAGCCACGTATTCATCTGCGCTATCCTGCAATTCCTACTCTGACTATCACGTGGCACTGGTAGCAGTCCCGAGATTACTACTTTTGAGGTCCTACTTTTTAATTTAGCTCCTAGCTCCTTAAATTTGTTTCGTAGGACCTCATCCCTTTTTTTACCTATGTCGTTGGTACCAATGTGCACCACGACAACTGGCTGATCTCCCTCCCTTTTTAGAATGTCCTGCACCCGCTCCGAGACATCCTTGACCCTTGCACCAGGGAGTCAACATACCATCCTGGAGTCTCGGATACGGCCGCAGAAACGCCTATCTATTCCCTTTACAATTGAATCCCCTATCACTATCGCTCTCCCACTCTTTTTCCTGCCCTCCTGTGCAACAGAGCCAGCCATGGTGCCATGAACTTGGCTGCTGCTGCCCTCCCCTGATGAGAAGGTACCCGCATGGCGATGTGAGTACACTGTATTGCTCCCTGCACCTTGGGAAACTTAGCAATGTGGTAGAATACTCCAACCCTGTCAGTCTGAGCCTCCGTGGTCATGGGAAGCTGATTAAGTCCATCCTACGTGGGTACAGGGCGACCGTGACCTGTCTAATGCAGCAATATGTGGCATAGTGAGACAGAGGGGAAATGTTGACCGCGGAGGCCCGAAAGGAACCGGGCGCGTAGAAAGACAGTGCCACGGTGACCTTGACCTCAACAGATACTGATGTCCTGAAGGTGATGGCAGGCTGCAGGTCTACTCTGATGAGCTGGCATATTTCAGTGATCACTTTGTGGAAGCGCAGTCTCCGAAGGCAGGAGTTCTCGAACACGTCAAGGTAAGACCTCTTCTCCCTGTAAGTGCAGGGTGTGTATGGTTTGGACCTCCTCCTCAGTCTGACACGTCTTAGATTGGGCACATAATGGTGTGCATTAGATGTTGTGCCATTTGCACTCTGCAGCATCTGCGTAGCAATCAATGCAAGCTGAGAAATAGCTGGCCCCATTCCAATAAAAGTATAATACCGGTTGTTCAGAAACAATAATTTCAACGCTAAAAGACATCGACACTAAAACCCAATCATCCACAGTCTGAAAAGATGTCTGTTCAGATGGTTACTTCAACTGAGAAGAACTCCAGAGTCAATCCAAGTTGAAACAGCCTTTTCAATGAAGCGACCTGCGATTTGAAAAATGGCACCCACACCAATGTGATTAGTTCCGGTTAGTTCCACTTTTTCAGCCCTGTGTTTTGGGCGAGCAATATTGTGGGCGGGATGTGTGCGAGGTGGTGAAAGTGACGCTGGGCAATATACTGAGTGTTAGTTTTGGCAAATTTGATCTTTACGACAAAAAAAAGTGGGCGGTCGGTATTATTCAATCTCGGCGTTAATTACGTGCGGAAAGTAACGCTGGCCGATATTATGGGCGTTGGTTTCGCCCATTCTGATGATTCCACCCCAAAAAAGTGGGCGGGCGGTGTTATTTTTTACTGGCGTTACGTACATGCCGAAAGTAATGCTCGGCGATAAGTGTCCGAAAAATGGGCGTCAGTTTCCATTTTGTGGCTAAATGAGCACTATCTGGGCATTACACTTCATTCCAGCGTTAAAATGGATGTTAAGTGGGCGTTATGAATGCAAAAATAATGGAAAATCTAGCCCATAGTCTTAAAGTTAGAGCCAGATCTTTCGGGAGTGAAGTTAGGAAACACTTCTACACACATAGGATGGTAGAAGTTTGGAACTCTCTTCTGAAAACAGCAATTGGTGCTGGGTCAATTAATTTTAAATCTGAAATTGATAGATTTTTGTTAACCAAAGATATTAAGGGATATCGCGGGGCTAATGATGTACTCCTGTTCCTATATTCCTTCCTATCTTCCTAAAGGTATGAAATTCGGTAGGATGAACAATGATTTTAGAATTGATGCTAGTTTTAAGTGTTAAGGAAAGTGCTAATGACATTTTTATTTGACAAATTAAAAATGTTTGAGTATGCGGCCAAGTTGGCTAACAGAAATATGTAGCAGTGTGCTGCAGAGCATTTATGCCTTTTAAAATAAATTGGCTGCAGTTCTTGCCATTTGTTTACCAGAATTTAAGATGCAGTCAAATGGGGGGCAAATTGAAAATGCCCAGAGCTATCCTTCTGTTGTGCTCATTCACTGCAAATGGAAGCAATGCATCTCATAATATGCAATAACAATTTACATCCATCCATCCCTTAAGGTAATAAATGTCCCAAGGTGCTTCACAGATAGGAGTAATGAAAACAAGCGCTGAGATTAGGAAGGGTGACCGAAGGCTTGGCTGAAGAGATGAATTTTAAAGAGGTTTTCAAAGGTGGAGACAGACGGAGAGGTTTAGGGAGGAAGTTAAAAGAGTAGAATCAAGACTGCTCAAGGATTTGACATCAATGGTGGGTCAAAGGGTGTGGAGGGTTGGGGGCGGGGCAGAATAGAGCGAATGGACATATTTGCTTACTTGAAATAAGGTTCAATATATTTGAACGTTGACCTGTCTCTAAAGTCGTAACCTCTCTTAGGATTGGACTGATAAAAGTCCATCAATACTTTTATTAATTTCCACTTGATTTAGAAATTGAGCTTTGCTTGAATCCTTGAAATTAAACATTTCAAAGTTTTACAACTTATTTACAGCACAGAAACCAGCTATTCAGCCCAACTGGTCTATGCCGGTGTTTATGCTCCACATCAGCCTCCTCCCACCCCACTTCATCTCACCCCATCAATGTATCCTTCGAGTCCTTTCTCCCTCATGTGCTTATCTAGCTTCCTAACTAGTGGATGCATTGGTGGTCATTTTCCAACATTCTACAGACTCTGGATCAATTCCTATGGACTAGAGGGTAGCTAATGTAACCCACTTTTTAAAAACGGAGGGAGAGAGAAAAGAGGGAATTATAGACTGGTCAGCCTGACATCGGTGGTGGGGAAAATGTTGGAATCAATTATTAAGGATGTAATAGCAGCGCATTTGGAAAGCAATGACAGGATCGGTCCAAGTCAGCATGGATTTATGAAAGGGAAATCATGCTTGACAAATCTTCTAGAATTTTTTGAGGATGTAGCTAGTAGAGTGGACAAGGGAGAACCAGTGGATATGGTGTATTTGGACTTTCAAAAGGCTTTTGACAAGGTCCCACACAAGAGATTAGTGTTCAAAATTAAATCACATGGTATTGGGGGTAATGTACTGACGTGGATAGAGAACTGGTTGGCAGACAGGAAGCAATGAGTAGGAATAAACAGGTCCTTTTCAGAATGGCAGGCAGTGACTAGTGGGGTGCCGCAGGGCTCAGTGCTGGGACCCCAGCTAATTACAATACACATTAATAATTTAGACAAAGAAATTGAATATAATATCTCCAAGTTTGCAGATGATACTAAGCTGGGTGGCAGTGTGAGCTGTGAGGAGGATGCTAAGAGGCTGCAGGGTGACTTGGATAGGTTAGGTGAGTGGGCAAATCATGGCAGATGCAGTATAATGTAGATAAATATGAGGTTATCCACTTTGGTGGTAAAAACAGGAATGCAGATTATTATCTGAATGGTGACAGATTAGTAAAAGGGGAGGTGCAACGAGACCTGGGTGTCATGGTACATCAGTCATTGAAAGTTGGCATACAGGTACAGCAAGCAAATGGCATGTTGGCAAATGGCATGTTGGCCTTCATAGAGAGAGGATTTGAGTATAGGAGCAGGGAGGTCTTACTGCAGTTGTACAGGACGTTGGTGAGGCCACACCTTGAATATTGTGTACAGTTCTGGTCTCCTAATCTGAGAAAGAACATTCTTGCTATTGAGGGAATGCAGTGAAGGTTCACCAGACTGATTCCCAGGATGACAGGACTGACATATGAAGAAAGACTGGATCGACTCGGTTTATATTCAATGGAATTTAAAAGAATGAGAGGGAATCTCATAGAAACATATAAAATTCTGAAGGGATTGCACAGGTTAGATGCAGGAAGAATGTTCCCGATGTTGGAGAAGTCCAGAACCAGGGGTCACAGTCTAAAGATAAGGGGTAAACCATTTACGACCGAGATGAGGAGAAACTTCTTTACTCAGAGAGTTGTGAGCATGTGGAATTCTCTACCACCGAAAGTTTTTGAGGCCAGTTCTTTAGATATATTCAAAAGGGAGTTAGATGTAGCCCTTACAACTAAAGGGTTCAAGGGGTATGGAGAGAAAGTAGGAATGGGGTACTGAAGTGCACGATCAGCTATGATCATATTGAATGGTGGTGCAGGCTCGAAGAGCCCAATGGCCTACTCCTACACCTATTTTCTATGTTTCTATGTTTCCCCTTAAATGCATCTATGTTAAGTTTTCTTGAAGCTTCAAGAATTCAGAGAGAGGTGTCAAATCATAGAGTAGTGCAATTTTTGAATTCAGCAAAATTGCAATTCCCTTGCTGAAGGATCATTATTCTGTGAACAAAGTTTAAATGATCTCATATTTAACATCTAATCTGACTCCCTGTAGATTACTCTAACTTACTTCATTCCAAATCTGTTTCAGGGTACACTGAAAGTGGTTTCCCAGGATATAAAATGTCTACACTCAACGCAGCTTTGGGAGGTGATCTAATTTCCAAGACTTTGCAGCTAAAACGGAGGACAGATGACAACAGTAAACAGGTAGGAGTCAACACATTTTGTTCTGCTTTGTACCTGTCCAGGCTGGGAGAACAATCATTACTTTATAGTGGCTAGTACTATCCAAATGTGGGAGAAGGTGGTATATACTGAGAATGTGTTTTTTTTTAGTACACATACATATCAAAACACTATCAAACTTTAAACCGTGTTCCTCACAATTTTACTCTTATAGTTTTTGCCGATTGCGTTATTACAAATTCTAGATAAAAGCTTTATGAGGATATGATTAATATAGATTGGAGAATCCAACTCCTACAATATTAAAAGGGCAAACTTGACTGAACCCATAAAACAGATTAAACTTAAAAACCCTTTTTATTGGAAAATATCAGAATTGGATTTGTAATGATGGGTATATAATAACCATACAAAACTAGTAAAACAACTACCTGCTTTTGCCGGACAGAAACTATCCAAACTCCATTCCTTGTCCAGTCTTCCTTGTCCCTTACCCGCCTGCTTTCATGTCAGACTTGAGCACCTCCTAGCTATTTCTACCTTTTCTTCCATCTCTCCTGCTGTTTCCTCTTGGCTTCTGTGCCACAATGACATGGACCAGAAGTTCGAATAAAGCTGTTCTTGGAGAGGGTGTAGAAGAGATTTACTAGAATGGTACTAGGGGTGCAGGACTTCAGTTACATGTAGAGACTAGAGAAACTGAGATTGTTCTCCCAGGAGCAGAGATGGTAAAGGGGAAATTTACTTGAGGTGTTCAAAATCAGAAAGGGTTTTGATAGAGTAAGTAAGGAGAAACTGTTTCCAGTGGCAGAAGGGTCGCTAACCAGAGGACACAGATTTAAGGTAATTGACAAACAAACCAGAGGCGACATGAGGAAAACAGCGAGTGGTTATGATCTGGAATGCACTGCTTGGAGGGATGGTGGAAGCAGATTCAGTAATAACTTTCAGAAAGGAATTGGATAGATACTTGAAAGGGATACATTTTCAAGGCTATCGGGAAAGGGCAGGGTAGTGGGACTAATTGTTTAGCTCTTTCAAAGAGCCAGCACAGGCATGATGAGCCAATTGCCCTCCTTCTGTGCTGTATAAATCGAAAACTATAACTTCCCAAACTAACTTGTTTTTTGGGGGTAAAAATTCCAGTACCAGGCGACCGGGCCATCACCCCTCCAGTTACGGGCCATCACCCCTTCAGTGGCAGGTCTTCACTCCTCCAGCGGCAGGTCATCACTCCTCCAGCAGCGGACCTTCAGTCCTCCAACGGCAGGCCATCACTCCTCCAGCGGCAGGCCATCACTCCTCCAACGGCGGGCCTTCACCCCTCCAGCAGTGGGCCTTCATCCCTCCAACGGCGATTGGGCCTCTCGTCCACGACGGCGTGGATCATCAAAGACAGCGAGGTAGTCAGGACCCACTGGAAGGAGCACTTCGAAGATCTCCTCAACCGAGACTCTGCCTTTGACTCAAGTGTTCTTGACTCCATCCCACAACATGTTACTCGCCACCACCTCAGTAAAAACCCAACACTGCACGAGATAGAAAAAGCCATCAGACAGCTTAAGAACAACAAGGCTTTGGGTGCGGATGGAATCCCTGCTGAGGCACTGAAGTATGGCGGAGAGGCACTACTGGTGCGAATACATGACCTCATCTCCCTCATCTGGAGGGAGGAGAGCATGCCAGGAAATCTCAGAGATGCAGTGATCGTGACCATCTTTAAAAAAGGTGACAAGTCCGACTGCCGCAAGTACAGAGGAATCTTCCTGTTATCAGCCACTGTGAAAGTCGTCGCCAGAGTCCTCCTCAACCGTCTTCTCCCTGTGGCTGAGGAGCTCCTCCCGGAATCACAGTGCGGATTTTGTCCCCTATGGGGCACAATGGATATCATTTTTGCAGCACGACGACAGCTGCAGGAAAAATGCAGGGAGCAGCACCAGCCCTTATACATGGCCTTCTTCGACCTTACAAAGATCTTTAACCGCGAGGGTCTATGGAGCATCCTCCTCCATTTCGGATGCCCCCAGAAGTTCGTCACCATCCTCCGCCTGCTCCACGACGACATGCAGGCCGTGATCCTTACCAACAGATTCATTACAGACCCAATCCACATCCGGACCAGGGTCAAACAGGGCTGTGTCATTGCCCCAACCCTCTTCTCAATCTTCCTCTTATTCACTAAGGAGGACACAAACAACCTTCCGGATATAAAAGGGGTCAGAGGGTCTAGTAAGGAGGAGGAACTGAGGGAAATCCTTATTAGTCGGGAAATTGTGTTGGGGAAATTGATGGGATTGAAGGCCGATAAATCCGACTGCATCCCAGAGTACTTAAGGAGGTGGCCTTGGAAATAGCGGATGCATTGACAGTCATTTTCCAACATTCCATTGACTCTGGATCAGTTCCTATCGAGTGGAGGGTAGCCAATGTAACCCCACTTTTTAAAAAAGGAGGGAGAGAGAAAACAAGGAATTATAGACTGGTCAGCCTGACATCGGTAGTGGGTAAAATGATGGAATCAATTATTAAGGATGTCATAGAGTGCATTTGGAAAGAGGTGACATGATAGGTCCAAGTCAGCATGGATTTGTGAAAGGGAAATCATGCTTGACAAATCTTCTGGAATTTTTTGAGGATGTGTCCAGTAGAGTGGACAAGGGAGAACCAGTTGATGTGGTATATTTGGACTTTCAGAAGGCTTTCGACAAGGTCCCACACAAGAGATTAATGTGCAAAGTTAAAGCACATGGGATTGGGGGTAGTGTGCTGACATGGATTGAGAACTGGTTGTCAGACAGGAAGCAAAGAGTAGGAGTAAATGGGTACTTTTCAGAATGGCAGGCAGTGACTAGTGGGGTACCGCAAGGTTCTGTGCTGGGGCCCCAGCTGTTTACACTGTACATTAATGATTTAGACGAGGGGATTAAATGTAGTATCTCCAAATTTGCGGATGACACTAAGTTGGGTGGCAGTGTGAGCTGCGAGGAGGATGCTGTGAGGCTGCAGAGCAACTTGGATAGGTTAGGTGAGTGGGCAAATGCATGGCAGATGAAGTATAATGTGGACAAATGTGAGGTTATCCACTTTGGTGGTAAAAACAGAGAGACTGACTATTATCTGAATGGTGACAGGTTAGGAAAAGGGGAGGTGCAACGAGACCTGGGTGTCATGGTACATCAGTCATTGAAGGCTGGCATGCAGGTACTGCAGGCGGTTAAGAAGGCAAATGGCATGTTGGCCTTCATAGTGAGGGGATTTGAATACAGGGGCAGGGAGGTGTTGCTACAGTTGTACAGGGCCTTGGTGAGGCCACACCTGGAGTATTGTGTACAGTTTTGGTCTCCTAACCTGAGGAAGGACATTCTTGCTATTGAGGGAGTGCAGCGAAGGTTCAGCAGACTGATTCCCGGGATGGCGGGACTGACCTATCAAGAAAGACTGGATCAACTGGGCTTGTATTCACTGGAGTTCAGAAGAATGAGAGGGGACCTCATAGAACGTTTAAAATTCTGATGGGTTTAAACAGGTTAGATGCAGGAAGAATGTTCCCAATGTTGGGGAAGTCCAGAACCAGGGGTCACAGTCTAAGGATAAGGGGTAAGCCATTTAGGACCGAGATGAGGTGAAACTTCTTCACCCAGAGAGTGGTGAACCTGTGGAATTCTCTACTACAGAAAGTTGTTGAGGCCAATTCACTAAATATATTCAAAAAGGAGTTAGATGTAGTCCTTACTACTAGGGAGATCAAGGGGTATGGCGAGAAAGCAGGAAGGGGGTACTGAAGTTGCATGTTCAGCCATGAACTCATTGAATGGCGGTGCAGGCTAGAAGGGCCGAATGGCCTACTCCTGCACCTATTTTCTATGTTTCTATGTTTCTATGTTTCCCCACTGCCATGCTCCACCTCACAGTCAACAAGCTCCCCGCTGGAGTGGAACTAAACTACAGAACCAGTGGGAAGCTGTTTAACCTTCGCTGTCTCCAGGCCAGATCCAAGACCACTCCAACCTCTGTCATCGAGCTACAGTACACGGACGATGCCTGCGTCTGCACACATACAGAGGCTGAACTCCAGGACATAGTCAACATATTTACTGAAGTGTATGAAAGCATGGGCCTTACGCTAAACATCTCTAAGACAAAGGTCCTCCAAAAGCCTGTCCTCACTGCACAGCACTGTCCCCCAGTCATCAAGATCCATGGCGCGTCCCTGGACAACGTGGACCACTTCCCATATCTCGGGAGCCTCCTACCAACAAGAGCTGGCATTGATGACAAGATCCAACACAGCGTCCAGTGCGCCAGTGCAGCCTTCGGACGCCTGAGGAAAAGAGTGTTTGAAGACCAGGCCTCAACACTGCCACCAAGCTCATGGTCTACAGGGCTGTGGTAATACCCGCCCTCCTGTATGGCTCAGAAACATGGCCCATGTACAGTAGACACCTCAAGTCGCTGGAGAAATACCACCAACAATGTCTCCGCAAGATCCTACAAATCCCCTGGGAGGACAGACATACCAACATTAGCGTCCTCGACCAGGCCAACATCCTCAGCATCGAAGCACTGACCACACTTGATCAGCTCTGCTGGGCAGGCCACATAGTTGCATGCCAGACACGAGACTCCCAAAGCAAGCGCTCTACTCGGAACTCCTTCACGGCAAATGAGCCAAAGGTGGGCAGCAGAAACGTTACAAGAGCACCCTCAAAGCCTCCCTGATAAAGTGCAATATCCCCACTGACACCTGGGAGACCCTGGCCAAAGACCACTCTAAGTGGATGAAGCGCATCCGGGAGGGCTCTGAGCACCTCGAGTTTCATCGCCGAGAGCATGCAGAAATCAAGCACAGGCAGCGGAAAGAGCATGCGGCAAACCTGTCCCATCCACCCCTTCCCTGAACGACTATTTATCCCATCTATGACAGGGACTGTGGTTCTTGTATTGGCCTGTACAGCCACCTAAGAGCTCATGTTAAGGGTGGAAGCAAGTCTTCCTCGATTTCGAGGGACTGCCTATGATGATGATGATAAATCTATTGTGATATATTCACAAATCACAGCACACACAGCTCCTAACATGGCAGGCAGCTCTGTCGGAAGCCTCCAGAACATGTAACCTTTGTATCAGTAAAGGAAATAAACCACTTTCACTGTTAATAAGAATGCGGAGGTAGGTCTGTTCCATCATCATTGTCACAGTGAGGGCAAGACCAAGAAATAAACAGTAGTGGCAATGGAGTGAATGGTAGGAACAGGCAAGAGTATGATTTGATGGGGATCTGATTCCCACTAAATAAAAGTTAGTATTGCAAAGGTTGTGTAATACCTGGCACTTGTCATAAACATCTTCTTTTCTGTCTTGCATGTATACAAATGTGCGAAAAAGACAGATTGTGCTGTGCAGAATGATACATGTCTGGACTGGTTAGGATGAGCTATTCTGTTTTATTTTTCTCTGGGGTATTTTAGTTTTATGTAGAACCTATACACTCCATGTAAAAATAAATGGGTTGTATCATTGCATTGTACATTTTTCTGGATCCTCAACTAGAACACTTTTCCCAGCACTCAATCAAGGGTTGCCAACTCTCGTTGGACTTATTCCTGGAGGTATCATCACATGATCTCCTGCTTCCACACCCCCCACCCCTGCCATTGGTCACCAAACACTTCCATACTCGCGGTGCCCCTCCTTCTGCCCCAGGCCAAATGAAAAGTGAACAGACTCTTCAGTACCCAATTGGATGATTCTTGACTGTCAGTCAAACAGCCATGTCCAATATTTTTAAAGGATTAAAAAGAAAACACAATTTTCTTAATGCCCCTATGATTGTTCTGCTGTGTTTTTTGCAGCAGTGTCCAAAAGATTAGTCTTTAATTCCTGGACTCCAGGACAATCCTGGAGGGTTGGTAACCTTGACTCAATCCTGTACTCACAATGGGTCCAATTTTCCCCAACCCCTTTTTTCGGCGCACTTAACTTAAATGTGCCGACTTTGCCCGCTGGAAACGCCGCCGAAAAAAAGTGGCCCCATCCTGCCCGCTCTGCCGAGTCTCCGGTGTCCCAGCGTGGCGTAGATAGTGAAGTGGGGGGGGCGGAGCAACAGCCCAGCACAGACAGCACTGCCGGCAGCTGTCCGCATGCACAGTGAAGTCTGCGCGCATGCTCCTCACCCTCCCAGCGTGTCCTGCGGGCTGTGAGCAGGACCCGATGCTCGCAGTCCCTATCCCCGGCTGAAGGGACGCCCCGATCTCGCCACACCCTATCCCCGGCCAAGTGGCCTCCTGCCGGCCAGCCTGCTGACTTCGCGGGCCGAGGTAGGACTTCAGTTTTATTTTTTATTTATTGATGGTTGTGCTTGAGAATTTTGATTGCTGGGGGGTGGGGGGGAGGAGGAGAGTTTTGGGGGTGGGGTGGGGGGATAAAGAGTGTTTTGATGGGGAGGGGGGGAACTTTTAAAAAAAAACTTGATTCTGGCATAAAGGTAGGACTTCTATTTTTTATTTGTTATTGATTGATTGCTTATTACTTTTTGTGGTTTGTTTAGTGCTTTGTAAGTCTTGATGCAAGTCCTCTCAGCTTCCTTGTATTTTTTTTTTGTTATTGAATGCTTATTTTTGTGCTTTGTAAGTGTTGGTGCTTTAAATGTACTAACCTGCGCCGAATTCTTAACTGCCCGCAATGTTTTTCAGAGCCGGCCACATATGCTGACCTCAGTTGATTTGGAGTAAGTTTTAGCTGACCAAAGTGGCATAAATGGCCAAAACTGGCGTAAGTGTCTGGGAACGCCCCTTTAAAAAAAAATAAAACTACTAAAAAAAAAATCGTACCTGACTGACTTACACTGGAGCAAGCTTTTGGGGGAAAATGGCATTTTTTAACTTACGCCAGAAAAAAACAACTTACTCCAAAAAAATTGATGCAAGTCATGGCCAAAATTGAGCCCAATCTTGCCTGCGTAATTTTCTCTATATACCTGAGCTGTTCTATATTGCTTTTGCACTTCCCCGATGCAATTATTTCAATAATTGAAAAATAAATTATGTTGTTCACTTACGACTAATATAGTAATATTTCTTCTTTGGATCCACGGCCCATCAAATTTCTGAGGTAAGCTTCAGCATCAGAATTACTGTTGCCTCGGAAACAGGATCATCATGCTTGGTAAGAACAGCTGCTGGCTGAGGACCATAATCAGTCTGCTGAAACTGAGAATGCTGAGTAAGGTTAATATAACTTTAAAATGACAATCAAGTGAACTTGTTCAAAGGAATTAATTCTATTTGTTCTAGCAGTGGTATTGCTACAACACCGATTCTGTTTAATGAGGCCAAATTTAAGGCTTCTGTTAATTGTTTTTGTTTTAAAGCCATCCCTGTGCATGCTTCCATTGATAAGTAATGCAAATTAAAGACCTCTCAGATAAAATTGTTCTGCTTATTTTAGTTTTATACAAAAACCCAATTGGGGGAAAAGTTATTTGTGCTTTAATAACGGGCATGTAGGGGATGCAGGGCATGTACGACAATAAAAACAACTTGTATTTATGTAGTGCTTTTAACCTAGTAAAACGTTCCAAGGGGCTTCGCAGGAGCGTTATAAAACAAAATTTGATACCAAACCACATAAGGAGAAATTAGGGCAGGTGACCAAAAACTTGGTGAAAGAGGTAGGTTTCCAGGAGTATCTTTAAGGAGGAGAGAGAGGTTGAGAGGTGGGGAGGTGGAGAGGTTGATGGAGGGAATTCCAGAGCTTAGGGCCTAGACAGTTGATGGCACGCCCACCAATGGTTGAGCGATTAAAATCAGGGATGCTCAAGAGGCCAGAATTAGAGGAGCACAGATATCTTGGGGGGGGGTTGTGGGGCTAGAGGAGATTACAGAGATAGCTAGGGGCAAGGCCATGGAGGGATTTGAAAACAAGGATGAGAATTTTAAAATTGAGGCATTGCTTAACCGGGAGCCAATGTAGTTCAGCGAGCACAAGGGGTGATAGGAACAGGACTTGGTGTGAGTTAGGAGACAGGCAACAGAGTTTTGGATGACCTCAAGTTTACATAGTGTAGAATGTGGGAGGCTAGCCAGGAGTGCATTGGAATAGTCAAGTCTAGAGGTAACAAAGGCATGGATGAGGGTTTCAGCAGCGGATGAGCTGAGGGAAGGGCGGAGAGGGACACTGTTATGGAGGTGGAAATAGATGGTCTTAGTTACGGTGCGGATATGTGGTCGGAAGCTCAATTCAAAGTCAGATATGACACCAAGTTTGTGAACAGTCTGGTTCAGCCTCAGACAGAGGCTAGGGAGAAGGATGGAGTCGGCGGGTAAGAAGGCAGTGGCTTCGGTATTCCCAATATTTAATTGGGAACGTACCGGATGCAGGGCACATAGGAATGATCCCTGCACCCGAATGGACAGTCCTGAGGCGCACCTAACAGTATAACTTCCTTCAGCGTTCTAAGATGTTTGCCATCAGGGTTTCTGTGCCTTTTACCACTTTTAAGTATGTTAGGTTGAACATTAACTGTAAGATTGATTTTTACAAATAAAACGTTATCTGGTGAGGGTAAAATTGCAATAAATAAGTGTCTGCAGATGTATTAATTCATAAATAAGTTATTTGAGCCAAGAGATTACTGTTGGCAATATTAGTGGCCAAATTCTTAATATCTTTGTATTGCATTCCCCCGTGCACTATTTAACAGAGGCATTAATTCATTTATTGGAAACAAGCAAATATCTGTCAAAGTAACAGACAAAAATGTAATATGAAAACATTAATCGACTAATATTGGCAACAATAATTTAGACTTTGGTTCTTTATGACATTATATTACCATATATTAAGTTACTTCCAATTTTGAAAATATTTTCAGTAATAACCAAAAGAGATTGTTTGTCTAAAATAATGCACTGAATTGTGTTATTGGAATGGTATTTTAGATGGATCCCATAGAAAATTACTATCAGCAGTAATTTTCCATAATTAAATACTGTTTGGTTGTATTAACATCACAAATAATATTCCATATGCAGACATAAAATACTGTCAGCTTATTACATTTTGTAGGAAAACATTATAGTTCAGATTTTTTCTGCGGCACTTCATGTCTATAAAACATTACTTCCTGTTCATAGAATCATAGAATGATACACTTCAAAAGGAGGCCATTCGGCCCATTGTGCTTTTACCGGCTCTTTGTATGAGTTATTAGCAAACAGGAAATTAGAGATGTATGTAGCAAGGATGTTGTTATGTATGTAAACCTGTAAATACCATGTCTAACCACCAGAGGGATTATCCCCTGGAGTCCCACTTACACTTACTTTGAGCTTGCAGTATCTAGTCTGACTCTTTATCAAGACATAGCAGATACCACAATAATCATAGGTGACTTTAATCTACATATAGACTGGCCAAACCAAATTAGTAATAATACTGTGGCAAATGAATTCCTGGAGTGTGTACGAGATGGTTTTTTAGACCAGTATGTTGAGGAGCCTACTAGGGTACAGGCTATCCTAGATTGGGTATTGTGCAATGAGAAGGGGTTAATTAACAGTCTTGTTGTGCGGGGTCCTTTAGGGAAGAGTGACCATAACTTGATTGAATTTCTTATTAAGGTGGAAAGTGAAGTAGTCCAATCCGAAACTAGGGTCATAAATTTAAACAAAGGAAACTACGAAGATATTAGGAATGAATTGGCTATGATAGATTGGGAAGATTCATTAAAAGGCATGACAGTGGATAGGCAATGGCTAATATTTAAGGAACGAATGCATGAATTGCAACAGTTATATATTCCCTTCTGGCATAAAAACACAAAAGGAAAGTGGCCCAACCATGGCTAACTAAAGAAATTAAGGATAGTATTAGATCCAAAGAGGAGTTATACAAAGTTGCCAGAAAAAGTAGCAAGCCTGAGGATTGGAAGCAGTTTAGAATTCAGCAAAAAAGGTACAAGAGATTGATTAAGAGGGGAAAAATAGAGTATGAGAGTAAACTTGCAAGGAACATAAAAACCAACTGCAAAAGTTTCTACGTAAAAAGAAACAGATTAGTGAAGACAAATGTAGGTCCTTTACAGACAGAAACAGGAGAATTTATAATGGGGAACAAGGAAATGGCAGAACAGTTAAATAAATACTTTGGTTCTGTCTTCACGGAAGAGGACACAAATAAAGTCCCAGAAATGCTAGGGAACTAAGGGTCTAGTGAGCAAGAGGAATTAAAGGAAATGATAATTAGTAAGAAAATAGTGCTGGAGAAACTAATGGGACTGAAGGCCGATAAATCCTCAGGGCCTGATGATCTGCATCCCAGAGTACTAAAAGAGGTAGTCATGGAAATAGTGGTTGTCATCTTCCAGAATTCTATAGATTATGGATCAGTTCCTGCAGATTGGAGGGTGTCAAATGTAACCCCACTATTTTAAAAAGAGGGAGAGAGAAAACGGGGAACTACAGACCGGTTAGCCTGACATCAGTAGTAGGGAAAATGCTGGAGTCTATTATAAAGGATGTGATAACGGCACACTTAGATAATATCAATGGGATTAAACAAAGTCAACATGGATTTATGAAAGGAAAATCATGTTTGACAAACATGAAGATGTAACTGATAAGATAGATAAGGGAGAGCCAGTGGATGGAGTGTATTTGGATTTTCAGAAGGCCTTTGATAAAGTCCCACATAAGAGGTTAGTGTGCAAAATTAAAGCACATAGGATTGGGGGTAATGTACTGGCATGGATTGAAAATTGGTTAACTGACAGGAAACAGAGAGTAGGAATAAACGGATCTTTTTCGGGGTGGCGGGCAGTGACTAGTGGGGTACCACAGGGATCAGTGCTTGGGCCCCAGTTATTCACAATATATATAAATGATTTGGATGAGGGAACTAAATGTAATATTTCCAAGTTTGCTGACGACACAAAACTAGGTGGGATTGTGAGTTGTGAGGAGGATGCAAAGATGCTGCAAGGTGATTTAAATAGGTTGAGTGAGTGGGCAAACACATGGCAGATGCAGCATAATGTGGATAAATGTGAAGTTATCCACTTTGGTAGGAAAAACATAAGGACAAAGTATTATTTAAATGGTGATGGCTTGGGAAGTGTCGATGTACAGAGGGACCTGGAATGACTTGTACACCAGTCATTGAAAGCAAACATGCAGGTGCAACAAGCAGTTACAGGCACCAACAAGGCAAATAGTATGTTGGCCTTCATTGCAAGAGGATTTGAGTACAGGAACAAGGATGTCTTACTACAGTTATACAGGGCCTTGGTGAGACCACACCTGGAGTATTGTGTGCAGTTTTGGTCTCCTTACCTAAGAAAGGATATACTTGACATAGAGGGAGTGTAGCGAAGGTTCACCAGACTGATTCCTGGGATGGCAGGACTGTCGTATGAGGAGAGACTGGGTCGACTAGGCCTGTATTCACTAGAGTTTAGAAGAATGAGAGGGGATCTCATTGAAACGTATAAAATTCTGACTGGGTTGGATAGACTGGATGTGGGGAGGATGCTTCCCCTGGCTGGGAAGTCTAGAACAAGGGGTCACAGTCTCAGGATACAGGGTAGGAAATTTAGGACCGAGATGAGGAGAAATCTTTTCACTCAGAGGGTGGTGAACCTGTGGAATTCTCTACCACAGAAGGCTGTGGAGGCCAAGTCACTGAATATATTTAAGAGGGAGATAGATAGATTTCTAGAAACAAAAGGCATCAAGGGGTATGGGGAAAATGCGGGAATATGGTGTTGAGATAGAGGATCAGCCATGATCATATTGAATGGCGGTGCAGACTCGAAGGGCTGAATGGCCTACTACTGCTCCTATTTTCTATGTTTCTATGTTTCTATCCAATTAATTCTGCTCCACTGCTCTTTCCCCAAAGCCCTGCAAATTTTTCCTTTTTAAATATGTATCTAATTCCCCTTTGAAAGTTATAATTGAATCTGCTTCCAACACTCTTTCAGAAAGTATAACTCAGATCATAACAAATTTGCTGCGTAAAAAAAATCCTCATCTCGCCTCTGGTTCTTTTGCCAATGACCTGAAATCTGTGTCCTCTGGCTACTGAACCAGTTTCTCCTATGTTTTTTTTCATTAGTTCCTGGGATGTGGGCGTCGCTGGCAAAGCCAGCATTTATTGCCCATCCCTAATTACCCTGGAGAAGGTGGTGATGAGCCGCCTTCTTCAACTGCTGCAGTGCTGTGTGAAGGTACTCCCACGGTGTTGTTAGGGTGGGAGTTCCAGGGTTTTGACCCAGCGATGATGAAGCAACGGCGATATATTTCCAAATCAGGATGGTGTGTAACTTGGAGGGGAACATACAGGCGATGGTGTTCCCATGCACCTGCTGCCCTCATCCTTCTAGGTCGTAGAGGTTGCGTGTTTGGGAGGTGTTGGCTTGGTGACTTGCAGCTGTGCATCTTGTAGATGGTACACATTGCAGATACGGTGTGCCGGTAGTGGAGGGAATGAATGTTTAAGGTGGTGGATGGGGTGCCAATCAAATGGGCTGCTTTGTCCTGGATGGTATCGGGCTTCTTGAGTGTTGTTGGAGCTGCACTCTGTGGAGAGTATTCCATCACACTCCTGACTTGTGCCTTGTAGATGGTGGAAAGGCTTTAGGGAGTCAGGAGGTGAGATACTCAACATAGAATACCCAACCTCTGACCTGCTCTTGTTGCTACAGTATTTATGAGGCTGGTCCAGTTTAGTTTCTAGTCAATAGTGACACCCAGGATGTTGATGGTGGGGGATTTGGCAATGTAATGCCATTGAATGTCAAGGGTCGGTGGTTAGACTCTCGCTTGTTGGAGATAGTCATTGTCTGGCACTTGTGTGGCATGAATGGTACTTGCCACATATCTGCCCAAGCCTGAATGTTGTCCAGGGACTGCTTCATTAGGAGGAGTTGTAAATGAAACTGTGGAATCATCAGCGAACATCCCCACTTCTGACCACCTGATGGAGGGAAAGTCATAGATGAAGCAGCTGAAGATGGTTGGGCCTAGGACACTGCCCTGAGGAACTCCTGCAGTGATGTCCTGGGGCTGAGATGATTGACTTCCAACAGTAACAACCATTTTCCATTGTACTAGGTATGACTCCAGCCAGTGGAGAGTTTCCCCCCTGATTCCCATTGTTTTCAGTTTAACTAGGGCTCCTTGATGCCACACTTGGTCAAATGCTGCCTTGATGTCAAGGGCAGGCACTCTCACCTCACCTCTGGAATTCAGCTCTTTTGTCCATGTTTGGACCAAGGCTGTAATGAGGGCTGGGGCGGAGCGGTCCTGGCGGAACCCAAACTCAGCATTGGTGAGCAGTTTATTGGTGATTAAGTGCTGCTTGATAGCACTGTCAATGGCACCTTCCATCACTTTGCTGATGATTGAGAATAGACTGATGGGGTGGTAATTGGCCGGATTGGATTTGTCCTGCTTTTTGTGGACAGGATATACCTGGGCAGTTTTCCACATTGTCGGATAGATGCCAGTGTTGTAGCTGTACTGGAACAGCTTGGCTAGAGGCGTGGCTAGTTCTGGAGCACAAGTCTTCAGCACAACAGCCGAGATGTTTTCGGGGCCCATAGTCTTTGCTGTATTCAGTGCGCTAAGCCATTTCTTGGTATTAGGTGGAGTGAATCGAATTGGCTGAAGACTGGCTTCTGTGATGGTGGGGACCTCAGGAGGAGACCGATATGAATCATCACTCGACACTTCCAGCTGAGGATGTTTGCAAACGCTTCAGCCTTGTCTTTTGCACTTGCCTGCTGGACTCTGCCATCATTGAGGATGGGGATATTCATGGAGCCCCCTCCTCCCGTTAGTTGTTTAATTGTCCACCATCATTCACAACTGGATGTGGCAGTACTGCAGAGCTTTGATCTGATCTTTTGATTGTGGGATTGATAGCTCTGTCTATAGCATGCTGCTTCTGCTGCTTAACATGCATGTAGTCCTGTGTTGCAGCTTCCCCAGGTTGGCACCTCAT
The DNA here is from genome assembly GCF_044704955.1 of Pristiophorus japonicus. Lineage (NCBI taxonomy): Eukaryota > Metazoa > Chordata > Chondrichthyes > Pristiophoridae > Pristiophorus > Pristiophorus japonicus. The sequence goes on along the minus strand of NC_091985.1, from coordinate 125,578,271 downwards.
TTTTAGGTATGCCTGGTGCTGCTCCTGGCATGCTGTTCTGCACTCCTCATTGAACCAGGATTGGTCGCCTGGCTTGATGGTAATGGTAGAGTGACGGATATGCCAGGCCATGAGGTTACAGATTGTGGTGGAATACAATTCTGCTGCTGCTGATGGCCCACAGTGCCTCATGGATACCCAGTTTTGAGCTGCTGCATCTGTTCTGATTCTATCCCATTTAACACAGTGGTCGTATCACACAACACGACAGAGGGTGTCTTCAGTGAGTAGTCGGGTCTTTGTCACCACAATGACTGTACAGTGATCACTGCTACAAATGCTGTTATGGATAGATGCATCTGTGACAGGTAGATTGGTGAGGAGGAGGTCAAGTAGGTTTTTCCCGTGTTGGTTCCTTCACCTGCTGCAGTCCTTGTCTGATAGCTATGTCCATCGGGACTCAGCCAGCTCGGTCAGTAGTGGTGCTACCTAGCCACTCTTGATGATGGTCATTGAAGCCCCCCACCCAGAGCACATTCTATGCACTTTCTACCCTCAGTGCTTCTTCCAAGTGATGTTCAACATGGACGAGTACTGATTCATTAACTGAGAGAGGGTGGTAGGTGGTAATCAGCAGGAGGTTTCCTTGCCCATGCTTGACCTGAAGCCATGAGACTTCATGGAGTCCGGAGTCAATGTTGAGGACTCCCAAGGCCACTCTGGTGAGTCTGTCCTGCCGGTGTGACAGGACATACCCAGGGATGGTGATGGAGGATTCTGGGACATTGGCTGAAAGGTATGATTCAGTGAGTATGATTCTGATGGGCTGTTGTTTGACTAGTCTGTAGGACAGCTCTCCCAATTTTGCCACATGTCCCCAAATGTTAGTGAGGAGCGACTTTGCAGGGTTGACTGGGCTGGGTGTGCCATTGCTGTGCCCGAAGCCGGTGCTGAGGTCAATGCTGAGTGGTCAGTCCGGTTTTATTTTTATTTCTCGTAGCGGTTTGTTACAACTGAGTGGCTTGCTAGGCCATTTCAGAGGGCAGTAAGTTACTCTATCAAAACCCCTCAAAATTTTGAACACCTCTATCAAATCTCCCCTTAACCTTCACTACTCCAATGAGAATTATCCCAGCTTCTCTAATCTCTCCCACATCCCTGGTACCGTTCTTGTATTTTTGTTACACGCTTGTATCACCTGTTCCTCTTTTAACTTCCTATGTCGACACATATATAATTGAAACTGCTTATGTAAACTTGTCATGCCTGTAATTACTTTCTCCTGTTACTGCAGGCACTGTAGCGCCTTAGTTCTGTGTCTCTCAACTCCTTTGTTTCTCCTGCAAACAAACCTCTTTGATCCAACAAACTCTGCATCACTGCTTCCCCAATTGCTGTAAGTTTCTTTAGAAATAATAGTGCGAAATCAAAGTATTGTATAAAAATAAGGACAGAACGTATGACTTTAAAGTGGAGACTGAGTTATGTCCAGGTACCCATGTCCAATTATTCCTGGCCTTCCAGCCCCATTCACCTGAAGATGACGTGGACTTCACTCCTCGTTTGCAACACCACGGGAGATTGATTAATGGTAGCACTTTTCGTACACCCTGTCTGTTTTAAATTAATGAGAAGATCGCATGGTGCTATATCCCAAAATAGGCAGATAAAAAGATGAAACAAAGGTCATTAAAATATCAGTCTGCATAAATCTCTAGGGAAATAAAATACCCATTTTAACCATCCCACAATCTCAATCCTGCTGCTGTCCTACATATTAATTTAAAATAGCGCACACATATATTAATGATGCACATATATATTAATAAAACAGAAGTGTTGGTCGATTTGTTTTCTTAATTCAGTAAAGAATACTTGTTATTATGCCAACATAATTACAACTTATTGTAGGTCATTACAACGATTCATTTGTGACGTCTACAGAAATATAAACCAGCTGCTTTTTGTCATAAAAAGAACTGCCTCGCCTTATCATGTAATTTGCTTCACCCTCTCCAAAGTATGCCGAACACAAATGCCTAGTCCGGGCATCTTAGAGTTGTAGAGTCAAAAAGCCAAATGTCATTACGGCACAGAAGGAGGCCATTCGGCCCATCGAGTCCATGCCGGCTCTCTGTAGAGCAATCTAGTCAGTCCCATTCCCCCACTCTATCCCCGTTGCCCTGCAAGTATATTTCCCTCAAGTGTTTATCCAATTTCCTTTTGAAATCATTGATTATCTCCGCTTCCACTACCCTCGTAGGCTGCGAGTTCCAGGTCATTACTATTTGTTGCGTAAAAAGGTTCTTCCTCACATCCTCCCTGTATCTCTTGCCCAAAACCTTAAGTCTGTGTCCCCTAGTTCTTGTAGCATTGGCTAATAGGAACAGCTTTTCTTTGTCTACCTTATCTAAACCTGTCATAATCTTGTACACCTCTGTCAAATCTCCTCTCATAGAAACATAGAAACATAGAAAATAGGTGCAGGAGTAGGCCATTCGGCCCTTCTAGCCTGCACCGCCATTCAATGAGTTCATGGCTGAACATTCAACTTCAGTACCCCATTCCTGCTTTCTCGCCATACCCCTTGATCCCCCTAGTAGTAAGGACCTCATCTAACTCCTTTTTGAATATATTTAGTGAATTGGCCTCAACAACTTTCTGTGGTAGAGAATTCCACAGGTTCACCACTCTCTGGGTGAAGAAGTTCCTCCGCATCTCGGTCCTAAATGGCTTACCCCTTATCCTTAGACTGTGACCTCTGGTTCTGGACTTCCCCAACATTGGGAACATTCTTCCTGCATCTAACCTGTCTAACCCCGTCAGAATTTTAAATGTTTCTATGAGGTCCCCTCTCATTCTTCTGAACTCCAGTGAATACAAGCACAGTTGATCCAGTCTTTCTTGATAGGTCAGTCCCGCCATCCCGGGAATCAGTCTGCTGAACCTTCGCTGCACTCCCTCAATAGCAAGAATGTCCTTCCTCAGGTTAGGAGACCAAAACTGTACACAATACTCCAGGTGTGGCCTCACCAATGCCCTGTACAACTGTAGCAACACCTCCCTGCCCCTGTACTCAAATCCCCTTGCTATGAAGGCCAACATGCCATTTGCTTTCTTAACCGCCTGCTGCACCTGCATGCCAACCTTCAATGATTGATGTACCATGACACCCAGGTCTCTTTGCACCTCCCCTTTTCCTAATCTGTCACCATTCAGATAATAGTCTGTCTCTCTGTTTTTACCACCAAAGTGGATAACCTCACATTTATCCACATTATACTTCATCTGCCATGCATTTGCCCACTCACCTAACCTATCCAAGTTGCTCTGCAGCCTCACAGCATCCTCCTCACAGCTCACACTGCCACCCAACTTAGTGTCATCCGCAAATTTGGAGATACTACATTTAATCCCCTCATCTAAATCATTAATGTACAGTGTAAACAGCTGGGGCCCCAGCACAGAACCTTGTGGTACCCCACTAGTCACTGCCTGCCATTCTGAAAAGTACCCATTTACTCCTACTCTTTGCTTCCTGTCTGACAACCAGTTCTCAATCCATGTCAGTACACTACCCCCAATCCCATGTGCTCTAACTTTGCACATCAATCTCTTGTGTGGGACCTTGTCGAACGCCTTCTGAAAGTCCAAATATACCACATCAACTGGTTCTCCCTTGCCCACTCTACTGGAAACATCCTCAAAAAATTCCAGAAGATTTGTCAAGCATGATTTCCCTTTCACAAATCCATGCTGACTTGGACCTATCATGTCACCTCTTTCCAAATGCACTGCTATGACATCCTTAATAATTGATTCCATCATTTTACCCACTACCGATGTCAGGCTGACCGGTCTATAATTCCCTGTTTTCTCTCTCCCTCCTTTTTTAAAAAGTGGGGTTACATTGGCTACCCTCCACTCTATAGGAACTGATCCAGAGTCAATGGAATGTTGGAAAATGACTGTCAATGCATCCACTATTTCCAAGGCCACCTCCTTAAGTACTCTGGGATGCACGCGTGGCTCAAAGACTGGTGTGGGAGAAATGGGTTTTGGTTTGTGGGACACTGGCACCAGTATTTGGGTAAAAGGGAGCTGTTCCGTTGGGACGGGCTCCATTTAGACTGTGCTGGGACTAGGGTCCTGGCGAATCAAATAACTAGGGCTGTAGAGAGGGCTTTACACTAATTAGTGGGGTGAGGATTCAGGTGAGCGAAAATGTAAAAAGTCAAAGAATAAGAAGGCAATAGATCAGGGTAGCACTGGGGGGAAATGAAAACCAGAGCATGACAGGAAGGGACAGAATGTATAAACATAAAGGCGATTCAGAAAGTGGGGTCAAAGCAGGAAAAAAAATGGTAGCATTCGTAACATAATAGATGAGTTGACGGCACAAATAGATACAAATGGGAATGATCTGATAGCTATTACAGAGGTGTGGTTGCAAGGTAACCAGGACTGGGAACTAAATATTCAGGGGTATTTGACAATTCGGAAGGACAGACAGAAAGGAAAAGGAGGAAATGTATGTTTATACATTCTGTCCCTTCCTGTCATGCTCTGGTTTTCATTTCCCCCCAGTGCTACCCTGATCTATTGCCTTCTTATTCTTTGACTTTTTACATTTTCGCTCACCTGAATCCTCACCCCATTAATTAGTGTTAATAAAGGATGAGATCAGTGCATTAGTGAGAAACGACATTGGCTCAAAAGATCAAGATGTTGAATTAGTTTGGGTGGAGATAAGGAATAATAAGGGAAAAAAGTCACTGGTGGGCATAATCTATTGGCCTCCTAACAGTAGCTACACTGTTGGACGGAATATAAATCAAGAAATAATGGAGGCTTGTAATAAAGGAACGGCTATAATCATGGGCGATTTTAACCTTCATATTGATTGGACAAAGCAAATTGGCCAGGGTAGCCTTGAGGAAGAGTTCATAGAGTATATCCGGGATAGTTTCCTTGAACAGTATGTTGCAGAACCAACCAGGGAGCAGGCTATCTTAGATCTGGTACTGTGTAATGAGACAGGATTAATAAATGATCTCGTAGTAAAGGATCCTCTAGGAATGAGTGACCATAACATGGTTGAATTTCAAATGCAGTTGGAGGGTGAGAAAGTTGATTCTCAAACCAGTGTCCTAAGCTTAAATAAAGGAGACTACAAAGGTATGAGGGCAGAGTTGGCTAAAGTGGACTGGGAAAATAGATTAAACTATGGGACGGTTGATGCAGTAGCAGACATTTAAGAAGATATTTCATAACTTTCAACAAAAATATATTCCAATGAGAAAGAAAGACTGTAAGAGAAGGGATAACATCCTTGGCTAACTAAAGAAATAAGGGATGGTATCAAATTGAAAACAAGGGCATACAATGTGGCCAAGATTAGTGGGAGGCCAGAGGATTGGGAAACTTTTAAAAGCCAGCAAAGAACGACTAAAAAAATGATAAAGAGAAGGAAGATAAATTATGCAAGTAATCTAGCACAAAATATAAAAACAGATAGTAAGAGTTTCTACAGGTACACAAAAAGAAAAAGAGTAGCTAAAGTAAATGTTGGGCCCCGAGAGGATGAGACTGGGGAATTAATAATGGAGAACAGGGAAATGGCAGAGACTTTGAACAAATATTTTGTATCGGTCTTCACGGTAGAAGACACTAAAAACATCCCAATAGTGGATAATCAAAGGGCTATAGGGAGAGAGGAACTTAATACAATCATTATCACTGAAGAAGTAGGACTCGGTAAAATAATGGGGCTAAAGGCGGACCCTGGATCTGATGGCTTACATCCTAGGGTCTTAAAAGAAGTGGCTACAGAGATAGTGGATGCATTGGTTGTAATCTACCAAAATTCCCAGGATTCTGGGGAGGTCCCACCGAATTGGAAAACGGCAAATGTAACGCCCCTATTTAAAAAAGGAGGCAGGCAAAAAGCAGGAAACTATAGATCAGTTAGCCTAACATCTGTCATCGGGAAAATGCTGGAGTCCATTATTAAGGAAGCAGTAGTGGGACATTTGGAAAAGCATAATTCAATCAAGCAGAGTCAGCATGGTTTTATGAAAGGGAAATCATGTTTGACAAATTTGCTGGAGTTCTCTGCGGATGTAACGAGCAGGGTGGATAAGGAGAACCGGTGGAGTTGGTGGATTTGTATTTTCAGAAGGCAATCGATAAGGTGTCACATAAAAGGTTACTGCACAAGGTAAAAGTTCATGGGGTTGGGGGTAATATATTAGCATGGATAGAGGATTGGCTAACTAACAAAAAACAGAGAGTCGGGATAAATGGGTCATTTTCCAGTTGGCAAACAGTGACTAGTGGGGTGCCGCAGGGATCGGTGCTGGGCCCTCAACTATTTTCAATCTATATTAATGACTTGGATGAAGGGACCGAGTGTAATGTAGCCAAGTTTGCTGATGATTTAAAGATGGGTGGGAAAGCAAATTGTGAGGAGGTCACAAAAAATCTGCAAAGGGATATAGACAGGCTAAGTGAGTGGGCAAACATTTGGCAGATGGAGTATAATGTGGGAAAATGTAAGGTTATCCACTTTGGCAGAAAAATAGAAAAGCAAATTATAATTTAACTAGAGAAAAATTGCAAAGTGCTGTAGTACAGAGGAACCTCAGGGTCCTTGTGCATGAAACACAAAAAGTGAGTATGCAGGTACAGCACGTAACCAGGAAGGCAAATGGAATGTTGGCCTTTATTGCAAGGGTGTTAGAGTATAAAAGCAGAGAAGTCCTGCCACAACTGTACAGAGTATTGGTGAGGCCGCACTAGAGTACTGTGTACAGTTTTGGTCTCCGTATTTAAGGAAGGATATACTTGTATTGGAGGCTGTTCATAGAAGGTTCACTAGGTTGATTCCGGAGATGAGGGGTTTGACTTATGAAGATAGGTTGAGTAGGTTGGGTCTATACATATTGGATAATGAGAGGTGATATTATCAAAACATATAAGATAATGAGGGGGCTCGACAAGATGGATACAAAGAGGATATTTCCACTCATAGGGGAAACTAAAACTAGGGGACATAGTCTCAGAATAAGGGGCCGCCCATTTAAAACTGAGATGAGGAGGAATTTCTTTTCTCAGAGGGTTGTAAATCTATGGAATTCTCTGCCCCAGAGAGCTGTGGAGGCTGGGTCATTGAATATATTTAAGGCGGAGATAGACAGATTTTTGAGTGATAAGGGAATAAAAGGTTATGGGGAGCGGGCAGCGAAGTGGAGCTGAGTCCATGATCAGATCAGCCATGATCTTAATAAATGGTGGAACAGGCTTGAGGGGCCAGGTAGCCTACTCCTGCTCCTATTTCTTATGTTATGTTCTTATGCTTTGCTAACTACTCTCTCAATATGTCCTGTCATCTTCAAAGATCTATGCATATGAACCTCCTGGTCCCTCTGCCCCTGTACACTCTTTAGATCTGTGCCATTAAGTCTATATTGCCTCTCCCTATCCCTTCTGGCAAAATGTATCACCTAACACTTCCCTGTATTAAATTTCATCTGCCACTTGTCTGCCCATTCTGCCAGCCTATCTATGTCCTGTTGCAGTCAATTCGTATCATGCTCATTATTTGCCACACCTCCTAGTTTGGTATCATCATCAGATTTTGAAATTGTCCTTTTTATTCCAACATCCAAGTCATTTATATATATAAAAAAAGCAGTGGTCCTCACACTGACCCTTGGGGACCACCACTGTCCACTATCCTCCAGTCTGAAAAACAACCTTTCACCCCGACGCTCTATTTTCTGTCCTTAAGCCAATTTCTTATCCAAGCTGACACTGACCTTCCTAGTCCATGAGCCTCAATTTTGTTAACAAGACTTTTTTACTGTTTTTTACACGTCAACCTCCTATGGTGCTGCACCTGGGGAGTTAGGATCAAGTGCAATCTTCAAGTCAAGCAAGGTTGGAGGGTAAGGGGATAATTGAACAAAGGTGGGGAAAGAGGCAGATGGAAGAAACATAGAAACATAGAAAATAGGTGCAGGAGTAGCCATTCGGCCCTTCTAGCCTGCACCGCCATTCAATGAGTTCATGGCTGAACATGCAACTTCAGTATCCCATTCCTGCTTTCTCGCCATACCCCTTGATCCCCCTAGTAGTAAGGACTTCATCTAACTCCTTTTTGAATGTATTTAGTGAATTGGCCTCAACAACTTTCTGTGGTAGAGAATTCCACAGGTTCACCACTCTCTGGGTGAAGAAGTTTCTCCTCATCTCGGTCCTAAATGGCTTACCCCTTATCCTTAGACTGTGACCCCTGGTTCTGAATTTCCCCAACATTGGGAACATTCTTCCTGCATCTAACCTGTCTGAACCCATCAGAATTTTAAATGTTTCTATGAGGTCCCCTCTCATTCTTCTGAACTCCAGTGAATACAAGCACAGTTGATCCAGTCTTTCTTGATAGGTCAGTCCCGCCATCCCGGGAATCAGTCTGCTGAACCTTCGCTGCACTCCCTCAATAGAAAGAATGTCCTTCCTCAAGTTAGGAGACCAAAACTGTACACAATACTCCAGGTGTGGCCTCACCAAGGCCCTGTACAACTGTAGCAACACCTCCCTGCCCCTGTACTCAAATCCCCTCGCTATGAAGGCCAACATGCCATTTGCTTTCTTAACCGCCTGCTGTACCTGCATGCCAACCTTCAATGACTGATGTACCATGACACCCAGGTCTCGTTGCACCTCCCCTTTTCCTAATCTGTCACCATTCAGATAATAGTCAGTCTCTCTGTTTTTACCACCAAAGTGGATAACCTCACATTTATCCACATTATACTTGATCTGCCATACATTTGCCCACTCACCTAACCTATCCAAGTCACTCTGCAGCCTCATAGTATCCTCCTCGCAGCTCACACTGCCACCCAACTTAGTGTCATCCGCAAATTTAGAGATACTACATTTAATCCCCTCATCTAAATCATTAATGTACAGTGTATGGAGGTGTATGGAGAGGGGCGGGGGAGAGAAGGAGTGGGGGATGGGGAGAGAAGAAGGCGAAGACTGCAAACAATCTCAGTCGGGAGTGGGGGGGAATGCGGGCGAGGCCAATAAGACAGATTAGCCAGGGGGAAAGGTGGCAGGGATGGGGTGGGGAGGGAGGAAGTGCGGCCAGTAAACTCAACAAGCCAGGGGGGCTGAGACAAGCCCAAAAGCCACCCCAGTGCGGGGATCGAGGGAAGAGCAGGACACAAACAGACTCATCGGGTCGGGGGAGTCAGGACAGAACCGTAACTCAGATGGGAATGGACTGTGTGGTGAGTATAGAAGCACTTCTGTGGGTGAGGAAGGTCAGAAGCAAATCCACCTATCCAATCTAATCTTGAATGTTAACATAGTTTCTGCCTTAATAACCAACCCTGGAAATAAATTCCCCAACCTCATAACTCTCTGCGTAATGAATTTTTCTTGCTAGATTTAATCTTGTGACTTTGACCCCGTGTTCGGGACCGTTCAACTATTGGAAACTGTCTACTTCTATTTACATTGTCCCGTTCTTTCATAATTGTAAACACTTCTATCATATCACCCATAATCCGTGTTTTTAGAATGAAAATCACATCAATTTGTCGAGTATTTCTTTGCATTTGTATTCCTCATAAAAGGCAGAATCCTAGTCAATTCACAATGTACCCTCTAGAAAGCCTCATCCTTACCGTAATGTGGAGCCCAGTACTGCACACAGTACTCTAACTGAGCTCTTGTTATGGCTTTATATAGGATCATCGGTATATCTTCGCTTTTATATTCTATACCTCTTCAGATAAAGCCTCGATCCAATTTAATCAGACTTAATGTGGCTTTTAATGTCCTGTGAACCTGCACCTCCAAATCTCTCTATTCCTCCACAGCACCGAGCCTACTGAACTTCCCATCAGAGTATAATTATTGCTGTTATTTTATTACAAAATGCAGCACCTCACACTTACTGACATCAAATTCCATTTGCCACTTTTTTGCCCGTTCCTATCTTATCGATATCGCTTTGCAGCTTCCTGTAGTCTTCTAAAAAAATAAACTATGGCCTAGAAATTGGATATGGGTTGAAAAGGGGCGGTGTCATGGGCAAATGCTATTTGGCTGTGCTCATTAAAAGTAGTGCAGGCAGCATGCAAAATTTGTGCTGCCTGCTCATTGATGTGATTGGAGTGCTGATCTCAGCGCTAAACATCTGTTGTTCGGCTTACCGCTCAACAGGTGGGCCAATATCGGATGCAGTCTAATGGCCACTAATGCTTGTTTGCTTGTCCTAGTCTGTCTCCACTACTTAAAGGGGAGGTGTTTTGATGGAGCAGCACCTCAGTTTGAAGACATGGCTCAGCAGCAACACAGAGAACGAGGCAGAAGGTTCTCGGATGCAGCTCTCGAGACATTGGTAGTGGTAGTGGAGAGAAGATGGGGTGGCAGGATGCCACGTGCAGAAGGCTCTGGCAAGAGATAGCTGCGTACCTCATGGCTCAGAGCGCCATACCGCAGACCTGGATCCAGTGCCAAAAAAAGTTTAATGACCTCACATGGAAGGTCAGGTGAGTGAAGGCTTCAGCAAATCCCATATACCACCATCTGCACCACAAGCCTCATATACGGCTCAATGCACCACACCCCCATCACTCACCCTCCAATAATCTCTACCTATCACCGCTCAGACCTCACAATCATAGCTTCACTTCACCCTTACAATCTTACCACTACTGCAACACTCACACCGACATCTCACACCTTGCACACACTGACAGCTATTCAACTATGGCAGACACATCACGCAAACACATTACACTGCACTCATTGACACACTTCCCTTTTTCTTGCAGGCCAAGGTGGCTCACAACCGCCACGAACAGCGGCAGACGGGAGGCGCTCAAGCCACATTCGACACCTTGAGCCAACTGGAGGAGATGATGCATGATATCATTGGAGGGGAGGTCACTGAGGCCGTGGCAATGGGTGAAGTTGAAGCCCTTGGGTACAATAATGGTACGGTCATTCCTAATCCCCCTTCTCACATCCCACTTCCCCCTCGTCCCATAATCCCTTCTCACTTACCAGCTGCTGATGGTGTATGCATGGATATCTTGCTTTTTCCCCACTCCCCTCACCACAACTTGATCCTTTTGCCTTTCTGCTTTCAGATAACCATGAACTGCCACAAGCACAGCCTGTCCCCTAAGTCATGGAGGAGAGTGGAGATGAAGAAGAAGGCACACGGTCACTGATCCAGCTCAGAAACTCATAGCACGGAATGTAGAGGGTTCTGCAGGGACAGGATCCGCACAGGTTGAGGCATCAGGCACAAATGGGCTGCAGCAAGGCCGGGGAAAAGAGTAGCTTGGGGACAAGTTCACGCACGAGTTTTGCTGCACATGGCTCAGATGAGGACCTCGATGAGTCGGCCTTCAGAAGAAGGGTGATGGGCATGCACACGGAAATCCTAGGTGCAATGGCAAGCCTGCCAGAGAGCCTCTTGTCTGTGTCAAAGAGCATGGAAGAGCAAGGAGCATGGAGCATGGATCCACCATTGGACGGGGCTTTGCGTAAAGCTTGAATCCCATGATTTCCTGGTTGACCCAGCCATGATGCGGCGTGTGAGGGGCAATGTCACGCCTTCCCTTGCAGCACAAATGGAAACGACCCAACGTCTCACTGTTGCAGTGGAAGCTCAGACTGCACCCATCATGGTTGGGTTTACGAGTCTCGAAAGGGGCTTGGTGTCGCAGCAGGCCAGAAATCTGTCCTCCAACAGATTGCTAAGAATGCTGAGGTACCATGCCAGGGGAGTAGCAGTGGGTCTGTGAAACAGGAACCTGGAGGACAACATTCCTACTCCCACCACTGCCACTCCGCCATTGCCCTTGCCCCTGCCGGTTAGCCCGCCAGTCCTGACTGCTACAACGCATGCTATCTACAGCCGGGCCTAGTAGGTCTCCAGCTGGTTGAGGTCGTCCTGCAAGGCCATCTATAGTCTCCCTCCACGAGAGCTCAGCAGCCTTCCACCAACCATGCTGCAGCCATTGGGAGAGCAGTGCATAGGAGCCTTAGAGCAGAAAAGGGCACACAAACGACAGGCATGATGGGAATGTAGAAGGGTGATTAGTTGATATTGTAATGTTAATTGAGTAGTGATACATTTATGAATTTTGTTTGGAATGTTTGTTTTGTGGTGGCTCACATTACAGCTCTGTGCCCAGGAGGACGCTGTGATGTTCCGTGACAGAGGGATGGTATGATGGGGATGTGGTGAGCAACAGGGATCTGGGGTTTCATTCATTGGAATCGAGTCTGTTGAGGTGTTCACGGACAGCCGTGCAGAAGGGGGATTTGCTGCCTGCTTCCTCCCTTCCTCCTTGCCCTACTCCTCTTCCTCTTGCTCCTTTTCCTCTTCTTCCTCCTCCTCTCCCTTATCCTCCTCCTGCTGTGGTCTCACAATTGCTGCTGGCAAGGGCTGTGCTCTCAGGATGGCCAAGTTGTAAAGCATGCAGCAGACCACTAAGAAATGGGACATCCGCTCTGGCGAGTACTGGAGGGCTCCTCACAAGCGACCAAGGCAGCAGAACTGTTTCCTGAGCATCCCGATGGTCTGCTTGACGATGTTCTTGGTGGCAGCATGGCTCTCATTAGATGAGTGCTGCGCAGGAGCGGTGGGACTGCGGAGGGGAGTCATTGGCCAGGCGCAGAGTGAATAGCCCTTGTCTCCGAGCAGCCACCCTTGGGTTTGATGTGGTGGCTGGAAGGTTGCTGGCACAGGATGAAGGCATCATGACTGCCGTTGACCAACAGGATGCACTGGGTGTGGTCGCACAACAACTGCACATTCAGCGTGTGGTAGCCTTGGCGGTTACGGAAGCTCTCAGGATTGTTATGTGATGCCCGCAAAGCGATGTGGGTGCAGTCAGTGGTGCCCTGCACCATGGGGAAGCCTGCTATCCTGGCAAAGACACATGCGTGCTCCTCCTGCTTCTCTCTGTGACATCCCGGATGCAGCGATGGACAGTGAACTGGGAGATGTTAGCTATGTCTCCTGCTGCAGACTGTAAGGATCCGCTGGCGAAGAAGTTGAGGGCCACGGTGACCTTGAGGGCAACTGGGAGAGCTGTTGTCGCCCTGCTCTGAGGCAGCAGGTCTGGTTGCAGGAGGAGGCAGAGTTCTGTGACCACCTCTTTGGTGAAGTGTAACCTCCCAATATACTGTTGCTCACTTAAGCGGATATAAGAGAAGCGCTCTCTGAAGACCCTAGATGGGTAAGGTCTCCTGTTGAGAGAACTCCTAGCCCTCCTCCTCCTCTCTCCTTTGTTACCTCTGTTCCCTCTCCCTAAGATACTTGAGCGTGAGGGCGACTTCCAGTAGAGCCCCCAGGACTGTGAGCAAGTGTTGTGAGCAGAAGCCTTTAAATAAGAATTAAGGTGTTCTCCACTTGCACCAATACTCCCTGTTGCCATAGGAACTTGAAACAAGTTTAGAAAGCTGCAAGAGTTGCAGAAAGTTACACAGAGCCAGTCAAGCTGAGAAACCATGTCAGCGGCAAGATGTTGCTGATGATCCCTTTAAGTAGTGGTGCTGGAGGCTCCTTCCTGCAGTGAACGCTAGGTCAATAAGTGGAGCGGCAAATGCTAAAATGGCAGATTGGGCATCAGGTGAGTGTTGCAAATTCACTTATGTCACGATCTGCATCATCTTCATATCTCCAGCGAGCACCGACATTGGCCCCGCTGCCGAATAGCAGAAAATGGCGGCCACCGTGGGACCCACCGGAAGCGGGCGGAAGTGAGGTGGCCGCCATTTACTTTTACCAAAATGGGCCTTAACGGCCAGCGCTAACACCTTCAATTTGTAGGCCTATACCTCTTATTTAGGTATTATCTGCAAATTGTAATAACATGAAACAGTATAGCCTATATTAAAAAAGGGGACAAGTCCGACTGCGGCAACTACAGAGGAATCTCCCTGTTATCAGCCACTGGGAAAGTCGTCGCTGGAGTCCTCCTCAACCATCTTCTCCCTGTGGCTGAGGAGCTCCTCCCGGAGTCACAATGCGGATTTCATCCCCTACGTGGCACGACTTGATTTTTACAGCGCGACAGCTGCAGGAAAAATGCAGGGAACAGCACCAACACTTATACATGGCCTTCTTTAACCTTATATAGGCCTTTGGCACTGTCAACCGCGAGGGTCTATGGAGTGTCCTCCTCCGTTTTGGATGCCCCCAAAAGTTCGTCACCATCTTCCGCCTGCTCCATGATGACATGATCCTTACCAACGGATCCATTACAGACCCAATCCACGTCCAGACCGGGGTCAAACTGGGCTGCTTCATAACCCCAATACTCTTCTCAATCTTCCTCGCTGCCATGCTCCACCTCATAGTCAACAAGTTCCCCACTTGGAGTGGAATTAAACTACAGAACCAGTGGGAACCTTCGTCGTCTCTAGGCCAGGTCCAAGACCACCCCAATGTCTGTTGTCGAGCTACAGTACGCGGACGGCGCCTGCGTCTGCGCACATACAGAGGCTGAACTCCAAGTCATAGTCAATGAGGCGTATGAAAGCATGGGCCTTACATAGAAACATAGAAACATAGAAAATAGGTGCAGGAGCAGGCCATTCAGCCCTTCTAGCCTGCACCGCCATTCAATGAGTTCATGGCTGAACATGAAACTTCAGTACCCCCTTCCTGCTTTCTCGCCATAACCCTTGATCCCCCGAGTAGTAAGGACTTCATCTAACTCCCTTTTGAATATATTTAGTGAATTGGCCTCAACTACTTTCTGTGGTAGAGAATTCCACAGGTTCGCCACTCTCTGGGTGAAGAAGTTTCTCCTCATCTCGGTCCTAAATGGCTTACCCCTTATCCTCAGACTGTGACCCCTGGTTCTGGACTTCCCCAACATTGGGAACATTCTTCCTGCATCTAACATGTCTAAACCCGTCAGAATTTTAAACATTTCTATGAGGTCCCCTCTCATTCTACTGAACTCTAGTGAATACAAGCCCAGTTGATCCAGTCTTTCTTGATAGGTCAGTCCCGCCATCCCGGGAATCAGCCTGGTGAATCTTCGCTGCACTCCCTCAATAGCAAGAATGTCCTTCCTCAAGTTAGGAGACCAAAACTGTACACAATATTCCAGGTGTGGCCTCACCAAGGCCCTGTACAACTGTAGCAACACCTCCCTGCCCCTATATTCAAATCCCCTCGCTATGAAGGCCAACATGCCATTTGCTTTCTTAACCGCCTGCTGTACCTGCATGCTAACCTTCAATGACTGATGTACCATGACACCCAGGTCTCGTTGCACCTTCCCTTTTCCTAATCTGTCACCATTCAGATAATAGTCTGTCTCTCTGTTTTTACCACCAAAGTGGATAACCTCACATTTATCCACATTATACTTCATCTGCCATGCATTTGCCCACTCACCTAACCTATCCAAGTCACTCTGCAGCCTAATAGCATCCTCCTCACAGCTCACACTGCCACCCAACTTAGTGTCATCCGCAAATTTGGAGATACTGCATTTAATCCCCTCGTCTAAATCATTAATGTACAATGTAAACAGCTGGGGCCCCAGCACAGAACCTTGCGGCACCCCACTAGTCACTGCCTGCCATTCTGAAAAGTACCCGTTTACTCCTACTCTTTGCTTCCTGTCTGACAACCAGTTCTCAATCCACGTCAGCACACTACCCCCAATCCCATGTGCTTTAACTTTGCACATCAATCTCTTGTGTGGGACCTTGTCGAAAGCCTTCTGAAAGTCCAAATATACCACATCAACTGGTTCTCCTTTGTCCACTTTACTGGAAACATCCTCAAAAAATTCCAGAAGATTTGTCAAGCATGATTTCCCTTTCACAAATCCATGCTGACTTGGACCTATCATGTCACCATTTTCCAGATGCACTGCTTTGACATCCTTAATAATTGATTCCATCATTTTACCCACTACCGATGTCAGGCTGACCGGTCTATAATTCCCTGTTTTCTCTCTCCCTCCTTTTTTAAAAAGTGGGGTTACATTGGCTACCCTCCACTCCATAGGAACTGATCCAGAGTCAATGGAATGTTGGAAAATGACTGTCAATGCATCCGCTATTTCCAAGGCCACCTCCTTAAGTACTCTGGGATTCAGTCCATCAGGCCCTGGGGATTTATCGGCCTTCAATCCCATCAATTTCCCCAACACAATTTCCCGACTAATAAAGATTTCCCTCAGTTCCCCCTCCTTACTAGACCCTCTGACCCCTTTTATACCCGGAAGGTTGTTTGTATCCTCCTTAGTGAATACCGAACCAAAGTACTTGTTCAATTGGTCTGCCATTTCTTTATGACTTCCCCTGATTCTGACTGCAGGGGATCTACGTTTGTCTTTACTAACCTTTTTCTCTTTACATACCTATAGAAACTTTTGCAATCTGCCTTAATGTTCCCTGCAAGCTTCTTCTCGTACTCCATTTTCCCTGCCCTAATCAAACCCTTTGTCCTCCTCTGCTGAGTTCTAAATTTCTCCCAGTCCCCAGGTTCGCTGCTATTTCTGGCCAATTTGTATGCCACT
Source organism: Pristiophorus japonicus (assembly GCF_044704955.1). Taxonomy (NCBI): domain Eukaryota; kingdom Metazoa; phylum Chordata; class Chondrichthyes; family Pristiophoridae; genus Pristiophorus; species Pristiophorus japonicus. Next base: position 125,561,706 of record NC_091985.1, on the reverse strand, counting down.
TCCTTGGCTTTAATACTATCCCTGATTTCCCTAGATAGCCACGGTTGAGCCACCTTCCCTTTTTTATTTTTACGCCAGACAGGAATGTACAATTGTTGTAATTCATCCATGCGGTCTCTAAATGTCTGCCATTGCCCATCCACAGTCAACCCCTAAGTATCATTCGCCAATCTATCCTAGCCAATTCACGCCTCATACCTTCAAAGTTACCCTTCTTTAAGTTCTGGACCATGGTCTCTGAATTTACTGTTTCATTCTCCATCCTAATGCAGAATGACACCATATTATGGTCACTCTTCCCCAAGGGGCCTCGCACAATGAGATTGGTAATTAATCCTCTCTCATTACACAGCACCCACCCGTAAGACAAAGGTCCTCCACCAGCCTGTCCTCGCTGCACAGCACTGCTCCCCAGTCATCAAGATCCACGGCGCGGCCCTGGATAACGTGGACCATTTCCCATACCTCAGGAGCCTCTTATCAACAAGAGTAGATATTGATGACGAGATTCAACACCGCCTCCAGTGCACCAGTGTAACCTTCGGCCGCCTGAGGAAAAGAGTGTTTGAATACCAGGCCCTCAAATCTGCCACCAAGCTCATGGTCTACTGGGCTGTAGTAATACCCGCCCTCCTGTATGGCTCAGAGACATGGACCATGTATAGCAGATACCTCAAGTCACTGGAGAAATACCACCAAAGATCCTACAAATCCCCTGGGAGGACAGACGCACCAACATTAGCGTCCTCGACCAGGCCAACATCCCCAGCATTGAAGCACTGACCACACTTGATCAGCTCTGTTGGGCAGGTCACATTGTTCGCATGCCAGACGCGAGACTCCCAAAGCAAGCGCTCTACTGGGAACTCCTTCATGGCAAACGAGCCAAAGGTGGGCAGAGGAAATGTTTCAAGGACACCCTAAAAGCCTCCCTGATAAAGTGCAACATCCCCGCCGGCACCTGGGAGTCCCTGGCCAAAGACCGCCCTAAGTGGAGGAAGTGCATCCGGGAAGGCGGTGAGCACCTCGAGTCTCATCGTCGAGCGCATGCAGAAACCAAGCGCAGAGAGCGGAATGAATGTGCAGCAATCCTGTCCTATCCTCCCTTACCTCAATGACTATCTGTCCCACCTGTGGCAGGGACTGTGGCTCTCGTATTGGACTGTTCAGCCACCTAAGAACTCATTTTAAGAGTGGAAGCAAATCTTCCTCAATTCCGAGGGACTGCCTATGATGATGATGATTTAGAGTGAAAGCAAGTCTTCCTCGATTCTGAGGGACGGCCTAAGATGATGATATCTGTCATGTATGTAACCACCATGTAACACCACTGTATTACTGTATACACTCAACCTAGATACACACCTTGACCACAAGGGGTGAACTTGTGGGAGACAGTCCTTACCTGATCACACAGGTATAAAAAGGGAGATCCCAAGCAGGGCCATCGTCTTTGGAGTCCTGTAAATAAAGAGTTAAGGTCACAGAGTGACCTTGTCCCCAGAATGTGCCTCGTGTGGTTTCATAATGTAGAGTAAGGACTTTACAATATCCAAGTAACTGATACATACAGTGAACAGGTGTCCTCTGAACTGAACCCTTTCCAAGCACTGAAATACTGTCCTTAACTTATTCCCTCTTGTCGCTCCGTTATAACCGATTTTTAACCCAACTTGCTGTCCTCTCCCTAATTTCATACCCCTTAATCATCTCTAGTATTCTCCTATGTGATACCTTGTCAAAAAGTTTTTCTGAATCCCATATATATTTTGTCCACTGTAATTCCCCCATCTATCATGTCTGTTACCTCCTCAAGGGATTCTATGAGGGTTGTCAAATACAATCGTCCCTTTTGACATATGTGCTGGATACTTTCTCTTCATCTAGGAAATAATTTTACTCTTAAAGTCTATGGGCCCGAACTTGGTCAAAGCCAAGGCCTGCCCAAGTGCCGCCCAAAGGACCGCTGATAGCTACCGAGAGACCGGTTAGTACTTTGCCAGGAAGATCCCTCTAAAAGAGGTGACAGTACCGCCCGGCGGCAAAATAATGGCTTATGCCGTCAATCTGGACGGCAGCGGGCGGGAGCTCTCGATCTCGGTGGCAAATGCGCTTGCCACCCAAGTGCCACCGAGGATGGAGTCGGGCCCACGGAGGGTGGTGGAGCTGAAAATAAAAATCATTACCAAAAAATAAATAAACACCGGAACAACTTCAGGGGACCCCATCCAGATAAGACGCTGTAAAAAAAAATGTTTAAGATGTTCACTAACCTTTATTTGAAGGTCTTCGTACTTACCGTCAAGGTTAGACCTGCCTCCACGCAGCTGTCCTTCCTCTTGCTAGTGCTGACTCCCACCGACTCCCGCCCGCATCAATCTGGCAGCACAGAAGGCGGGAGTCCAATTGCGCTACTTGGCCGCCAGAGGCCGTCAGCGGGCGGTTCCCGGCAGTACTCCCCTCCTGCCCGCTGTAGCCCGAGTGCAAACTGGCACAAAGAGGAGACCGGCGGCAAAACTCGGCAGCAGTGGGCGGCAAGGCCACCAATATCGAGGCCTAAAATTTTTCCTATCTCAGACCTTAAGGTAACTGGCTGTAATTACTCAGATTAGCTCTGTTTCCCTTTTTAAAAATAGGTACTACATTTAACTATTGTTAGCGAGGACCAGTCGGAGGTAACAACACACTCAATTGGCTTGATTTTCCGCTTTTGTCCGCGTCTCCTTTTTCCCCGGAAGGGCGGCAATGGCGGCGGTGAACTCTTGTGGGTGGACGGCCAGCTTCCAGCGCCCCGTCGGGGTTTTTGTGGCCGGTTTCGGTGGGGCGCAGAGCATTGCCGCCCGGAAGAGGCGAGCCGGTGTGCTACGTCCCTGGTTGTGACACCACCTCGATGTTTGACTCCTGCCCGACCCGCAGCACCGTGTAGCACGCCCTGGTGGGACCGCCTGTGAAAGGAGGCGTTCCAAGCTGGAGTGAGGTAAGTAATGTCGACCTCAGGTAAGTGAGATTGTTTCTGCTTTTATTTTTTTTTCGATTTATGTTGTGGTGGCATGGGCTATGGGAATGACTTTGGTGCTTTTTTTTTCCTCCCCAGGCCTCTCTTAGAGCGCTCCCAGTCCGACTCTTTAGCTTGGGATTTTCGCATGCTCAGCCGGCCTAGCGCCCTAAGAGAGGTGTGCAATGCCTCCCTTACCACTCCACCCCACACTCAGTGCCCAATTTTGCTGACTGAGGTGCACACTTTTTTCAGGCGGTATCAAGATGACCCCGCCGTCGTTAATGCCCCGAAATCCTAAAAGCAGAAAATCCAGCCCAAGGACTTTGAAGAGGAAAGGTAGGTTGAGGAGCTGGTTTGCTAGGGCAGCTGGTGTGGAGGATGAGTCTTTTTGAGAATGAGGGTAAGGGTGGAGGCTTTGAAAGGGAGGGGGACAATGCCATAAACAATGTCAGCTAGCATGAGAGTCAGGAAAGGAAGTTGATGTTATCTTTCTGCCATCTTCAGTCCACTGTGGTCAGTGTAAAATTTGTGCTCCTGATTTAATTGTTCTCCTATGCTGATGCGACCTGTAATTGCATGGAAATTACTGTCAGTTGCCAAATGTGAATAAACTGCCACCTTCAGAATTTACTCCTGTTGAGTTTTGCAATTGTCTAATTGTGCTGAAGGTGAAGAAATTATTACTTTAAAAAATAATGCTTGCAAAGCAACTACGCAGGTAGAGTGGGCTTATATAGTTGTGCAAAACAAAATCTCCCAGGCCCAGTGTTTTAGCATAATTTTATTGAAGGGTTGGAATCATGGGACTCAATTTTCCCCAGTGATTTGCGCCGTTTTTTTGGAGCAGGCTGCTCTTTTTGGCCTAAGTTGAAAAACCACAGTTTCCCCAATCAATTTGCACCTGTGTAACTCAGTTAGTAACGATTTTTTTAGGGCAGTTTTTTTTCAGCCAAAGGGGCGTAACCAGCCACCTACGCCAATTCTGGCCATTTAGGGAAGTTTGGCCAGCTGAGAGTTATTCCAGTGCTGCTTAGGCCAGCGTACGTAGCCTCTCGAGAAAAACCTTCCGGAGAGTTAAGGAAATTGGTGCAGGTATGGAAATCGGCGCAGCAGATGCCCGGACACACTAAAAGAATTGAAAAATACATAGCAGCAATTTACCTCCAGCCCCGCCCGAAGACTGTCCAGTCAGGGACAGAGAGAGAGAGTATGGGACCGGACCGGGAGAATGGGGACCGAGAATGGGACCGGACCTGCAAGCCCTTCGGGTGGGGTTGGAGGTAAGTTGCTGCTATGTGTTGGGAGCTGGCTGTATGCTTCACTTTGCAGCCTCAGCTCACATTGTGTCCCTGGTTACCATAGCAGCCCCATCTTTTTGGCGCAGATCAAGGCTCCACCCCCAAAAATACCGGTCGGGTCACGCCACAGCAAAATGAAGAAATCCAACAGGGAAACTTAGAATTTTTTTTTGGTGTACTTAGGCCCCCAAAAAATCGGGCGTAACTCTTCAAGTACACCAAAAAAATGCTTTGGGGAAAATTGAGCCCATAGAAACCATACGATACAGAAGGTGACAATTTGGCGTGCTTGTGCCGGCTCTTTGAAAAAGCTATCCAATTGGTTCCATTCTCCTGGGCCCTTTCCCCATAGCCCTGCAAAGGTTACCCCATCAAGTATTTATCCAATTCCCTTTTGAAAGTTACCATTGAATCTGCTTCCACTGCCCTTTCAGGCAGTGTTAAAATAAAATTCTCCTCGTTTCCCCTCTGCTTCTTTTGCCAATTACCGTAAATCTGTGTCCCCTGGTTACCAACCCTTCTGCCATTGGAAACAGTTTCTTACACAGTTGATACAGATCAATTTTTTGGAACAATATTACTTATTTATTTAAAAAATACTATCAGTGATGTTGCTGATTAATTCCTGAAGCACTCCCTTGAGATGACATTAATCTATTTCAATGCAAGAACTGTTCAACAGCAATTCACCGTTTCACAGGCTGGAAGATGGATCTGTACAATCATTTTATTTTACATTGTAGAGATGTTTGTCATGTATGCACCTCACAAGCACTTTGTTACTTAAGTGGGCTTTATTATTTTACCAGTTCCAGGAAAGATTGTTGCATAACAAGAAACGGTATGTCTACGCAGCTATTTGCTAGTCTCTACTTTCAATATATGATGGCCATGACTGAAGAGCTGAGATCGGTACAATATGTTTAAGAGTTTTACAGTCAGATTGAGAGAATGATTACAGCATTGTTGCTTCATTGAAAGCACCGTTGCGATTTTTCCTGACATCCTGCTGATGTTAGTACGAAACTCATTCTTCATTTAAGTTGGTTGATCTTGTAGTTGCATAGAAATTACCTGCTCTCTTCACCATTTGGCTAAGTATAGGACCTTCTTATATGCTTATAGGACCCTTACATTCCAGCACAGGCTGAATGTCATCCTATTTGCCTGAATAGGATTTAACCTTGTCAATTCCCCCCAAGCATATCCCAAATGAGTATTTTCTGCTGCCTCTATAAAGAAATGTAAAAAGTCAGTGAATATAACCAAGTTAAGTTTATGAATGATCTTACACTCAACAATGTTTGCTTCCAAAAATACGTGGATTAAATTATAAAGTAATAAATAATTGTGTCACTTGCACATGGGTGAATGTGAACTTAAAAGATACTCAATATTGTAATCGTAAAACAAACTATCTTACTTTCCATTAAAGCAACAATGTACATGGAGTTCAGGAAAGTTGTAAGATGTCTAGATCCTTGTCAGAAATTGGAGCATGTCCCTACATTAATAAAATGAGAACTTGAACACATTTATTTGCCTATATTTTGAACACATTTTCTGAGAGATTCCCACTTATTGAACATCCTTCCTTGACCAATGTACACACTCGTACCAATGATTGCTTTTAGGTAGAACACAGTATTTGCAATCATTAGTTATCTGTGTTATGTTTCTGAAATGTTTTTGGTTACGAGTGACTCTGTATGAAATCAACACATTACAATCGGTAAAATCGAAATTGAAAATGTTCTGATATCTTTTTGTTTTCAGGTGCCTGTGGCAGCTCCAGTGAATGACAGTCTTGTGACAAATGGACCAGGCATTATAGATGCATCCAAAAGTGAGTCATACTTATAATGTACTTTCAGTTGCCTCTTCCTGTTTTGTATTTTGTTGTTTACACTGTTCTTTGTAAGAAATTGAAATATTTTTTCTTTGTGAATTGTGTTCTTTAAGGTGGGCAATATCTGTGCTGGGCAATAGATAGCATTTCTACTTTAGGCATCCAAGCCTGGTTTTGCTTCCAAAGTACTCTGTTTTAGAGCAGATTTTAGGCGGTAAAAAACATTCTCAGAGGCTACTGCCTCAAAAAATCTGGACCTGAATTATCCTCTCAAACCCAAAAATAAGCATTTATATGATTTCTTTAACATAGAAAATAGACCCAAGGTGGTTGAGCAGATGCCAAGCTGAAGAAGGAGATATTAAGAAGAGTGACCAAAAGCTTGGTCAAAGTGGTAGGCTTTAAGAAGGGTCCTAAAGGAAGAACGAGAGATAGAGAGGTGAAGAGTTTTAGAGTAAGCAATTCCAGAGCATAGGGCTTAGGTGACTGAAGACATGGCTGTGAATGATTGTGTGATGTATGTAGCACATAAATCACTGACACCACACGGTCTGGTGTTGATCTAACTGCTGTGACCTTGGTCCTTTATTGAACAGCTCCAGAATGACTCTCAGGTGTGGTGGTCAGCCTTTTATACTGCCTCTTGCAGGTACTTTCAGGTCTCCCACCACAGCGCCCTCTGTGGTGTACCATTGTGCTTATTATACATTTAAGGTACCAGGACGATACACACATCGATACATAACATCTCACTCCCCCCCCTAGGACGCAGGACGATACACACATCGATACATAACATCTCACTCCCCCCCCCCCCCGTCCCGAAGCCGTTGCCGGGGATCTCGGCCTTGTTTGTCCAACGGAAGGCAGGTATGCATAGACAGTGCGTTTGTATGGTACATGTTATCTGGTACAGATGTTGCGTCAACGGGTTGCGGGTACACTGAGCAGTTACATTAAATAGGTATTAAATCCCAGCTCCTCTGGGTGAGGTGCAGTGACATGGTAATGGATCCCTGATTTCTTTATTAGCTCTTATCATTAATTGTACTTCATATCCATTATTTTACACAAACACAGTGACCATTCAGCATTAAAATATTAATTCTTATTATAAATTCGTCATCTCACATTAACATAGCTCATTTTGGACTCGCTCTTGCCTTACAAAAGTCACTTTGTGGGGACCACCACGTGGTAAGGCCCTTTTAAGACTCTGGGTGCATTTCCTTTTTAAGGCACCATTTTGGATCACACGAGGCTTCTCCTTGGGCGCCGCGATCTTTGATGCTCTGCTGCTCTGGACCCGAGTCCGCCGCCATCTTGCTCTCCGCCGCTCCAGATGCCCTCCGCCGCTGCAGCCTCCGCTCCTCTCCGCTGTCACCTGACTTGCCGCCTCTCCTGTGGCCGTCGTCATCGCTTCTCCGGCGGCCACCGTAACCGCCTCCCCTGCGGCCATCATGGCCTCTCCAGCCGCCGCACTTTCTGCCTCCCCCGCGGCCTCCTCTGCGGCCGTTGTGGCCGCCGACCTCCAGCTGCTACCGCCGCCCGACTCTCCCTCTGCGTGGGCCCCTCCGATCCGCCGGCCATCCTGGATCCCTCGCACCCCGCCCGCAGCGCCCCGCCGGCTCACCCCCCCACCCCACCCGCACTAGGCCCACCTCTGCAGGGCTGCTTGCCTGTGGGTGGATTGAGGCTGCAGCTCCAGCTCGGTCGGCGCTGCTCTCTGGGAACCCGGGGCATGGCAGCACCCCGGGGACCAGCAGTCTTCCCAGCTCCCACGGACCGTCCCCATCCACCTCCGGCCGAGGAGTGTCGGCCCATCGTCTGCAACAACCCACAAAGATAAACCGCGCATCTCGTCCCCGTGGGATACCTGCACCTCCGCTCTGCCAAGAACAGGTATCAGTTCCCTGGTGTAGGTACGCAGCTTCACCGTGACTGGGACCAGCTTGGATCGTGCAGCCGGGTTAATCCACAGTTTATCAAAGGTTCTCCGACTCATCAACGACGGACCCGAGCCTGTGTCCACTTCCATACTCACAGGGACTCCGTTGATTTTTTACTTCCATTCTCACTGGAGGCGAATCGTCGGTGCACGTATACAGTCCCAACACTTCATCTTCTCCTGCCTGCTCCTCGCTGAACAGTGGATCATCCCCCATCTCCTCAGCCACATGGTGAGTCCGATTTCTTTTACACATACGCTGAAGGTGGCCTTTCAGGTGGCAGGTATTACACGTATACTCCGCAAACCTGCACCGGTGAGCCCCATGGCTTCCTCCGCAGCGCCAGCATGGTGCTGCTTGATTGTCCCCCCTCAGCGGACTCTGAGTTCCAGGACCCCGAGGTCCATGCTCTCTACCCCGGGCAGAGCCACGTTCTGCAGTTTTGTCCGTGGTGGGCGCTATCCTGTGGACAGTGCCTGCCGGGTTCGAGACTGTGTGGATCATTTGCTTGGTGCTGCAAATCGAGGTCATATATGCCCGGCTGATGGTGATGGCCTTTGTCAGGGTGACTGTGGGTTCCGTGGCTAGCAGCTTGTGAAGGAGTCCCTCGTGGCCAATCCCCATAATGAAAACGTCCCGCAACGCCTCGTCAAGGTGTGCGCCAAAATCACACGGCGCCGCGAGTCTCCTGAGGTCCGCAGCATATTTGGTGATATCCTGGCCCTCGGGTCTGCAATGATGGTAACATTTGTATCTGGTCGTGAGGATGCTCTCCTTCGGTTTCAACTGGTCACGAATGAGTTCAGTCAGCTCCTCGTATGACTTGTCCCTGGCGCTCCCAGGTGCCAGCAAATCCCTGACGAGACAGTAAACCTCATCGCCACAACTGGAGAGCAATATCGTCTGATGCTTCTCTCTCAGTGCGTTCGTGTCCTCCGACAGATCGTTTGCTGTGAAGTACTACTCGAGCCTTTCCGTAAAGGCCTCCCAATCATTGCCCACGGTAAAATCCTTTAGCGAGCCCAGAGTAGCCATGGTTATGTGGAATTCGCCTGCTTCCTCGTCGCCAATGTGGTGTATGTAGCACACAAATCACTGACTCCACATGGTCTGGTGTAAGTCTAACTGCTGTGACCCTCGTCCTTTATTGTTCAGCTCCAGAGTGCCTCTCAGGTGTGGTGGTCAGCCTTTTATACTGCCTCTTGCAGGTACTTTCAGGTCTCCCACCACAGCGCCCTCTGTGATGTACCATTGTGCTTATTATACATTTAAGGTACCAGGACGATACACACATCAATACATAACAGATTGGCTGAAGGGAGAAGCGAATGCACAAGATGCCAGAATCAAAGGAACAAAGAGATCTGGGGAGTTTTTAGGGCTGGAGGTGATTAAAGTGATTGGGAGAAATGAGGCCATAGAGGGATTTAAACAGAAGGATGAGAATTTTAAATTGGAGGCACTGGGGGACTGGCAACCAATGTAAGTTAGCAAGGAGTGGGATGAATAGTGAGTGGGACTTGGTGCAGGATAAGATACATGTAGCACAGTTTTGGATGAACTGAAGTTTACCGAGAGTAGAGGATGTGAGGCCGGCCAGATGAGCATTGGAATAGTCCAGTCTGGAGGCGACAAAAGTATGGATGAGGGTTTCCGCAGCAGATGGGCTGAGGCAGGGGCGAAGTTGAGGGATGTTACGGAGGTGGAAATAGGCGGCCTTTATGATGGAGAAGATATGGAGTCGGAAGCTTAGCTTAGGGGTCGAATAGGATTACGAGGTCGCGAACAGTCTGGTTCAACCTGAGACAGTGTTCGAGAGGGAATGGAATTGGTGGCTAAGATTTGGAGTTTGTGGCCGAGACCAAAGGTGATGGCTTCAGTCTTCCCAATATTTAACTGGAGGAAACTGCAGCTCATTTCAAGCCTGTCGGACAAGCAGTCTGACTCCACAGAGGCAGTAGAGGGGTTGAGAGAGATGGAGCTGGGTGTCGTCAGAGTACTAAGAAACACCAACCCCCTTTAAGGCCCACTGAGAGCTCAAGCCACATCATTGAAATGGGGTTAAAGGTGCATGACTAGCCCTTCTAACTGATTTCCCCCAATTCCAGCCCTGACACTTTTCACACTATTGCTGCCACTATATAAACAGGAGCTGCAGTAATATGTCCCTGAGGTGGATACCATATTGAGGCATTTTCTGTGCAGCAGCTGAAGGCTGGTGTTAATTTGCCTGCATATCAATCTGTTTAGGACTTTGGAAGTTCAATCAGGATTTTTGCTGTTAGATTTATTCAGCTCTGCTCAATGTATTGCTTTTCACTGGGGACATGGATTTTCAATTCCTTCTTCTGCTACGAAGAGGAGGAAGATGATTAGAAGCATTTAGATTCAAGTTTCAAAGTCTTCTTGTACAGTGCCACTGACAGCTTTTTCTGTTGGGAAGCTGTGTGTGTCTGCGCGGCGCATCCACCCTTAAAGGGGAGGGCGCACTGCTGCGATCACCAGATTTTTTTTATTGTTGACCAACTATTAGATTGGGCCGACAATTATGCCCCCGGGTTCGGCCGGGCCGCCAACAGGCAGCCTGGCACCCCTCTTGGGTCTTGGGCCGCTGGCCCAGCCGAAACCCTCCCTGCTGGCCCAGTGTTTGCCGCTAAAGTGGCTGCAGAGTTCGCAGCGGCCCTCCCTTTTAACTGATGCATCACCGTGACTGATGACTTTGCGTGATGACTGCTCCGACCCGCCCGCACTTCCGCCCCACTGCATAAAAAGCACAAAGACCTGAATTTCTCCGGATTGTCCACCCCAGGCATTGGGGCGGACGGAACCCTTCGAAATCAGTAGGTGCGCCTGTCTTTTCATTGTAAAACACCCCAATGTGCTTCACAGGAGTGATTATCAAACAAAATTTGACATCGAGCCCGATAAAAAAATAATGGCCCAGATTTTGCGGTCGGTGGCATAACGAAGGATTATGCCCCTGGCTTCCGAACCGATTGCACAGTTACCTGCTGGGAACGCTTCTCCGAGATGCCGTGGAGTAGAGAGCAGTGCAGTGGCCCACCGATCCCAGGGGCGCACCTGTGTGCGGAAGTGTAGCTGGGATCACGTGGGCCGATGCTCCAATCAGCAAACAGAAATGTTATACTATTAGAGATCATAGTGCTATTCTCCATTTCAACTTCAGTACTTCAAAAATATACTTAAATTTGTGATTTTAGGGTCTGAGGTGTTTCAACAAAAAGAATGGATAGCTTGAAGTTATGGTGCTAATTTTCATTTTAAAAAAGTACTGATTTAGAGCAATAATTTAGATGTAAAATCACCACAACCTTTCTGGGCTACACAAGACCAATTGCTCTGCAGTTATAATGCTTCCATCCAGAGAGGACCAGACTTGCTGCAAATAGAGCTGGAGACGTTTTCTCTCTGGAAAGCAAATTTGAAGTGCGGCTTTCTTATACACATTGGAATTCCTGCAGTCTCTGGGAACTATGCACGATCTTCCATAACAAGCATTTCAGAATTTTCTAAGCAAATAATTTATTTTTTTCATGTACAAATTGGAAAGCTATTTTCATCACTTCGTATTACTGTTTAACATTCCTTTTTAATAAATGGAGTGCAATTTCTTAATTATCTTGTCAGGACGTATTCACTTATGCTGTGCAAATAGACCCTGCGCCTGTTTGCACCAGTCATATAATTTTCATACGTAATTGCTGGACAGTTGGTGGGCAATTAGTCCAACTCTGTGGCATCAATTAAGATTTCAATGTTGGTGCGGATCATCTGTCAAGTCGGAACTTTACAGATCGCAATTTCAGGATTTAGCGCATTTATGCCCATTTCAAAGCTGGTAGGACAGCGTACTCTGAGAGTATGCCATCATACCGATCACAAATTCTGGCCCATTAGGACAGATGAGGTAAGTTTCAATGAGTATCTTAAAGGAGGAGAGAGAGGTAGCGAGGCGAGAGGTTTAGGGAGGCAATTCCAGAGCTTAGGGCCCAGGCAGCTGCAGAGCAATCGATGCAATGCATGTGGCATTCAAAGCCTTCTAGGACACCTCCCTTAATTTTATTAATCGGAAAGGCTTGTATTCTGTCTAGTTAGTGTGCGATGCCAGTCACCTTATCCAGCACACCAGTGCCAGAAACCAAGGAAGCTGCCATGGCGCTTTAATCATGCAATATGGCAGAAACATTAAACAAATATTTTGTATCTGTCTTCACAATAGAAGACACAAAAAGCATGTCAAAAATGGTGGGGAACCAAGGGGCTAATGATGGTGAGGGACTTAACGTAATTAATATAAGTAGAGAAAAAGTACAAGAGAAACAAACGGGAGTAAAAGCCGACAAATCCCCTGGACCTGACGGCCTACATTCTAGGGGTGTAAAAGAGGTGGCTGCAAAGATAGTGGTTGCATTGGTTCTAATCTTCCAAAATTCCCTAGATTCTAGAACGATCCCAGCGGATTGGAAGGTAGTAAATGTAACACCGTTATTCCAGAATGGAGGGAGAGAGAAAACGGAGAACTACAGGCCAATTAGCCTTTCACCAGTCATCGGGAAAATGCTGGAATCCATTGTTAAGGAAGTGGTAACAGGGCATTTATAAAATCCTAATATGATTAGGCAGGGTCAACATGATTAGGCTGCAGAGTGACTTGGATAGGTTAGGTGAGTGGGCAAATGCATGGCAGATGAAGTATAATGTGGATAAATGTGAGGTTATCCACTTTGGTGGTAAAAACAGAGAGACAGACTATTATCTGAATGGTGACAGATTAGGAAAAGGGAAGGTGCAACGAGACCTGGGTGTCATGGTACATCAGTCATTGAAGGTTGGCATGCAGGTACAGCAGGCGGTTAAGAAAGCAAATGGCATGTTGGCCTTCATAGCGAGGGGATTTGAATACAGGGGCAGGGAGGTGTTGCTACAGTTGTACAGGGCCTTGGTGAGGCCACACCTGGAGTATTGTGTACAGTTTTGGTCTCCTAACTTGAGGAAGGACATTCTTGCTATTGAGGGAGTGCAGCGAAGGTTCACCAGACTGATTCCCGGGATGGCGGGACTGACCTATCAAGAAAGATTGGATCAATTGGGATTGTATTCACTGGAGTTCAGAAGAATGAGAGGGGACCTCATAGAAACGTTTAAAATTCTGACGGGTTTAGACAGGTTAGATGCAGAAAGAATGTTCCCAATGTTGGGGAAGTCCAGAACCAGGGGTCACAGTCTGAGGATAAGGGGTAAGCCATTTAGGACCGAGATGAGGAGAAACTTCTTCACCCAGAGAGTGGTGAACCTGTGGAATTCTCTACCACAGAAAGTAGTTGAGGCCAATTCACTAAATATATTCAAAAGGGAGTTAGATGAAGTCCTTACTACTCGGGGGATCAAGGGTTATGGCGAGAAAGCAGGAAGTGGGTACTGAAGTTTCATGTTCAGCCATGAACTCATTGAATGGCGGTGCAGGCTAGAAGGGCTGAATGGCCTGCTCCTGCACCTATTTTCTATGTTTCACCTATTTTCTATGAAAGGAAAATTTATTAGAGTTTTTTGAAGATGTAATTAACAGAGTAGCTAAAAGAGAACCAGTGGATGTAGTATATTTGGATTTCCAAAAGGCCTTCGATAAGGTGCCACATAAAGGGTTATTACACAAGATAAGGGCTCATGGGGTTGTGGTAATATAATAGCATGGATAGAGGATTGGTTGACGGACAGAAAACAGAGAGTCAGGATAAATGGGTCTTTTTCAGGTTGGCAGGCTGCAACTCGTGGGGTGCCTCCAGGATCAGTGCTGGGGCCTGAGCTATTTACAATCTATATTAATGACCTAGAGGAAGAGACTGAGTGTAATGTATCCAAGTTTGCTGCCAATACAAAGCTAGGTGGGACAGTAAACTGTGAGGAGAACACAAAGGGGCCGAAATTGCCCCTCCTGTTAAGGCCTCTTGCCACCTAAAAGCAGCGGCTATGGAACGGCATGGAATGGCTGCCAACTCTCCGCAAAGGGGCTGCCATTTTTTAAATTGCTCATTATCAGAGGCGAAACCATGTAGGTGATCACTCCACACGTTTTCCCGCTGCGGCGTGTATGCAGCGACTCCTTACCGAAATTGCGCCACGGGAAATATCCCTTTTGTGGAATTGTCCCACGGGAGCGCCGCCGCCGCCAGCTGGTGCCCCCAACAGCTTTCTGTCTTGGTGCACTCCATGTTGGTCCTTGTTGGTTGGCAGCACGGCCGCTCTTAAAGGGGAGTTGGCGCTGTTGGCGACGCCATTTTTAAAAATTGTCAGCCGACTGCCAGGTCGGCCCAACAATTATGCCCTCGGGTTCGGCCGGGCCACCAACAGGCAGCCTGGCACCCCCTCTTGGGTGCCAGGCAGCTGTCCCAGCCGAAACCCTCCCTGGTGGCCCAGTGCACCTAACTTAAGAATATGCAGAGCTCGCAGCAGCTCTCCCCTTTAACTGATGAGTGATCAGGGCAGCCGACCCATACAGCGGAGAAAAACTTCAGAAACGGAAGGTGCGCCCTGTTTCGGGCGGAGGTGAATTTCTACCCGTAAGAGTCTGCAAAGGGATATAGATAGACTGTGAGTGGGCAGTAAGGTGGCAGATGGATTATAATATTGGGAAATGTGAGATTATTCACTTTGGTAGGAAGAGTAGAAAAACAGGATATTTTTTAAATGGTGAGAAACTTTTAAATGTTGGTGTTTAGAGAGATTTAGGTGTCCTCGTACAAGAAACACTGAAAGCTAGTATACAGGTACAGCAAGCAATAAGAAAGGTGAATGGCATGTTGGCCTTTATTTAAGGGGGTTGGAATACAAGAGTAAGGAAGTCTTGCTACAATTGTACAGGGCTTTGGTGAGACCATGCCTGGTGTACTGTACAAAGTTTTGGTCTCTTTTCTGAGGAAGGATAATGATAACCTGAGAGGTGCTGCAACTAAGGTTCACTCGACTAATTCCTGGGATGCGAGGGTTGTCCTATGAGGAGAGATTGAGTAGATTGGGCCTATACTCTCTGGAGTTTAGAAGAATGAGAGGTGATCTTATTGAAACATACGAGATTCTGAAAGAAATTGACAGGGTAGATGCGAAGAGGTTGTTTCCCCTGGCTGGAGTGTCTAGAACTAAGGGCACAGTCTCAGGATAAGAAGTAGGCCATTTAATACCGAGATGAGGAGGAATTTCTTCACTCAGAGGGCTGTGAACCTTTGGAATTCTCTGCTCTAGAGTATATTCAAAGAAAGAAAGAAAGAAAGACTTGGATTTATATAGCACCTTTAACGACCACCAGACGTCTCAAAGCGCTTTACAGGCAATGAAGTTCTTTTGTTGTGTAGTCACTGTTGTTATGTAGGCAATCAAGGCTGAGATTGATAGATTTGAGGACTCTAGGGGAATCAAGGGATATGGAGATCGGGCGGGAAAATGGAGTTGAGGCCGATGATCAGCCATGATTTTATTGAATGGCGGAGCAGGCTCGAGGGGCCGCATGGTCTACTCCTGCTCCTATTTCTTATGTTCTAATATTTCATCATCCTCGCCCTCATGATTCTAAAGTTGCTGATCAGGACTATCCCCTCCAGTTATGGCTGATGAATCCTTTTAAGACTTCAGTGGACTGGGGGTGATAACAAATATAATGAGGCCCATGCCTTCAAAGGAAGTATTATAGTGTATGTGCAAATAAGGAGCTTAATGTCTGTTTGATGCCCCCACTGCAAGACTGGTTTGCCCTGGGTGCTCCACCTGGCTCCACAAAACTACGGCAGGCAGCTGCTGATCCAAGACTACCTCCCCCCTCCACATCACCTCACACTGCCCCCTCTGCTTCACCCCCCCTCCATTTCAACTCACCGCCCACACCCCCTCTCCGATTTACCTCATCCCTCCTCCACATTACCTTACCACCGCCCCTCTGCTTCACCCCATCCCTCCCTCCCATTTCACCTCACTCCCACACTGTCCCTCTGCTTCAACCTCCCCCCCCCCCACAAACCCCACCGCTCCACTTCACCTCAGCCCCTCATACAGGACCCACCTGTGGTCTGGCTTGGAATCACAGCTGGCTTATTCTAGGGTCCCTCAAGAGGAATTGGGCTGTCCTTAGTTGGAGATATGGTCAGCAAGCATTTGTTTTTGTTTGTTAAAGTAAAGATTACAGACTCCAGACTTTAAAGATTCAACCACTCTGCGCTTCTGTAGCACAGATACTCATTTCTTAACATTATTGATCCCACAGAAACAAAAATTACAAAGGCAACCTGCATCGGCAGGCCTGGCAATGAGCTTGCACTGCGGGAAGCTGATGTGAGTTTCAAGAGTCTGAAAATGTTTCTTTCAGTAATAGAAAGGAAGCATAGAACTAGCACAAGTGCACTTCTCAATAGAAGATCCTTTGGCGGAGAAATTCGGGGTATTTGCGCCTCCCGCTAGCACCCCAGGGGAGCGCTAATGGGGTGCAAACAGCTTGTTGCCCTGGTGTTGCGCCACTAATGACTAACCATGAATTTCCGCAGGAGTTTAGCGGCAGTGGTAACCGATAGCGCACTGTTCCAACCGGTAGTGCCCCGCTCTGCTGCGCCGGAATGACCACGGCAGCTTCAGCGGGTGCGTATCGGGCTGTAGGCTGCTGGTGGAGCAAAATTTAAAGGGGAGGTAGGATTTCAACATTCAAAAAAATGACCGACTTACCAATCCCGGCCTTCTTCCTCTTGGATCGTGGGGTCTGTGCCGCGATCTTGCAGCCTGGCACTGTTCTTGTGTGCCCGGCTGCTGCCATGGCACCCATCTCCCTGGTGGTCCAGGGAGGGACCCGTTTTTCGGCCACAGAATTGGCAGCTTGGCCCTCCCCTTTAATGAAGGGAAGGACCCTGTCTACGCGGCAGTGCTACACGTCCGACTGCGTACTGCTGTACCCCTCGCAGAGGCCTTCTGCCCCGCTGCCGTCCGGCTCGCACCCCACAGAACAAGTAGAGCCCGATATTTTGTGCTCCACTTGCTTGTGGGGGCGGTAACCCGAAAATAGGTTGTGAGGTGGGACTTCCACAGCTGGCACAGGAATGCCCACCTCGCGGCTGTTACTGCCCACAAACGGGGCGCTACACAATTTTGCCCCTTTTCAGTTTATAGGGGAATTGCCATCTATGTATTTCTATGTATTGTGCTGGTCACTCATTGTTCTTCTGCTTATTTTCTTCCAATAACAGTTTCAGTTTATCTTGTGCCTGTAGAAGAATCATGGGTCGATTGTAACCCTACTCGCTCAGCAGAAACTTGACGGGTGTGCAATTAAAATCGCCCTGACTCTTACCTGTCCGAAAGCTGCTATGATCGCAGCTCTCCTGAGCAGGCAGCAAGCATGCTCACCCGGAACCAACAGGGTCCTTCTTTACATGTGCATGTTGCAGCCCAATGACATCATTGAGACCCGACTGTAATTTTAACTCAGGCCTGAGTGGGGAATCCACCCGGAGTTAAAATCAGAAACAATGACTCGAATGCTCCCTCCTCATATTGAGATTGTTTTTCCAATTGACATTTCAAGTTTGACTATTGATGTCTCTTGTTTAAATGTCCCAAAGAAATTGGAGTAAACCTATATATAGGGTGGAAATCCCATTTGGTCTATTTTCGTGGCTAAAATGGGCATCGCGCACAAACCATTTGATTTGGTCAAAGTTTTCAAGATATTAAGGGAAATTGAGGGTGGATAGAGGGAAACTTTCCACTGGTAGAGGAGTCTAGGACTAGGGAACATAGCCTAAAAATTAGAGCCACGCCTTACAGGAATGAAAATTGTCTAGTTCCTATGTTCCTATGTCCAACCAGAAGGCCTGAGGCTAGCCCGTATATGAGAGGGGCCTTATGCTTGTTTTAAGCGGCCGTTCCAGATACTTTAAAAATGGTCCAACCCAATGTTGGGTCTGATGTCTCTCAGGAACATAGGAAAAGGAGGAGGCCATTCAGCCCCTCGAGTTTGTTCCGCCATTCATTGAGATCATGACTGATCTATATCTTAACTCCATCTACCTACCTTGGCTTCATATCTTTTTATATCCTTGTCTAGCAAAAATCTATCCATCTCAGATTTAAAATCATTCATTGAGCTAGCATCTACTGCTTTTTGTGGGAGGAAGTTCCAGACTTCTACCACCCTTTGTGTGAAGAAGTGTTTCAGTCCTTAAGGTACAGGACTTTGGCAACAAAATTGGCACTCGTTGCACCTGTTTTATGTCCATAAAATGGGCCCATCAAGGTCCAATTTCTACCCTTCTGTTTTTTTGTTGAGGGTACATGGTTGTGAAAGGTGCTTTATAAATGCAAGTCTTTCTTTTTTGCTAGAACATAAAAATAAAAATTAAAAATGACGGGAAAGCTAAAATATAAACAAAAATTCAAGTAATTGAGTAGGTCAGTCAGTATCTGGAAAGAAAGAAGACCTATTAATGTATTGGACGGAGGTCATTCATCAGAACTAAGAAGGAAATGTAATGGAACCCTATCCAGTGACCAGTGCTTTTGCTAACTACCCACCCAAGCTCCATGACTCTTTGGCAAATGGCACCCAGTAGTTTGAAATATTAATGACTAAATAAAAAAGCTTACATTTATATCATTTATATAAGTTGCTTGACTGATTTTCAAACAATAACTTAGATTTAGAATAGATGCATGAAAGGGGAAATCTGGATAAACACATGAGGGAAGAAGGAATAGAAGGATATGTTGATGGGGTGAGATGAAGAGGGGTGAGAGGAGGCTCGTGTGAAGCATAAATACCAACATGGCCCAGTTGGGCCAAATGGCCTGTAACTGCACTGTACATTGTATGTCATTCCAATTTACTCAGCTTCCTTCAGCAAATGCTATTGTAAGGAGTTGCCAGCATTTCTAGTTAAAACTCTGAGCTAATGTAAACATGAGAATTTATATCTGTAACCCATCTTGTTAGTGCTGTAAGAAATTAATGATAGTTAGATAAATGTTGTAACCTAGTTACATGCAGAGTGCGCAGTGATAATATTTTCTTATACTAGGAGCAACACTTTGTAAGTAACTTGGTCTATAGTGCAAGTTAGCCATTGCCTGCAGTCTTTTTTTTAAATAACATTTTATCCATTTCTCAAAGGCACCGGTGAATTGATGTACATTTGTTCCTTTGCCCTTTCGCGTGTACTTTTCAGTATCGTGGCTGAAAGATATGGCAGATCCCTTAGAAATCAGGTAACTCTGCCAACATAACTGTATGGTAATAAAAAGGGAATAATATTGTCAGACCACATGGGCTGAATAATATAAGTGGAATGCCCTTCTGAACAACTGTTGGAAATAGCAACATATATCTTTTGTTGTTTTCTCAATACTTGTGGCTATAGTCTCAAAGTTATTAACTTTTGCAATTAGGGCATCCGTTTTCGGCTAGAATTGTCATCTCCTGGAGGGGTCACAAATAGATTTTTGTCCCCACAAGGTAGGTTTGTTTTTCTCTGGAAGCTAGTGGTCATAAGAACATAAGAAATAGGAGCAGGAGTAGGCCATTCAGCCCTTCAAGCCTGCTCCACCATTCAATAAGATCATGGCTGATCATCTACATCAATTCCACTTTCCCGCCCTATCCCATATTCCTTGGATTCCATTAGTGTCCAAAAATCTATCAATTTCAGCCTTGAATATATTCAACGACAGAGTATCCACAACCCTCTGAGAATTCCAAAGATTCACAACCCTTTGAGTGAAGACATTTCTCTTCATCTCAGTCCTAAATGGCCGACTCCTTATCCTGATACTATGATCCCTAGTTCTAGACTCTCCAGCCAGGGTAAATAGTCTCTCAGCATCTACCCTGTCAAGCCCTCTAAGAATTTTATACATTTCAATTAGATCACTTCTTGTTCTTCCAAACGCCAGAAAATATTGCCAATTCTACTCGATGGTCCTTCTATATAAATGTTAAGCTAGTCCTGTACTGTAAATGTTTTCAAATGGTTATCTTGACGTTATGAAGGATGTTTGAGAGAAGTGTTATATATGTAAGCTTGTATTTACTCTGTACAGCCACCAGAGGGCTCATCCCCTGGAGTCCCAAGTGGTCCCATAATCCCTTGGGAGCACAGGTATTTAAGGAGGCTTCACAGATTGGAGAGGCACTCTGGAGACCTGCAATAAAAGACTATGGTCACACTTTACTTTGAGCTCACAGTTTTCAGTCTGACTCTTTCTCCATACACAACAAGAAGGTTTAGGGATCCTCGAGAATCTGCGAGCGCTTTAATGGGTTACAATGAGACTCATAAACGACTGCATCATGGAAAAGTTCACATACATCCTTCAGACAAATAACCCACGTCAGTTTTTGATGTAATTGCAAATTATGCTCAAGTGAACTACTTAAATGTTCTTTTGAAAAGCAAATTAAAATAATCTTTTACAAATTAGCACATTCACTGCTAGCCAAACATTATAGGGCAGAAATCCCCTGTCAGAGATTTTCTGTACAAAAGACTTAGTGTCTTTAACCCAAATTCTTCTCTTTGCTCATCCAATGGAAGCATTAACCTATTTGTTTTAACAGATTTCTGCCTCTGTTGAAATAGCAGAGTGAGGAATTAGGTAAAGAGTGGCTAAAGTAAATGTTGGTCTCCTGGAGGTTGAGACTGGGGAATTAATAATGGAGAATAGGGAAATGGCAGAGACGCTGAACAAATATTTTGTATTGGTCTTCATGGTAGAAAATACGAAAAACATCACAATACTGGATAATCAAGGGGCTACAGGTATGGAGGAACTTAATACAATCACTATCACTAATGAAGTAGTACTCGGTAAAATAATGGGACTAAAGGCGGACAAGTCCCCTTGACCTGATGACTTACATCCTAAGGTCTTAAGAGAAGTGGCTGCAGAGATAGTGGATACATTGGTTGTAATCTACCAAAATTCCCTGGATTCTGGAGCGGTCTCAGCAGATTGGAAAACCACAAATGTAACGCCCCTATTTAAAAAAGGAGGCAGACAAAAAGCAGGAGACTATAGACCAGTTAGCCGAACATCTGTCGTTGGGAAAATGCTGGAGTCCATTATTAAGGAAGCAGTAGCGGGACATTTGGAAAAGCATGATTCAATCAAGCAGAGTCATCATGGTTTTATGAAAGGGAAATTATGTTTGACAAATTTGCTGGAGTTCTTTGAGGATGTAACGAGCAGGGTGGATAAGGGGGAACTAGTGGATGTGGTGTATTTGGATTTCTAGAAGACATTCGATAAGGTGCCACAAGATAAAAGCTCACGGGATTGGCATGGATAGAGGATTGACTTACTAACAGAGAACAGAGAGTCGAGATAAATGGGGCATTTTTCAGTTGGCAAACAATGATGAGTGGGTGCCGCAGGGATCGGTGCTGGGTCCTCAACTATTTACAATCTATATTAATGACTTAGATGAAGGGACCAAGTGTAATATAGCCAAGTTTGCTGATGCTACAAAGATGGGTGGGAAAGCAAATTGTGAGGAGGACACAAAAAATCTGCAAAGGGATATAGACAGGCTAAATGAGTGGGCAAAAATTTGGCAGATGGAGTATAATGTGGGAAAATGTGAGGTTATCCACTTTGGCAGAAATAATAGAAAAGCAAATTATAATTCAACTGGAGAAAAATTGCAAAGTGCTGCAGTACAGAGGGACCTGGGGGTCCTTGTGCGTGAAACACAAAAAGTTAGTATGCAGGTACAGCAAGTAATCAGGAAGGCAAATGGAATGTTAGCCTTTATTGCATTGGGGATAGAGTATAAAAGCAGAGAAGTCCTGCTACAACTGTACAGGGTATTGGTGAGGCCACACCTGGAGTACTGCATACAGTTTTGGTCTCCATATTTAAGGAAGGATATACTTGCATTGGAGGCTGTTCAGAGAAGGTTCACTAGGTTGATTCCGGAGATGAGGGGGTTGACTTATGAGGATAGTTTGAGTAGGTTGGACCCATATACATTGGAGTTCAGAAGAATGAGAGGTGATCCTATTGAAACTTATATGATAATGCGGGGGCTTGACAAGGTGGATGCAGAGAAGATATTTCCACTTATAGGGGAAACTAAAACTAGGGGACATAGTCTTAGAATAAGGGGCTGCCCATTTAAAACTGAGATGAGGAGGAATTTCTTCTCACAGGGTTGTAAATCTATGGGATTCTCTGCCTCAGAGAGCTTTGGAGGCTGGGTCATTGAATATATTTAGGGCGGAGATAGACAGATTTTTGAGCGATAAGGGAGTAAATGGTTATGGGAAGCGGGCAGGGAAGTGGAGCTGAGTCCATGATCAGATCAGCTATGATCTTATTGAATGGCGGAGCAGGCTCAAGGGGCCAAATGGTCTACTCCTGCTCCTATTTCTTATGTTCTTATGTTCTTATGTACTGCCTTGTTAAGTGTTTGAATGATAATGTTACCAATAGTCATTTTTATCCTTAGCTTCACTTATTAAAGGGAACTGTTATCCTCATTTACAATGTTGATTTAAATATTTTGTGCACAAACAAAAATTTTTTGTCAAGTATTCTGAATTACAAGTTCAATTACTAAAATGGTTGAATTTTCTCCATCTTTGTTTCAATTCCACACTGTGAGTTTTCTCCCCCCCGCCCCCGCTGGCATGGTCTGTTGGGCTGAATGGCTGTACTGTACATTTTATGTAAATTGTCAGAGGAATCTTCCAGATGGGGTCAGGTTGCGATAGAAATTAAGTAACAAAAGACTGAAAGACTTGGATTTATCTAGTGCCTCTCATGACCACCGGATGTTTCAAAACAGCCAATTAAGTCCTTTTGGAAGTGTAGTCACTGTTGTAATGTGGGAAACATTCTAATGCGATGGTTCACTAAGAAGCTACTTAATGCAACATTGGGTAATTCAGCGCTCTTCACTCAATGGGATGAATATCAGACAATTAATAACTGGAAAATTGCAAGTAGCGCGACTCAGACATACAGAGATCCATGGCCAGTTACCGAATCTGCCGTCCTGTCAAACAAGACTCCATGTAAAGCAGTGCTGACTTGCAGGATGTATAAAGGGGACTGACAAAAGTCTATTCAAATCACACCAAGCAAAGTATTTACTGTGTCAAAATAACTGGGTCATTTGTGAAAAAGCAGATCAGGAATAAGAAGGAAATATGTGGGATATACATTACAAAAAAAGCAGAGTATAAATAGATAAAACTGCATGTACTTCTACGGAGAGGGATGGTTGAAGAATATGATAGAAGGTGGGACTGAAATCAAAAAACAAGGGCTTAAGAACATAAGGACTAGGAGCAGGAGTAGGCCATTCGGCTCTTCAATTCTGCTCCGTCATTCAATAATATCATGGCTGATCTTCTACCTCAGCTCCACCTTACCGTATTCCCCATAATCCCTTGAGTCCCTTAATATCCAAAGATCTATCGCTCTGAGTCCTGAATATATTCAACAACTGAGCACCACAGCCCCCTAGGGTAGAGAATTCCAAAGATTCACCACCCATGGGGCTGGATATTTGACTTTGCTCCTTTCGGGGCGGTAATGGCGGTGGGGCGGTAAAGTTTGCGTCCGGGAACAGTTTGCGCCTCAGACAGCAAAATTCATCAGCTGGGCTCTGACTGTGGGGTGGAGCGCTAAGGGCGGCGTTACACACCTCTTTTAGGATACAAGGCTGGCTGAGCAACTGAAAATCCGTTGCTAAAGAACCATCCTCGGAGTGCCCTAAGAGAGGATTCTGTGGCAAAAAAAATCGCACCTAAAAACGCAACAAAACATTTCCAATACCTTAAATGCCCCACAATAAGCTACAACGCAAAAATCAAACTAAACAAACAATCAAACTCACCTCATTCACCAACTCCATCACTCACGCCGCCGGGACAGCTCTGACCACTTGGTTCTCTAGGCGGTCCCACCACGGCGCGCTATGGAGCGCTATTGGTTCAGCGCACAATAAATTTCAAAGCAGTCAAAACCGACAGTGTTGCACGCCAGCTTGACATTCCCAGGCGGTGCTGCTCTGCGATCCACAAAACCAGCAACTAATTTTCCTGTCGGGGCGCTGGGAGCTGGCCGGATGCCCGGGAACCATTGCCGCCTCCATTACCGCCGCTCCAGGGTGCGAATAAAGATGGCAACATAGCAAAAATGCAGCCCAAATTTGAGTGAAGAAATTTTGCCTCATCAGCCCTAAATGGTCAACCCCTTCTCCTGAGACTATGACCCCTAGTTCTAGACTCCCCAGCCAGAAGAAACATCCTCCCAGCAGCTACCCTGTCAAGCTGCTGTCAAGGCTTGTTGAACCATCCCCATTATGTTTTTGTTCAATTATACATGTAGTACAATTAAATTCTTAATATCAAAGAAATATCCAAGTTTAATATGAGCCTGATGAAGCTCAATTTCATTCCCAGAAACCAGACGTACTCATTTATGATGGTTTCTCCAATTTAATAATCTTAATGCATAACAAAAGACAAACATCAGCTATGGTATCAGGAAAGATAGAAAAGAACTTGCATTTATTTAGCGTCCTTCACAACCTCAGGATTTCCCAACGTGCTTCATAGCCAATAAAGTACTTTCTTGAAGTGTAGTCACTGTTGCAATGTAGGAAACGTGGACTCCACATTGCTTACAGTACGCTCCCACAAACAGCAATGTGATAATGATCAGATAATCTGTTTTAGTGATGGTAGTTGAGGGATAAATATTAGCCAGGACACCAGGGTAACTCCTCTGCTCTTCTTCAAAATAGTGCCATGGGATCTTTTATGTCCACCTCAGAAAGCAGACGAGGCCTCGGTTTAATGTCTCATCCAAAAGATGGCACCATCTAACAGTGCACTGCAGTGTTAGCCTAGATTATGGGCTCAAGTCTCTGGCATGTGAATTGAACCCTTGACCGTCTGACTCAAAGGCGAGAGTGTTGCAGACTGAGCCACGGTGAACAATAAATATTAAGAATAAAACAATGTTTTCTATATTACATTTTAGTACTGTGTCCTGTATAAAACTGCATATAACAGAGCCTTCATTTCATCATAAAATGTGTCTGATCTTCTCCAAGCAAGAAGCTATATGTATCACAGACTGCAATACAAGTATATACAGTCCTTTTTCACATCCTTCTCTGTATGCACCACACGTTTCCTTCTTGGACAGTTTTCTTCTACTGCAAAAAAATAGCTGGGCAAGTGGCTAGCTGTAAATTTAGTGCATAGATCAATCAGGGAAGAAGATCATTTTTTTATTACATGTGTTGATGAGAAGGTAGCCCTTGAAGACATGCATTCGGCAGCTTTATCACTGCAGTTCAGTTTCTTGCTGTCAAAGTATATTAGGTCCAATTTTAACCTAGGGCATGAGTGCGGTGTGCGGAGGCCAGAGCGAATGTGAAGCGCCCATGGTGGCCCTGGCGTGAGGCCAATGTTCCCTTTAAGCTGCACGGCCATGCAATGCCTCAGGGGTCCCACGCATCCAGTGAGCTTTTAAATTGAAAGAAATGCGCATGCACAGACTTTTGAATGGGCCACGTAGCCTGTTTAAAGGGCTGCACGGCCAAAAAAAATTACCGGTAACATTGCATGAGGCTCACGCATTACATTCACTCCCTGGCCTCATTTCAATGTTCCAAGTGGGAATCACTGGCGGGTGGGTGACTGGGTAGCGGGATTTCTATTTGTCTACCTCATTTCCCACTCGAGAGACTCGAGTACATCTCAGCTGACGCTCCAAGTGTAGTAGTAAAGGAGTGCTGTACTCCCGCAGATGCCCTCTTTCAGATGAGACATTAAACAGAGGTCTCATCTGCTCTCTCAGCTGGGTGTAAAAGATCCCACGGCACTATTTTGAAGAAGAGCTGGGGAGTTATCCCCGGTGTCCTGGACAATATTGATCCCTCAAGCAACATCACTAAAACGGATTATCTGATCATTATTATTATGCCCATAATAAAGGATGAAACTGAGTACTGTATTCAATGAGTAAGTGTGAGCTTAGCTCCTTTAATTGGACTCCAGAGTGCAGGTACAGTGAGGGAGACCTGCTTATATACTGGGATCCTGGGATGCTGGGATCCCTTGGGACTCCAATAGGTAGGCCCTCTGGTGGCGGTATGATACAGGTTGCCAAGGGTTACATAAAAAACATCACTCCCTCGTAAAGTCAATAGTACACTTATTTACAGGGTGAGACGATCTGGGGCGTTTTGCTCCCTTGTCGATCGCCACAGTACAAATGCAGGTGTGGATAAGTTGGTTGGTTCTTCACTGGGCTGCTGGGCAGCTGATCTAGCCGGGCTGCTGGGGATGGTGAGTTCGGCTTCGTGGTCAACCGTGATGTCAGTTGCCACTTGCGTGTTTGTTGCAGGGTCGAAGTTGATGGTGTCCTCTTCGGGTTGCTCGTGGCCGTTTGTGAACTGCAATTTGGTTTGGTCCAAATGCTTTCTGCACGTTAGTCCATTGGCCAATTTGACCTGAAACATCCTACTCCCTTCTTTGGCTATGACCGTGCCAGCAAGGCATTTGGGACCACGTCTATAACTGAGTACAAACACAGGGTCATCCGTGACAAGTTTGCGCGATCATGGTACATGCTTTGTTGGTGCCGCCTGCCCTCGAGGTGATCATGGAGATCAGGGTGGACAAGAGAGAGTCTTGTTTTGAATGCCCTTTTCATGAGCAGCTCGGCTGGGTGAGCGAGTGGGGTCTGGTGCAGTAGCTGAACAGGACTCGGGACAGTTGGGTCTGCAGGGAGCCTTCCAACACGTGTTTCAAGCTTTGCTTGATGGTTTGAACTGCCCGTTCTGCCTGGCCATTGGATGCGGGTTTGAATGGGGCAGATGTGACGTGCTTGATCCCATTGCGGGTCATGAATTCCTTGAATTCAGCATTGGTGAAACATAGCCCATTGTCGCTGACATGGCTCATAGGCTTTCGATAGTGGCGGTTGACGTGCTTACAGACATTATTACACATTCAATCCATTTTGAATAAGCATCCACAACAACCAAGAACATTTTTCCTAGAAATGGGCCCGCAAAGTCAACGTGGATCCTAGAACACGGTTTGGAGGGCCACGACCACAAACTTAGCGGTGCCTCTCTAGGTGCATTGCTCAGTTGAGAGCCAATGTTGCACAGGCGCACGCATGACTCTAAATCTGAGTCGATGCCGGGCCACCACACATGGGATCTGGCTATGGTTTTCATCATTACAATGACTGGGTGCTGTGTAGGTCGTGTATGAATGTTTCTCTGCCTTTCTTGGGCAAGACCACGCGATTACCCCACAAAAGACAGTCTGCCTGTAATGACATTTCGTCTTTGTGCCTGTGGAATGGCTTAATTTCTTCCTGCATCTCCGCTGGGACGCTGAACCAGCTCCCATGGAGGACACAACTTTTTACCAGGGACAGTAAAGGATCCTGGCTGGTCCAGGTCCTGATCTGACGGGCCGTAACGGGTGACTTTTCATTTTCAAAAGCATCCATCACCATGAGCAAGTCTGCATGCCATGCCATTTCCACCCCGGTGGTGGGCAATGGTATCCAACTGAGAGCAGCAGCGCAGTTCTCTGTGCCCAGTATGTGGCGGATTACATAGTTGTATGCCAAGAGTGTGAGCGCACATCTATGGATGCGGGCAGAGGCATTGGTGTTAATCCGTTTGCTCTCTGAGAATACCGATATGAGCAGCTTATGGTCAGTTTCTAGTTCAAATTTGAGACCAAATAAATACTGGTGCATTTTTTCACCCCGTAAACGCACACCAGAGCTTCTTTTTCAATTATGCTGTAGGCTCTTTCGGCCTTGGACAGACTCCTGGATGCATAGGCGACCAGTTGCAAAATCCCCGATTCGTCAGCCTGTTGTAACACACAACCGACCCCGTAGGACGACGCATCGCAAACTAGCGCTAATCGTTCACATGGGTTATACAGAACAAGCAGTTTGAACATAACAGATTTCTGGCTTTCTCAAAGGCAGCCTCTTGTGAATTTCCCATACCCAGTCCTCTCCCTTGCGTAGTAGCACATGTACAGGTTCTAGCAAGGTACGTAACCCAGGTAGGAAATTACCAAAATAGTTGAGGAGTCCCAGGAACAACCGCAGCTCCGTCACATTCTGAGGTCTCGGCCATTCTTGATGGCCTCCGTCTTGGCGTTGGTGGTCTGCTGCCGTCTGCTGCGATTCTTCTTCCCAAGAACTCGACCTCTGGCACCAGGAAAACACACTTCGAGCGTTTCAACCTGAGTCCCACACGATCGAGCCGACTTAGAATCTCTTCCAGATTCTTCAAGTGTTCGATGGTGTCCCGACTCGTGACCAGTATGTCGTCTTGAAAAACCATGGTGCATGGAACTGACTTTAGCAGGCTCTCCATGTTCCGTTGGAAAATTGCCGCAGCCGATCGAATCCCAAACGGGCATCTGTTATAGATGAACAGACCTTTGTGCGTATTGATGCAGGTGAGGCCTTTCGACGATTCCTCCAGATCCTGCGTCATGTAGGCCAAGGTCAGGCCCAACTTGGTGAACGTCTTTCCTCCAGCCAGGGTCGCAAATAGGTTGTCTGCCTTAGGTAACGGGTATTGGTCCTGTAGTGAAAAACAGTTAATCGTTACTTTATAGTCCCCACAAATTCTGACCGTGCCATCACCTTTCAGTCCCGGGACAATCGGACTGGCCCACTCGTTGAATTCCACCGGCGTGATGATGCCTTCTTGCTGCAGCCTGTCCAGCTCAATTTCCACTTTCTCTCGCATCATATACGGTACCGCCCGTGCCTTGTGGTGGATAGGTCGTGTTCCGGGAACCAGGTGGATTTGCACTTTCGCCCTCGAGAAACTTCCAATGCCTGGCTCGAACAACGATAGAAATCTGCTCAGAACCTGGGCACATGAGGTGTCGTCAGCGGACGAAAGCACTCGGATGTGGTCCCAGTTCCAGCGGATTTTTCCCAGCCAGCTTCTGCCGAACAGTGTGGGGCCATCCCCTGGCACGATCTATATTGGGAGTTCGTGCACTGCTCCATCATAGGAGACTTTTACTTCTGCGCTGCCAATTACAGGGATCAGCTCTTTGGTGTAAGTTCTTAGCTTGGTGTGAGTGGGGCTGAGCTTGAGCCTGTGCGCCTTGTTGCACCACAGCCCGTCGAAAGCCTTTTTGCTCATTATAGACTGCCTCGCACCCGTGTCCAGTTCCATGGATACTGGAATTCCGTTCAGTTCAACTTTTAACATTATCGGTGGACATTTCGTGGTGAAGGTGTGTACCCCGTACACTTCTGCCTCCTTGGTTCGAGTCTCCAATTCAGCCTGATCCACCGTGGATCGATCTTCCTCTGCAATGTGGTGGTTTGCAGGGTTTGCAGTTCGTCTGCACCTTCGCTGGAGGTGTCCCATTGTCCTGCAGCTGTTGCAAGCATTGTATTTGAAATGGCATTGATGGGCCCGATGATCACCTCCACAATGCCAACAAGGTGTTAACTGCCTCGCATTAACGATTGATGGCGGACTCTGGGTCATCTGAGCTCGTGGAGCAGCCGGCGTGTATGTTCTGCCATGTATGTTCCTGCTTAAAAATGAAATTACTTTATGTACAGTACTAGCCGAAACCTCTTTATGTTGTGAAATTTGTTTGGTGTTATCGCTGGTGGACATAAATGCTTGGGCTATCGTAATGCTTTGCTCAGATTCGGTGTTTCAACAGTCAGTAGTTTGCGAAGGATAACCTCATGACCAATGCCAAGCACAAAGAAGTTCTTAGCATTTGTTCAAGGAATCCATCGAATTCTCAATGTCCTGCAAGGCGTCTTAGTTCGGTGACGTAGCTTGCCACTTCCTGGCCCTCCGACCGTTGACACGTGTAGAACCGATACCTCGCCATCAATACGCTTTCCTTCGGATTTAAGTGCTCCCAGACAATTTGGTTGTTGGTTTCACTGGAGCTAGAAGATTCTTCATGAGGCCATAGGTTGTTGCCCCATAGACAGTAAGGAGGATCGCCCTTCATTTGGCAGCATTCTCGTCCCCTTCCAGCTCACTGGCCATGAAGTATTGGTCGAGTCTCTCCATGAAGGCCTCCCAATCGTCCCCGTCTGAGAATTTCTCCAGGATACCAACAGTTCATTGCATTTTCTCGCGGTTGTTCATTACCTTGTCGCCAATTATTATGTTCATAATAAAGGATGAAACTGAGTACTGTATGCAATGAGTAAGTATGACCTTAGCTCCTTTAATTGGACTCCAGAATGCTGGTACAGCGTGGGAGGCCTGCTTATATACCGTGCTGCCAAGGGATGCTGGGATCCCTTGGGACTCCAACAGGTAGACCCTCTGGTGGTGGTGTGATACAGGTTGCCAAGGGTTAAATACATAACAATTATCACATGGCTGTTTATGGGAGCTTGCTGTGCACAAATTGGCTGCCACGATTCCTACATTACAACAGTGACTGCATTTCAAAAGTACTTAATGTGGTGTAGAGTGCTTTGGAACGTTCTGAGATCGTGAAAGGCACTATATAAATGCAAGTCTTTATTTTGTTGTTTCTTTCATAAGATCATAAGGTGAATATTGAAGAGGATGGCCATTTTTGCCAGCTTAGATCATCCATCCAAAAAAGAAAAATCTACAGCCCAATTGCACAATCCAACTGGCTCTTGAATGACTCAAAGGCTTTCTTCTCCAGCACTTTTCCTGGAAACGCATTCCAAGTGTTGATTACTCTTTGTGTGAAGAAATTATTTCTTGACATCAGTCCAGAATTTTCCCTTCACCAGTTTGACCCTATGTTCCTTTGTCCTTTTGTCTTGGTTCACCTTGAAGTAATGTTCCAGGTTTACCTTTTATGTGCCATTTATTATCTTATCTATTTCAATTAACTACCTTCTTTTGAAGCAAAAACCTCATAGCTTGTCTGATCTATCATCATAACTTAGTCACCTGATGCTGAGGATCAGCTTGATTCTCCTCGCTGTATGGCATCCAGAGATTGAATGTTTTGCTCGTACATTGGTGATCAAAACTAGACAGAAGATTCAGGAGAAAAATCTTTACTCAGAACTCGCTACCATAGGGAGTAGTTGATGCGAATAGTATAGATGCATTTAAGGGAAGGCTAGATAAGCACATGAAGGAGAAGGGAATAGAGGGTTATGTTGATAGAGTTAGATGAGGAAGGATGGGAGAAGGTCGAGTGGAGCATAAACGCTGGCATGGTCTGGTTGGACCAAATGGCCTGCTTCTGTGCTGTATATTCTATGTAATTCTATATATGACTGGGCAAAGCATGCACAGTCCATCCAGTTGTCCCTCGAAATTGCATGGGGGTCCAATGAACATCATAGGACCTGATTAGCATACAGTAATGAGGCTCCAGCCTGATTTAGCTATTCACTGTCCTGTTGGCTTTATATTTCTGAAACATGTGGGTATCCATTTGTCTCAGCAATGTATCCCCTATGACCATCAACTCCGTATATCTGCTCATTTGTCTTACCGCTTTTCTGTGCCTTCTTGCCAACCTCTTGCGCCACATTCTGACTTGTAGCTACCATGCAGAATGCTTTTTGCATATTTAACAGTGTCAGCCCATTTAAGGGGAACACTTTGCTTGTTCCCTTTCACTATTCCTAACTGACTTTGAAGCTTTGCGGAACACCTGCGTTCAGTCCGACAGCGCGACCTCGAGCCTCCGCTTGCCATTTTCATTCTCCGCACCACTCCCACTCTGACCTCTCTGTCCTCAGCCTCCTACACTGTTCCGAGGAAACTCGAGGAACAGCACCTCGGGCTGGATTTTTCGGTCTTCTGCCACCCCTGTTAGCGCTCCGGAGGTGCGGCAATGGTGGCGGTACCATGTCCGGGCGGGCGGGCGGCTTCCAGCACCCCGCCGGGAAAATTCGGTGCCCGGTTTCGACGGGGCGCGGAGCATTACTGCCTGGAAGAAGCGAGCCGGTGTGCAATGCCCCTGGTTTAGATTTTTGGCTGCCGCCCGGTCCATAGTGCTCCGTAGAGCGCCCTGCTGGGACCAGCTGTGAAAGCGGGTGGTCTGAGCTATAGTGGCCGCTGTGAGGTAAGTAATGTCGACCTCAGGTAAGTGGGATTGATTGTTTTTTATTTTATTTGTTTTGCGATTTATGTTGTGGTGGCGTATGTTATTTATTGGGAATGTTTTGGTGGGTTTTTTTTCAGTTTTTTCCCTCCAGCCCTCTCTCAGTGCATTCCGAGGCCGGCTGTTTAGCTCGAGATTTTCATTTGCTCAGCCGGCCCAGCGCCCTAAAAGAAGTGTGTAATGCCTCCCTTAGCGCTCCGCTCCACACTCAGGGCCCAGCTGATGGATTTTGCTGACTGAGGTGCAAACTGTTCCTGGGCGCAAACTTTACTGCTCCGCCGCCATTACTGCCCCGAAATGAGCAGAACTGAAAATCCAGCCCTACATCTTTTGATTAGGCACCTTGCAGCCTTCCGGACTAACATTGAGGTCAACAATTTCAGATTATAACCACTGCCCCCATTTTTTCGGACAGCAGGTCCTGCTGTTGCCATTTACAGCACCTCTTGACCCATCTTTTGTTTCTTTACCGGTCCCATTAGCACCCAATCTTGCCTTGCACCATCATCCCTTATCTCTCCTGCCTTCCACCCTCTCACAGACATTCCCTTTTGTTCTTTCCTCCTCTCCCTCTTTCCCTTCCTCTGAACTTGGTTAAAACCTGTTACATCTCGAACATTTTCTCGTTCTGATGAAAAGTCTTCAACTTTAAACATTAACTCTGTTTCTCTCTCCACAGACGCTGCCTGACCTATTGAGTATTTTCAGCATTTCTATTTCTGTTTCAGATTTCCAGCATCCACAGTATTTTGCCTTTTGACTTTGAATCTAGATGAAAGCTTTGCCGCATTTGATGGCTGTTTATGATCATAAAGAAAGAAAGGAGAAAGAACTTGCATTAATATGCAGCACTTTTTGCCACCTTCGGACATCCCAAAACATTTCAGAGCCAACATAGTTCTTTTGAAGTGTAATCACTGTTGTAATTAGGCAAACACAGCAGTTGTGACTACATAATTATAGAGCAATCTGGTGCGCTGGTGGCAAAATTATTTCAGTTCAAGGCTTCAACTATTTTAGTTGTGCACTTTAAACAAATGCCCCCTGCAGGGGGGATCACACTCCAAAATACATTTTTTTTCCAGTGTCCCTTTTTTTTTGGGGGGGGGGGTTGTTTTTAGGGCACTAAAAACAGAAATTATACAAGTGCCACCTGGCTAAGAGGGAGGGGGCACTAAAACTGTCAAATTAAACAAATTAAACATTAAACTTAAATGATCAAATTAAAATTTGGTTGCCGGGGATGATGATGCACTCCAGCCCCTCCGGCGCCCACCTCTCGCGGAAGACCGCGAGTGTACCGGTGAACACCGCGTGCTCCATCTCCAGGGACACCCTGGCTTGGATGTAACAACGGAAGAGAGGCAGGCAGTCAGGCTGAACGACCCCCTTGACCGCCCGCTGCCTGGACCGGCTGATGACCCCTTGGCCATGCCCAAGAGCAGTCGTATGAGGAGGCCTTCTGACCTGCCCGCTCCCCTCTGCACAGGCTTCAAGGCTTTCTAAGTCATACAGCTGAATCTGATTTTGTTGTGCGGGCTTGTAAAGCACTGATTCTACAGTGGATCTCTCAGGGGATCATTCATGTGCACTCCCTGGCAAATAAGCCTGTCCCTTATTTGCTCAACATTGAATTCATATTCCCACAATGGAGTTTTTTTTGCGATTCACACATTTTGCACACTGCAATGTCATGTATTCAACTATCATTGTAACCCATGTATAAACTGACCTAAGTTGTACACTGTGAGAACATTGACCACTAGGTGGTGAACTTGTGGGAGACACTCCTAACCTGGGCTTTCAGGTATAAAAAGCGAAGCACCATCCACCTTCATCACTTCAGTGCTGGCTAATAAAGTTTACTGGTCACAGAGTGACCTTCTCTCAAGTATGGGCCTCGTGTGCATTTATACTGTATAGTAAGGACATATTATTGGCGACGAGAAACTGGGATTTAAACCACGTGAGCATGGCCACTAGCAGCACAGATGAGAGGTACTGTGTTGGTGATGATTGGGACGATTTTATTGAGAGACCACAGCAAAGTTTCATCACTAAGGAATGGCTGGGACAAGATTCGGCCGACAAACGCAGGGCTCATCTCCTGACGGTTTGTGGATCCAGGACGTACTCCCTGATGAAGGACCTTCTAGTGCCAGAGAAGCCGGCGGACAAGACTTTTGAAGAGCTCAGTAAGTTGATCGGGGAACACTTTAAACCTTCGAGCAGCATGCACATAGCGAGACACCGGTTTTACATGCACCGGCGGCGAGAAGGGCAAAGCGTTCCAGACTTCGTGGCAGACCTCCGGTGACTGGCGAGCCGATGTAAGTTCCCAGATGCATGCAGAGCAGAGATGCTGCGAGACTTTTTTATTGAGGGCATCGGGCACGCTGGGGTTTTCAGGAAACTGATTGAGACCAAAGACTTGACCCAGGAAACGGCGGCTTTGATGGCCCAGACATTTATCTCAGGGGAGGAAGAGACCAGAATGATGTTTGACAAAAATCTTGGTTTAAATGCAGCAAATGGAAAGGGAGTCAACATTGTTAATGCGGCACACAGTTCTCCAGGCAGACAGGGGCAATCGGACTCAAAGGGGGAATTCAACAGAGACAATGGCTCGTGAACGCCAATTCATGCCATCGCAAGGGACAATGCGGCCAGTAATGGGGCCATCAACACCTGTCAATGGTGCGCTTAAGGACAGTTACAGAGACAGTCAGAGACGATCGACTGGTAATGGATCTTTTGTTTCCAACAACGGCTCATGTTGGAGGTGTGGAGGCAAACACACAGCCAGAGTTTGCAGGTATCAGCAATATACCTGCAGAAACTGCAATGTCAGCGGAAGTGCAGGAAGCTGCAATGGCGCATATGTGCAGGAAGCCTGCAGCCATGTTGATGTACGAGGAGGACAGGCCCAATGTAAGCTCTACGAAGCCAAATGGACACTGGGGG
This sequence comes from Pristiophorus japonicus, assembly GCF_044704955.1. Classification (NCBI taxonomy): domain Eukaryota; kingdom Metazoa; phylum Chordata; class Chondrichthyes; family Pristiophoridae; genus Pristiophorus; species Pristiophorus japonicus. Next base: position 125,526,487 of record NC_091985.1, on the reverse strand, counting down.
AAATCGCTGGAAGCTGAAGTTCAGTGAGTTCATGTGGAGCACATATACAGTTCATACACCAGGATGCCACCAATAATGATGAAAGTGCTCCACAATGGCATCCCAGTATCAATGGAGCTAGACACGGGGGCCAGCCAGTCCCTGGTGAGTATCAAACAGTTCGACAAGTTTGGGCGTCCAAGGCCAGGAGGCCAAAATTATTGCCAATTGATGCACAGCTACGGGCATATACAAAGGAGATCATTCTGGTGCTCAGCAGCGCCATGGTAGTCGTGATCCACAAAGATTCGGAGAACAGGTTGCCACTCTGGATTGTCCTGGGAGACGGTCCTGCACTACTGGGGAGGAGTTGGCTTGCTGTCATGAACTGGAAATGGGGCGATGTTAATGCAATTTCTTCTGTGGAGCGAATATGATGCTCACAGGTCCTGAACAAATTTGACTCACTATTTCAACCCGGCATTGGCACTTTCATGGGGACCAAAGTAGTGATTCACATAAACCCGGACACCAGGCCAGTACACCACAAGGCCAGAGTGGTGCCGTACGTGATGCGGGAAAAGATAGAAGGTGAATTGGACCGCCTGCTGAGGGAAAGCATCATCTCGCCAGTCGAATTCAGTGACTGGGCGAGCCCGATTGTGCCGGTGCTCAAGGCGGATGTGTCGGTCAGGATATGTAGTGATTACAAGGCCACCATCAATCGGGTGTCACTCCGAGAGCGGAGGACCTCTTTGCGACGCTATCCGGTGGGAAACTTTTTTCAAAATTGGACCTGACCTCAGCTTACATGACCCAGGAGCTGGCGAGTGAGTCAACGAAGCTGACCACCATCACAACACACAAGGGGTTGTTTGAGTACAACAGCTGTCTGTTTGGGATTCGCTCGGCCGCCGCGATCTTCCAACGAAATATGGAAAGCCTCCTCAAGTCGATTCCAAGGACAGTGGTTTTTCAAGATGACATCCTCATCACGGGTTGTGATACTGAAGAACACCTCCGCAATCTGGAGGACGTGCTACGCAGACTGGACCGGGTAGGTCTGCGACTGAAAAAGGCGAAGTGTGTCTTCCTAGTTCCAAAGGTAGAATTCCTGGGGATGAGGGTAGCAGCAGACGGGATCAGACCTACGGTGTCCAAAACAGAAGCGATCAAGAGAGCACCCAGACCCCGTAACACGACAGAGCTGCGTTCGTTCCTGGGGATCCTGAACTATTTTGGTAACTTTCTTCCCAAATTGAGCACGCTGTTTGAGCCGCTACACGTGCGCCTATGCAAAGGTCGCGAATGGGTCTGGGGGGACAGCCAGGAAAGGGCTTTTGATAGAGCACGCAATTTGTTATGCTCCAACAATCTGTTAACGCTATATGACCCATGTAAGAAACTTGTTTTAACGTGCGATGCGTCGTCCTATGGGGTCAGGTGTGTGTTGCAGCATGTTAATGCCAAGGGTCAGTTACAGCCGGCAGCTTATGCCTCCAGAAGTCTGTCCCAGGCAGAACGGGGCTACGGGATGGTAGAAAAGGAAACGCTTGTATGTGTATATGCTGTAAAAAAAAATGCACCAGTACCTGTTTGGCAGGAAATTTGAGTTGGAGACAGATCACAAACCCCTAACGTCTCTTTTGGCCGACAACAAGGCCATAAATGCAAATGCATCGGCCCGCATACAGAGGTGGGCACTCACGTTAGCCGCCTATGACTACACAATTTTGGCACAGACCGGGCACTGAAAACGGCACCGTTGCACTCAGCAGGCTCCCACTAGCCACCACCAAGGGGGCAACTGAGCATGCTGCTGAGATGGTCATGGCTGTTGAAGCTTTCGAAAGCGAAGGCTCACCCGTGACAGCCCGTCAGTTCAAAGTCTGGACAAATAGAGAGCCGCTACTATCTTTCATCAAGAAATGTGTCCTGAATGGGGACTGGGCAGCCGCGTACGGGGCATGCCCTGAGGAATTCAAACCATTTCACAGGCACAAGGATGAACTCTTGATTCAGGCCGATTGCCTACTATGGGGAAACCGAGTAGTCATGCCCTAGATGGGCAGAGAGATGTTCATCAGAGAACTCCAAAATGAGCACCCGGGCATTGTCATGATGAAGGCAATTGCCAGGTCACACGTTTGGTGGCCAGGGATAGATGCAGACCTGGAACTTTGTGTTCGCAGGTGCAACACGTGTGCCCAGCTGGGCAATGCACTCAGGGAAGCCCCCCTTAGCCCCTGGTCCCCTGGTCCTGGCCTGCCAAGCCATGGTCCCGCATCCATGTGGACTACACAGGTGCTTTCATGGGAAAAATGTTTTTGGTTGTAGTAGACATCTACTCCAAATGGATCGAGTGTGACATTCTCAATTCAAGCACATCCTCTGCCATGGTAGAAAGTCTACGGGCAATGTTTGCCGAACCATGGTCTACCAGATGTCTTGGTCAGCGACAATGGCCTGTGCTTTACAAGCATTGAATTCCAGGACTTCATGGCAGGAAATGGTATCAACCATGTCAGAACGGCACCGTTCAAGCCGGCCTCAAACGGCCAGGCGGAACGAGCAGTGCAGATAATCAAACAGGGGATGCTCAGAATCCAAGGGGGTTCCCTACAAAGCCGCTTATCACGCCTCCTGTTGGCCAATAGATCCCGACCACATTCGCTCACAAGGGTCCCACCCGCAGAGCTGCTAATGAAAAGGATGTTCAAAACCAGGTTATCCCTTATACACCCCACCATGAAAGAAATTGTTGAGAGCAGGCGCCAGTCACAATGTGACTACCATGATGGGAATGCGAGGGCGCGATGTATTGATGTCAATGACCCTGTCTTTGTCCTCAACTATGCTGCAGGGCCCAAATGGCTCGCAGGCACTGTGATTGCCAAAGAGGGAAATATGGTTTTGATAGTTAAACTTACCAATGGACAAATCTGCCGCAAACACGTGGATCAAACAAAAAGGAGGTTCAGCAACCCATAGAAGAAGCAGAGGAAGAACACGATGTAGAGTTCACTCCTCCACAGGTGACTGAACACAGGAACCAAGCGGAGGAGAGCCCAGTCACTGTGGGCAATCCGGACAGACCTGAGGCACCGCAAACAGCAGACACTCAGGCCTGCGCCCAACAACCGGAGCCCCAACTCAGGCGCTTTACCAGGGAGCGTAAACCACCAGAGACTTAACCTGTGATCCCAATAAGACTTTGGGGGGGGAGGTGATGTCATGTATTCAACTATCATTGTAACCCATGTATAAACTGACCTAAGTTGTACACGGTGAGAACATTGACCACTAGGTGGTGAACTTGTGGGAGACACTCCTAACCTGGACTTTCAGGTATAAAAGGGGAAGCTCCACCCACCTTCATCACTTCAGTGCTGGCTAATTAAAGGTTATTGGTCACAGAGTGACCTTCTCTCAAGTATTGGCCTCGTGTGCATTTATACTGTATAGTAAGGACATTTTAAGCAAGGTCTTACAATCAGCAATGAGATAAATGAGCAGAAAATGTTCTTTTAATGATGACGGTTGAGGGATAAATATTGATCAGGATATCAGGAGCATTCTCCTGCTTTACTTCAGATAGTATCGTGGGATCCTTTACATCCACCTGAAGGGCAGATGGGGCCTCGGTTTATTGCCTCATCTGAATGATGGCACCTCTGACAGTGCAGCACTCCCTCAGTACTGGCACTAAAGTGTTAGCCTGGATTACTTCTTTCTGGAGTCGGGCTTTAAGTCGATAAATAATAGCTGCTATTGGTTCTAAATTACATTATTTCAATGGAGTTCCTGTTGGATCCAAATCAACAACACGACAAATCTTACGTGATGATACTGACATCAGTAGCTCTCTAGCCTCCGAGTCAGAAGGTTGTGGATTCATGTCCCACTCCAGGGACTTGAGCACAAATATCTAGGCTGACACTCCAGTGCAGTGCTGAGGCAGTGCTGCACTGCCAAGTGCCGTCTTTTGGATGGGATGTTAAACCGAGGCTATGTCTGCTCTTTCAGGTGGACCTAAAAGATCTCATGGCACTATTTCAAAGAAGAGCAGACGAGATCTCCCCGATGTCCTGGCCAATATTTATCCCTCAATCAGCATCACAAAAAAAGCAGATTATCTGGTCATTTTCACATTGCTGATGGTGGGAGCTAGCTCAAATTGTCTGCAGTGTTTCCTACATTGCAACAGTGAATACATTTAAAAAGTACTTCATTGGCTGTAAAGAGCTTTGGGACATCCTGAGATCATGAAAGGTGCTATATAAATACAAAAGCAAAATACTGTGGATGCTGGAAATTGGATATAAAAACAGAAAATGCTGGATATACTCAGCAATTCAAGCAGCATCTATGGAGAGAGAAACAGAGTTAACGTTGCAGGCCGATGATCCTTTGTATATTATAGTAAGTTTTTCTTTCGAAGAGAGCAATCTGCTGTGGGATTTTGATAACCGCAGTAACATTCTTGTGGCCTATCAAAAGAGCTTTGATTAATTGTTGTAGTGAGTTGTATACTTTATTCACAGTTTATTTCATTAGACACAATCATACATTTTTGCTACATTTATATTGCGATGAAAAAGCCTTCAAAGAGCTAAATGATGTTCTATGACTTCTAGGCATTCATTCTGCTGTTGCTTAGTTCATATCGGTATCCTAACTACTAGGTAAAGGTTAGATTTATTTATTCTCATAGGATTCCACTGTTGCGTTAGTATTAAAAAAATTATATGTACAGATTTAATGTCAGGATATTGTTTAACAAAAAAACCTGAAGCTTGAATGCAACATTTCAGCCGTGATTCTACAATTACTGAGCAATCTGGTGCTCTGGTGGTGAGGACCTTTCGGTACAACTATTTTCGTAGAAATGTAAATCAAATGCTCCCTTTTGGCAAGGGCACTGGAACCCACAAATTAACAATTTAAACTTGAACTGAAACTTTAAATCAAATTAAAATTTGGTTGCCGGGGGTGATGATGCACTCCAGTCCCTCCGGCGGCCACCTCTCGCGGAAGGCCACAAGCGTACTGGTGGACACCGCGTGCTCCATCTCCAGGGAAACCCTGGCTCGAACGTAACCGCGGAAGGGAGGCAAACAGTGGAACTGAACCTTTCAGTACAAGTGATTCTTGAGTCGTACAGCTGAATCTGATTTTGGAAAGGACCAATTGCACGACGATGCACTCAGTGGGCACATGTCTTCTTTGCTGAATCCGGCAGATAGGTCCATGATTCTCAGCACCCCTCCCCAAGACTTTGATTTGAACTGCACCTGACCTGCCAGAAACTGGGCAAAAACCAGTGGTGGGGGCAGTTAAAATAATGGGAGTCACTTACGCCCACACTTCGTACCCGTTGTGTCCCATATTAACCGGCTCCTTAGAGCAGTGCACCACCCGAAGGAAGCTGGGTCTTGCTTTAAATATCCAGATCTGGTCCGAGGATAATCAGAACCCATTCTGCAATTTAAAGCCGAGGCCTGAGTGGGGGATGACGGAGTGAGGGGGCAGTGTTGGCTCCCCTCGTCAGGGAAGACCTGCCGGAAGTCGGATGCTGGGCCAGAAGGCAAGTGCGAAACATATTTTTCCAGTTTCTTTGTGGGCCAGGAGGAGCAGGGACGCTGGGCCTCTCTTGCACCGAGCGACCCCACTCCTTCCACCCCTGCCCCCCACCATCACCCCAAGATCATTGTAAAAGCTCCCACTAACCACTAGAGACCATCTCCATGGCCCTCTGCTGCTTGTTTGTGTTGGACACCCGTCGGCCAGACTGTCCATCGACCTCCCCGGCCGAGTCGGATTTTCCCCGCATCCTCCCCATTAATATCGGGGCCCATATTCCACATTCTCAAAATGTTGGAACTTTTCTTGCTGGCCTCATGAAGAACCCTTGATTTAATTCAATCATATTTAAGTAGATCATCCTATGGGCCCCACAACCTGGCCTCATCAGTCCCGCAGTGCTGCTCACCTGTGGGAAACAGGTACCTCTGGGCTTCCATTCTCTGTCTTGGACAGCTTGGAATCTTAAAAGTGTAATTGACGGTTTGGGATAGTGTTGGAAGTTTACTTGTATATTTATGAAGATACGAACAATGATGGACAGGTAATGACCAGCTGGTCCATCCAGCCTGTCCCCACACAATTATGATACCTTGTGTATCTCAGGGCATTGAGGGATAACGTGCAAGGCAGGTAAATGGAGTTAGGATGCAGATCAGATCAGTAATGATCTCCTTGAATATTGGAACAGGCTCGAGGGGCTGAATGCCTTATCCCTGTTCCTATGTTCTTCAAACCATTCTAGCTCTGTCCATATTGCAATAACGCAGCCGCTGACATGGTCGACCACACCATCCTCCTCCAACGCCTCTCCTCGGCTGTCCAGCTGAGTCGAATAACCCTTCCCCGGTTCTACTCTTACCTATCCCAGTTGTAGCCAGAGAATCTCCTGCAATGCCTTTTCTTCCTGTCCCCGCACAGTTACCTCTGGAGTCCCACAAGGTCTCCTATTACTCATTTCCATGCTGCCCCTCGGCAGCATCATCCGAAGACAATTTTGCTCATTAATGAGATCTCCTCTGTGTGCAACTTTTCTAAGATATGAATCCATGGACCTTACAGCAGAAGAAGATCAGTGATGGTGTGTTCCTATTTTCCATCTTTTATCAGCTTATATTTCTTTCTGCAAGGATGAATTTTGAGGTAGATACAGTAGAACTACAACAGCAACAATAAAGGAGGAGAGACAGGAGGAGTTTTAGGGAGTGAATTTCAGAGCTTAGTGCCAGAATTAGAGGAGCGCAGATATCTCAGGGGGTGGGGGGGGTTGTAGGGCTGGAGGAGATTACAGAAATAGGGAAGGTGAGGCCATGGAGTGAGTTGAAAACAAGGATGAGAATTTTAAAATTGCGTTGTTGCTTAACTGGGAGCCAGTGTAGGTCAGTGAGCACAGAGTGATGGGTCAATGGGACTTGGTGCGAGTTAGGACACAGGCAACAAAGTTTTGGATGACCTCAAGTTTATGTAGAGTATAATGTGGGAGGTCAGCTAGGAGTGCGTTGGAATAGTCAAGTCTAGAAGCAACAAAGACATGGATGAGGGTTTCAGCAGCAGATGAGCTGAGGCAGCAGTGGGGATGGGCGAGGTTACGGAGGTGGAAATAGGCGAGCTTAGTGGTGATGCGGCCTAGTTGAACAACATCATTTATTTGAGCAACCACAGTGAAAATATGTTAAACCTATGGGTAATTTTAATCAGAAATATTACTATTTACTGTATTTAGAAATGTTTGTAGACTACATTTTGGTTAAACAGGCAGTGCTGCTAAATAAAATATTTCTTAGCTTCGCATGAATTTCAAATCATTCCATCTCTAATCACTCTTTAACACCCACCCAGAAATAAAGGTTACTCGCCTGTCTTATTAACATTTTAAGTGCACTTTCTGAGAGGAACAGCTGGAAACCATTGCCATTTAATTTACTATTATGTGTATTCCAGTGAGTCATCTCTGCAACAATAGTACCAGTAAGTGCACACCTGCAAGCTCAGGCCGCAACTATAGTGACAGCTTGAAGTCTGTACATGATAAAAGGTCAGAGTGAATTACGCGCAGATAATATGTCGTGGATTTTCAATAACTATAATAAGCAAAGTGAGTTGAAATACAAACTAGAATGTGTGTATTATTTAAAAGACACTATTGTCAACTAATACTGTGGATTTTGCAAGTTTCCATTTTAAAAAAGATGCAACGAGGCACATTATGTGAATATTTTACTTCCATGGAAATAAATAAGGGCATGGATGCCACAGGCTCTCTCCGACATTGCCATTATCTTTCCATCAGCGCAATTTATATATTTGAGTTAAGAACTGAAAGCTGCCTTACATTACTGGAAAAACGTTTTTTTTATCTTTATTGGTGGGAATTTTTGGGGGGTTAGTTTCTTCCTATTTCCATATTTTGTAAGCCACCCTCCACATCCCTCATTAGTATATGGTTGTGCTGCCTGCTCACTGGGAACGCAGGAGTCTAGGCGAGGAAGCATTTTCTGGAGCATCAGCCTTAGAAGAGGCAAGTTCCACACCTTAAAGCTGAACTTGCACTTTCTTTGGAGTGCAAAAAGTTTGGTTTGGAGAGCAGCTTTGGCGAAAGTGTTGGAAAATGCATACAAAGTCTGACTATTCCTCAAGCTGCAGGTGCAAGTTCATCCTTTATTGGAACAAGCCTTGGCAGTCATGTTGAACAAGGCGGAGTAGGCAAGGAGGCCTGCCATTTTTGGGAATGAGAGGGAACCTTCCTCAGCAATATGCAACAAGAACTGCGTGGGTAGAGGGCCCGGAGCAGGTGAATGCAGTCTCTGACGAGGGCAGTGTAATGTATTTGCTTCATGTTCTTTGCTTAAGAATTCATAGCAATTGCTATTAAGAACTAGTTGGTTTATTAGCAAAAGGTTTAACAATCACACTACACATTACCAGTTCATCCGCCAGGCTCACATCCACCTGTCTCATCGTGGGTCCCCTGAATTCAACTGGCTGGGGTTTTATTGAGTCTTGTGAACATCACATGACTGGCTAAGCCACTCAACAGCTCCACAAATCTGTGAGCATAAGTCATCCCTTTTTGGCGTGGAAGCAAGTCATCCTCGTTTCGAGGGACTGCCTATGATGATGACTCACAGGTGCATACATTACATTGCTGACCTCTTGAGGGAAGAAAATCATATCATTAGATGGCTTGTGGGTGATGAATCCTACCCGATGGTCCCACTACTAATGACCCCAATAATAACAGAAAAGTGCTAAAAGGAAGCACATGGCACTACAAAAGTTGTCATTTGAAAAGGGCCATCAGATGTTAAAGGGACACTTTTGCTGCCTGGACACAGTTGGAGGAGCCCTGTTGTGTGCTGCATAGTGGAAGCCTGCTGTGCCTTGCAAGACTTCCCCATACAACAAGGCCTGGATTTGGACATTTCTGGAGAGGCAGGCCTAACAGCTTGGAGGCATGAGTAAATAGAATCATAGAGCGAAATGGCTGATCCCTTATTCTGAGATGGTGACCCCTTAGTTCTAGACTCCCCAGCCAGGGAAAACATCTTCCCAGCATCCACGCTGTCAAGCCCTCTAAGAATGTTATATGTTTCAATGAGATCACCTCGCATTCTTCTAAACTCTAGGGGAATATAGGCCTAGTCTATTCAATGTCTCCTCATAGGAAAATCCCCCCATCCCAGGAATCAGCATAGTGAACCTTCATTGCATTCCCTTAGGTAAGGAGACCAAGGAGCCGAAATTGCCCACCGATCAAACGGGATGCACTCATTATTTTCTTTGTTGATTGGGCGATAGCTGGTATCTGGATTTTGCCCTTATTTTTCTTTTTCTTCTTGCGGTGCAGAAGTCAGTGGGGAGCGGGGCGGAAGGCGGGCGGATTCATCTTATGATGCTGGCGTGATGCGGACGTGCCGTGTTGCACTGACAGGTCACAATGTCCCTCCCCTTCAGTTAAAGGGGAGGGTAGCTGTGAGCTCTACATAAACTCTGGCACCCACTGGGCTATCAGGGAGGGTTTTGGACGGGCCAGTGGCCCGGTACCCAAGAGGGGATGCCGGGCTGTCTATTGGCGGCCCGGCCCAACCCATGGCTGCCATTGTCGGGGCAACTTTGGATTCAGCCGATAATTAAAATAAAATGGTGGCTGGGGCAGTGCGCCCTCCCCTTTAAGGGCGGATGCACCACCCAGCCATTAGCAGCTTCCTGCCCGGGGAAAGCTGTCGGGGGCACAGAGTTGTGGCCGATCCGGTCCCACGGGGCAATTCCCCATGCGGGGCGGAGAGGGGTCGCCGTCGGTCGGTAAGGAGTCGGTGCGCAGCCGACAGGGCGGGAACACGGGCACAAAAATGCACAAGGGCAATTTCTAAAATGTCGGCACCTCCACCCCGACTAAGCAATAGCTGCTTACCGACCCTTACTGCATCTTTGAGGAGGTAACGGCTCTTTAAAAAAGAGGCAATTTTGGCCCCAAAACTGTACACAGTGCTTCAGGAGTGGTCTCACTAGGGCCCTATATAATTGCAATAAGACTTATTGGGGGAGAAATTGGGTGCGTTTGCACCTCCCGTTAGTGTTAACGGGGCACAAATGCCTTTGTGACTGGGCGCGACGCTGATATCGACTCCCACCATATTGGGTGGGAGTTTAATGGCGGCGATACAGTGTTGCGCCCCAGTCTCCAGCGCTCGGAGACCGTGAGGTCATCACCGTGTGCATCGCTCCTTGAGCGCCCTAGACTGGAAATTCATTTTTGTCCCCTGCAGCAGCACCGGGCGAAAACCGGGGCAGCTGCAGGAGGCGTGGATTGGGTGGCCGGACGTTACCGGGGTGATGACTAAAGGCGAGGTGGCTGGGGTAAGTAAAAAAAGACATCCCTTTTTGAAATTTTCTTCGTGGGTTCGTACCCGTGATTGTTCAGCTTGAGTGCTGGGCTGATCACGTGGGATCGCCGTGGCCTCGGTGGTCCAGGTAGGTGAGTTTTAAATTGCAGAGCCTGCAGCGATGGTCCTTTCCTTTAAGGGAGTGAAGGGCCCTTTGAAGGCGGCAGCGTTACACGGCCCACTGTGCAGCGCTGCTGAGATTTCCGCCCCGCCTGTATCCTTTAGCGCTCCAAGAAGGAAGTGGAGCGCTTGATTTGGTGCCCCACTTCCTTCCTAGAGCGGTAAAGCCAATTTTTTTGAAAACTGGGCAGGGTTAGCATTGCTCTTATACTCCAATCCATTTGTAATAAAGGCTAACATACCATTGAAATGGATCAGCAATGTGGTTGACTCTTAACTGCCCCTCTGAAATGACCGAGCAAGCCACTCAGTTGTACACGACCGCTACGCAAAACAATAATAAGAATAAAACCGGACAGACCAACCAGCATCGACCTTGGCACCGGCAACGGACATGGCAATTGGAAGTGCTGTGCCACAGACTAGTCAAGCAACAGCCTGACATAGTCATACTCACAGAATCATACCTTTCAGCCAATGTCCCACACTCCTCCATCATCATTCCTGGGTATGTCCTGTCCTACCGGCAGGACAGACCCACCAGGGGTGGCGGCACAGTGTTATACAGTTGGGAGGGAGTGGCCCTGGGAGTCCTCAACATTGACTCTGGACCCCATCAAGTCTCATGACTTCAGGTCAAGCATGGGCAAGGAAACCTCCTGTTGATTACCACCTACCGCCCTCCCTCAGCTAACGAATCAGTACTCCTCCATGTTGAACACCACTTGGAAGAAGCACTGAATGTACTCTGGGTGGGGTACGTCAATGTCCATCATCAAGAGTGGCTCGGTAGCACCACTACTAACTGAGCTGGCCGAGTCCTGAAGGACATAGTTGCCAAATTGGGCTTGCTGCAGGTGAGAGAACCAACACAAGGGTAAAACCTACTTGACTTCCTCCTCACCAATCTACCAGTCGCAGATGCATCTGTCCATCACAGCATTGGTAGCAGTGACCATCGCACAGTCATTGTGGAGACAAAGTCCCGTTTTCACACTGAGGACACCCTCCATCGTGTTGTGTGGCACTACCACCGTGCTAAATGGGATAGATTCAGAACAGATCTAGCAGCTCAAAACTGGACATCCATGAGGCACCATGGGCCATGAGCAGCAGCAGAATTGTATTCAACCACAATGTGTAACCTCATGGCCCGGCATATCCCTCACTCTGCCATTACCATCAAGCCAGGGGACCAATGAAGAGTGGAGAAGAGCATGCCAGGAGCAGCACCAGGCAAATCTAAAAATGAGGTGACAACCTGAGGAAGCTGCAACACAGAACTACATGTGTGCTAAAAAGCGGAAGCAGCATCCTATAGACAGGGCTAAGCGATCCTACAACCAACGGATCAGATTCAAGTTCTGTAGTCCTGCTACATCCAGTTATGAATGGTAGTGGACAATTAAACAACTAACGGGAGGAGAGGCTCCACAAATATCCCCATCCTTAATGATGGCGGAGCCCAGTACGTAAGTGCAAAAGGTAAGGCTGAAGCATTTACAACCATCTTCAGCCAGAAGGGTCGAGTGAATGATTCATGTTGGCATCCTCCTGAGGTCCCCACCATCACAGAAGCCAGTCTTCAGCCAATTTGATTCACACCACGTGATATCAAGAAACGGCTGAGCGCACTGGATATAACAAAGACTATGGGCCCCAAAAACATCCCGGTTGTCGTGCTGAAGACTTGTGCTTCAGAACTAGCCACACCTCTAGCTGAGCTGTTCCAGTACAACTACAACACTGGCATCTATCCGACAATGTGCAAAACTGCCCAGGAATATCCTGTTCACAAAAATCAAGACAAATCCAATCTGGCCAATTGCTACCAAATCAGTCTACTCTCAAGCATCAGCAAAGTGATGGAAGGTGTCGTCGACAGTGCTATCTACCAGCACTTACACACCAATAACCGGTGTCCAGTTTGGGTTCTGCCAGGACCACTCGGCTCCATACCTCATTACAGACTTGGTGCAAACATAGACAAAAGCGCTGAATTCCAGAGGTGAGGTGAGAGTGACTGCCCTTGACGTCAAGGCAGCATTTGACCGAGTGTGGCATCAAGGTGTCCTATTAAAACTGAAGTCAGTGGGAATCAGGGGAAAACTCTCCACTGGCTGGAGTCATACTTAACACAAAAGAAGATGGTTGTGGTGGTTGGAGGTCAATCACCATAGCCCCAGGACATCGTTGCAGGAGTTCCTCAGGGCAGCATCCTAGATCGAACCATCTTTAGCTGCTTCATCAATGACCTTCCCTTCATCATAAGGACAGAAGTGGGGATGTTTGCTGATGACTGCACAGTGTTCAGTTCTATTCGCAACTCCTAAAATAATGAAGCAGTCCATGCCCGCATGCAGCAAGACCTGGACGACATTCAGGCTTGGGCTCATAACTGGCAAGTGACATTCGCGCCACACAAGTGCTAGGCAATGATATCTCCAACAAGCCGGAGTCCAACCAATGCCCCTTGACATTCAACAGCATTACCATTGCTGAAACCTCCACCATCAACATTCTGGGCATCACCATTACCCAGAAACTTAACTGGACCAGCCACATAAATACTGTGTCAACAAGAGCAGGTCAAAGGCTGGGTATTCTGCGGTGAGTGTCTCACCTCCTGACTCCCCAAAGTCTTTCCACCATCTACAAGGCACAAGTTAGGAATGGGATGGAATACTCTCCACTTGCCTGGATGACTGCAGCTCCAACAACACTCAAGAAGCTTAACACCATTCGGGACAAAGCAGCCCGCTTGATTGGCACCCCATCCACCACCTTAAACTTTCACTCCCTCCATCACTGTGTGTACCATCTACAAGATTCACTGCAGCAACTCGCCAAAGCTTCTTGGGCAGCATCTCCCAAACGAAGGACAAAGGCAGCAAGCACATGGGAACACCACCACCTCCACGCTCTCCTCAAAATCACACACAATCCTGACTTGGAAGTATATCGCTGTTCCTTCATCGTCGCTGGGTCAAAATCATGGAACTCACTATCTAACAGCACTGTGGGAGCACCTTCACCACATGGACTGCAGCAGTATGAGAAGATGGCTCACCACTATCTTCTCAAGGACAATTAGGGATGGGCAATAAATGCTGGCCTTGCCAGTGATGCCCTCATCCCATGAACGAATAAAAATAAATATCAAGGGGTTTTAATATTGTGCATGCAAGTTATTGCTATTTTACATTTCAAGAGCGAGAGAAAGAGAGAATACACTCCTTAACTAGAGTGCAGTGTGAAGGGTTATTTGTGCATCTGCTACGTTTAGAAGGTGAGGAGAGTGTTAATGCCCAAGGTTCCCAATTAAGAAAAAGGAAAGTGGCTGTTGTGTTATCTTGCCTGGTCTGGTTTGGTCATTGACCTTCTTGCAGCCTTGGGCTGAGCATTCATGTAACATCCAGCCAAGCTGCTGAACAGTCACCTCACTGAGCCAAACTCTATGCTACTTACCTGCTGCTGCAATCTTTAAAGGCTGCACTTAAATTTCCAAATACCCCAACTCATTACTCCTATGTAACATGGAAAGTACGTTAATGAGTCCTCCAGTGGCTCTGCAAATGAGCTGACCATGAAATTCTGGTGCAAAAATGCTATCTAGACCAATAACGGAGGCAACTCATCTCACATCAGCACAAATACAACTTAGTTTTTCATGTGGAAATTCAAGACCTTTGCTTTTTGGTTAGATGCAGGGTTATATTTATGAAAGAATGCTTGAAAACTACAATAACTATGAACATCTTGTAAAAAAAAAATCCCAAGACACTTCACAATGGGAATAGTTTGGGGAATGTACACCTAGCTGTGGAAGAAGAAATCAGAACTGCTGCTTATGTGGAGAATAAACAGCAACACTGACTGCTTGGGTCAAACACTCTTTTTCTGTATTCTCAATTCTATGTCATTCTATGAAAGTTGACTGAAAGTATAATTAGAAAGATGGGTTTTCAACAACATAGCGACTTTAACTAGTAAAACGTCCCAAGACACTTCACAGGACTGTAATCAGATAAAATTTGACACCAGGCCTCATAAGGAGATAGTAGAACAGGTGACCAAAATCTTGGTCAAAGAGGTAGGTTTTAAGGAGCGTCTTAAAGGAGGACAGAGAGGCAGAAAGGCTTAGGGAAAAAATTAGGTGCTAGACAGCTGAAGATATGACCAACAATGGAAGGGCAATGGAAATCAGGGATGCACAGAATTGGTGGTGGGTTGGTGAGAAACCATATGCTCACATCTCCTGGCGTAACTCTTGACAGATCGTCACAGCAGAAGAGACTTATATCTAGGATTGTGAAACCTGTGGACCAATACATATTTCAATGTCTAATTTTCAGGATGGATTCAAAGAATGGAAGTGAAAGAAAGCTTTGTGATAATAAATTAACAGAATTTATAATGTAATGATGCTTGTAATTTCCCCAGTCACCAATTAATTATAATGAGCTGAAATCTCATAAAGAATGATATCTATGAGGATGTCTGTGAACAAAACTTAAATTGTGTTAATACAATTAACTGTGCAAACAGTTAAATTGTGCAAAATACTTTGGATGCTGGAAATCTGAGATAAAATACTCAACAGGTCAGGCAGCATCTGCGGAGAGAGAAACTGTTCGCGTTTCAGGTTGATGACCTTTCATCAGAACTGTGTTAATATTGAGAAGGTACTAAAGGAAGGGGGTTCGAGGTTGAATTCACTAAAACTTTCTTTTCTTAATAGCTCGGTAACTTTACCATTCTACGAAAGAAAATCTCGAATTGCTACACAGAATTGTTAGACCCAGAATCACTTCAGTCTTGTGTTCATTAGTTTTGTCGAAACATACATAATACTGCATATCTGGCATATGAAGAGATTGTGCCAATTAGCCTATTTAGCTTACACTCCAAGCGGTTCAATACGTCAGTCTGCATCATCATAGGCGGTCCCTCGTATCGAGGATGACTTGCTTCCACACCAAAAAGGGATAAGTTCACAGGTGTTTCAATTAAGAACCTGATATTCCAGATCCCGAACTACATCCTGAAGGGTGAAAAATGCCTGTGTGTAGATTTATTTAACGTGTGGTGGCCGTTGCACACCAGTCACTGCACGGACTTGACAGAGCTAGGTCTTGGTCCAGTGGCAAGGGTTAACCAAGACGATTTGAGACCAGCTCTGCTGTACGGACCTAGTGCACACACATATTGCAGTATGGACTGGCCCGTGCTGCCCCTGGGCCCTCACCTCTTCTGGGCCCCAAACGCACGCCTCTCTTAGGATCCGATCATGTATCTCCACGATCACTCACTGTACCTGCACCCCAACCGCGCCGCTCCTGCTGTACCTGTCCATGCTCCAATCAGCGACCTGGACCTTGGTGACGTTCAGTCCAGTCGCCCTCTTCACAGCCGTTGCACTCCAGCACGCGCTGTACCTTTGAAGGCACCGACCTACTGATGGTCCTTGCAGGTCGGGGCCACTGTGCCGAATGCGGGGATCCGGCCGCACGCTGCTCCTTTTACAGTACTGTACCCCAGTGTTATACAGTTGCAGAAATGTACTCACCAGTACCATATGCCAGTATTATACAGTGATAGACCTGTACCCACCAGTACCATACCCAGTGTTATATAGTGATAGACCTGCACCCACCAGTACTGTACCCCAGTGTTATACAGTGATAGACCTGTACCCACCATTACCGTATCTCAGTATTATACAGTGACAGCCCTGTACCCAACAGTACTGTACCCCAGTGTTATACAGTGATAGACCTGTACCTACCATTACCGTATCTCAGTATTATACAGTGACAGCCCTGTACCCAACAGTGCTGTACCCCAGTGTTATTACAGTGACAGCCCTGTACCCACCTTATTACCACAGTATTTATGTGGCTGGTCTAGTTAAGTTTCAGGTCAATGACCCCCAGGATGTTGATGGTGGGAGATTTGGCGATGGTGATGCCGTTGAATATCAAGGGGACTCATCTGCCACCTGGCCATCTGTGAAGCTATTTGAAACACACATCATAGTAACGCATTTCAAGGACACAATTTATATAAACCCCAAACACTTGAGGACCAGGCTATTGCTCTGATTCCTTCCTCAAAAGATAGAAAGAAGAAAAGCAAAAGTAGAGGGCAGAGAAACCCAAGGCAAAAAGCAAAAAGGGCCAAATTACAGTAAAATTCTAAAGGGGCAAATTGTGTAAAAGAGACAAGCTTGAAGACTCTGTGCCTCAATGCGAGGAGTATTCGGAATAAGGTGGACGAATTAACTGCGCAGATAGCAGTTAACGGATATGATGTAATTGGCATTACGGAGAGATGACTCCAGGGTGACCTAGGCTGGGAACTCAACATCCAAGGGTATTCAACATTTAGGAAGGATAGACAGGAAGGAAAAGGAGGTGGGGTGGCGTTGTTGGTTAAAGAGGAAATTAATGCAATAGTAAGGAAGGACATTAGCCTGGATGATGTGGAATCGGTATGGGTGGAGCTATGGAATACCAAAGGGCAGAAAACGCCAGTGGGAGTTGTGTACAGACCATCAAAGTAGTAGTAAGATTGCGGACAGCATCAAACAAGAAACTAGGGATGCATGCAATAAAGGTACAACAGTTATCATGGGCGACTTTAATCTACATATTGATTGGGCTAACCAAACTGGTAGCAATACGGTGGAGGAGGATTTCCTGGAGTGTATTAGGGATGGCTTTCTAAACCAATATTCGAGAAACCAACTAGAGGGCTGGTCATCCTAGACTGGGTGATGTGCAATGAGAAAGGACTAATTAGCAATCTTGTTGTGCGAGGTCCCTTGGGGAAGAGTGGCCATAATATGGCAAAATTCTTTATTAAGATGGAGAGTGACACAGTTAATTCAGAGACTAGGGTCCTGAACTGGGTATGCACAGTGAGTCTTATCCTCTGAGTTGGTGGAACTAATGTTACTTTGACATTTCCAGCTTGGGTTTCTCCTCTGTGTGGAATTTTAATGGCGTAGTCTTGTCATTCCAAACACGACACTAACTTTAAAATCATGCAGTTCCTGCAGCGATCACAGAGGAGAGTTACCACAGACATTTTAAAAAAAAACGGTCGCAGATAGAATTCCTAATTTCCCCACATTGCCATCATCAATTCTGCAGGATTGTCCCGGAGGCTCCAGGAACCAGAGATTAATCGCCAGGACATTGCTGCGAGCAAGCCCGGGAAAAACAATCACAAGGGGGATGCTAAATAAAATTGTGGGGGCTTCCATTTTCTTTGAACATTTTCATTAATTAGTTCTAAAAAAAATGTTGAAGATGGGGGCCGTTTCACAAACAAGATTAATCCAAATGGGTAACAGCGAAACTGTTCCCTTTCCAATTGGCATGGGAAAGCAACACACCTGGAGGAAGGACCAAATGCGGGAGGGGGGGCCAGGAGTGGGGGAAGGGAGAGGGGTGGTGTGCAGTGCAAGGTCATGCGAGGAAAGCCCCAGGAATGACCAGAGTTGGCAACCCGAATTGTACAACAACTTGCATTTATATAGCGCCTAAAGCCTAGTAAAACGTCCCAAGGCGCTTTACAGGTGTGTCTAAGACAAAACAAATAAATTTGACACCTAGCCACATAAGAAGAAATTAGGGTAGGGCTTAATCACAGAGGTAGGTTTTAAGGAGCGTCTTAAAGGAGGAAAGGGAGATAGCGAGGTGGAGAGGTTTAGGCAGGAAGTTCCAGAACTTAGCGCCCAGGCAACAGAATGGCCACCAATGTTGAGCAGTTATAAACAGGGATGCTCAAGAGGGCAGAAATTGAGGAGCGCAGACATCTCAGGGGGTTGTGGAGGATGAAGGAGATTACAGAGATAGGGAGGGGCGAGGCCATGGCAAGATTTGTAAACAAGGATAAGAATTTTGAAATCAAGTCGTTGCTTAACCGAGAGCCAATGTAGGCGAGCACAGGGCTGATGGGTGAGCAGGAATTGGTGCGAGTTAGGACATGGGTAGCCGAGTTTTGGATGACCTCAAGTTTACGTAGGGTAGAATGTGGGAGGTCAGCCAGAGTGCTTTGGAGTTGTCAAGTCTAGATGCCTGTGCGTGGATTTTTTTAACGTGGGGTGGTCGTTACACACCAGCCACCACATGGGCTTGACAGAACTAGGTCTTGGTCCAGTGGCAAGGGTTATCCAAGATGACTGGAGACCTGCTCTGCTGCACGGACCTAGTGCGCACACATATTGCAGTGTGGGCTGGTCCGTGCTGCCCCTGGGCCCCTGGTCCCGATGTCGCGCCTCCCCTGGGCCCCGATCACGTCCCTCCACAGCCTCTCGCCGCTCCTTTGCCCCGGCCTTGCTGCTCCTGCTGTAGCTGCCCACGCTCCAATCACCGACCTGGGTCTTGATGACAGCATTACTGTACAACACTTGAATGGCAATCTGTGCTTGGCACATGTTATTAAGCAGGAAGCTAGTCCCAGTTAATGCTGAATGGGCTCAAGCCTTCGGGATAATGCTGGCGGCTATGCATTCTATGCCGACAGCCCAAGGTTCAGGTAGTTTTTAAGGGAGAACACATTCCTGTGCTGGAACTAATTAAGCAGTGCTGGGGGAAACCCCTGCAGGGGAGCTGGTTCCTCAGGTGCTGATTGGAATACATGGGTACTCTAGGGAGCAACAATATTGCTAACGTTAGGGCAGGCATTACTGGAGTTGCTGAAAAGTCAGCTTTGGATACCCTATCATGTACCCAAGATGGTCTATCTGTTTTGGAGGGAGATTACCGCAGGGGAACCCTGCACTACCTTTCTTCCATTACTCTGCCTGATGGTCACCCATTCCCTATCTGGCTGTGTAACCTTTATCTGCGGTGTGTCTAAACATGCTATTCACGACATCCTCAGCAGTTCCGGAAGCTTCTGGTCAGCTGACTCATTTATTCACCTTTAGTTGCAGTAACACAATACGTCCACATCCACAGTGTGGAGCTACAACATTACAAGCTTACAGACATTAAAACAACTTGCATTTATACTTCGGTACAAGTTTATTAATATTTTTATTCTCTCTGAAGTTTAAAGTCAAAAATTTTGATTGGCACAGTTTCTGCTAGTGACAATTTTTTTTTAGTTCACTTGGTAAACCATTATTTCACTGGCTGTAAAGCACTTTGAGATGTCCGGTGATTGTGAAAGGCGCTATATAAATGTAAGTCTTACTTTTCATTAATACAATGAGTGCAGACACAGAGCTCAGAACCATGGTGCATAGTTGTGTCAACTGTGGCTCAGTTAGTAGCACTCTCGTCGCTGATCAGGCGTTGTGGGTTCAATACCACAAAAATCTAGGCTGCTGCTCCAGTCCAATACTGAGGGAGTGCTGCACTGTCAGAGATGCTGTTTATTGGATGAGATGTTAAACCAGGGGCTTTCTGTTCTCTCAGGTGGATGTAATAGATCCCATGGCACTATTTCAAAGAAGAGCTCAGATGTTGTCCGCCGTGTCCTGGCCAAAATTAATCCCTCAACCAATATCACTCAAAACAGATTATTTGATCATATCACATTGCTGTTTGTGGAAGCTTTTGTGTGCAAATTTTAAAAAATTCGTTCTGGGATGTGGGCATCGCTGGCAAGGCCAGCATTTATTGTCCATCGCGAATTACCTTTGAGAAGGTGATGGTGAGCTGCCTTCTTGAACCGCTGTAGTCCTTGTGGTGAAGGTACTCCCACACTGCTGTTAGGGAAGGATTTCCAGGATTTTGACCCAGTGATGATGAAGGAACAGCGAAATATTTCCAACTTAGGATGGTGTGTAACTTGGAACTTGCAGGTGATGGTGCTCCCATGCGTCTGCTGCCCTTGACCCTCTAGGTGGTACAGGTCGTGGGTTTGGGAGGTGCAGCAGTGCATCTTGTAGATGGTACACACTGCAGCCACGGTGCGCCGGTGGTGGAGGGAGTGAATGTTGAAGGTGGTGGATGGGGTGCCAATCAAGCGGGCTGCTTTGTCCTGAATGTTGTCGAGCTTCGTGAATGTTGTTGGGGCATGCAGAAAGCAAGCGCAAGCAGTGGAAGGAGTGTGTGGTAAACCAGATTCCCCACCCACCCTTTCCTTCAACGACTGTCTGTCCCACCTGTGACAGAGACTTTAACTCCCACATTGGACTGTTCATGTCACCTAAGAACTCACTTTTAGAATGGAAGCAAGTCTTCCTTGATTTCGAGGGACTGCCTATGATAACTCACCCAGGCAAGTGGCGAGTATTCCATCACACTCCTAACTTGTGCCTTGTAGATGGTGGAAAGGCTTTGGGGGGGGGGGGTCAGGAGGTGAGACACTTGCAGCAGACCCAGCCTCTGACCCACTCTTGTTACCACAGTATTTATGTAGCTGGTCCAGTTAAGTTTCAGGTCAATGACCCCCAGGATGTTGATGGTGGGGTATCGGTGATGGTAATGCTGTTGACTATCAAGGGGAGGTGGTTAGACTTGTCTGCCACCTTGCCATCTGTGAAGTTATTTAAAACACACAGCATAGTAACACATTTCAAGGACACAATTTATATGAACCCGAAACACTTGAGGACCAGACTATTGCTCCAATTGCCTCCTCATCACAACTACTGCAAGTAGACTCAATATTCAAAATAATAATTACAACTTCACAAAGCCACACCTACTATGTACTCAAAAACTAAAGATTAATCTTTTTTTCAACAATTAGATAGCCCCACAAAAGTAGGGCCTCAAAAAATTAATTAAAGCTCCAAGTGTTGCTTTTCACAGAAATCTTCAGTAAAAGGCGAAAGATTTATACGATCTGAAGAAAACTCAGAATATATGAACCAATCCCACCCAGACCCTCGCACGCAATCAACGACTTGTCTCTTTAACATTGTGCTGAGCGACTAGAATTACCACCCAGAGAGAATATATTACCACAGATTGGTACAGCATGTGGAAAATTAACTGCAATCTTCAATTTCTGTGAAAACCGCGGTCAGACTTGACGTTTATTTTGCTTGTTTGCAAAGTACTGTGCTGATTATAATGGGTATATAAATGAGCTCTGGGCTTTGTGTGGGCTGGGTTTACAGTGACGTGTCAAATTCTTACTTCAACAACAACTTGCATTTATACTTCGGTACAAGTTTACTTAATCTCTCTGGATGTTAGTTCTAGTCGCTCAGCACAATGTTAATAATACGTCCTTACTATACAGTATAAATGCACACGAGGCCCATGCTTGAGAGAAGATCAGTCTGTGACCTGCCCTTTATTTCATAGCACTCAAGTGCAGGAGGTGGGTGGAGCTTCCCCTTTTATCTCTGAAGGTCGAGGTTAGGAGTGTCTCCCACAAGTTCACCATCTAGTGGTCATTGTTCTCAGTGTACAACTTAGGTCGGATTATACATGGGTTACAATGCTGGTTGAATACATGACATCACCTCCCCCCCCCCAAAGTCTTATTGGGATCACAGGTTGAGTCTCTCTGGTAGTTTACGCTCCCTTGTAGAGCGTCTGAGTTGGCTCCGGTTGTTGGGCACTGGCCTGAGTGTCTGCTGTTTGCGGTGCCTCAGGCCTGTCCGGACTGCCCACAGTGACTGGGCTCTCCTCCCTTTGGTTCCGGTGTTCGGTCACCTGTGGTGGAGTGAACTCTACATCGTGTACTTCCTATGCTTCTTCTATGGGGTTGCTGAACCTCCTTTTTGTTTGATCAACATGTTTGCGGCAGATTTGTCCATTGGTAAGTTTAACGACCAGAATCCTATTTCCCTCTTTGGCAACCACAGTGCCTGCGAGCCATTTGGGCCCTGCAGCGTAGTTGAGGACAAAAACAGGGTCATTTACATCAATACATCGCGCCCTCGCATTCCTGTCATGGTAGTCATATTGTGACTGGCACCTGGTCTCGACAATTTCTTTCATGGTGGGGTGTATAAGGGATAACTGGGTTTTGAGCGTCCTTTTCATTCGCAGCTCTGCGGGTGAAATCCCTGTGAGCGAGTGTGGTCGGGATCTGTAGGCCAACAGGAGGCGTGATAGGAACCCCCTTGGATTCTGAGCATCCCTTGTTTGATTATCTGCACTGCTCATTCTGCCTGGCCGTTTGAGGTCGGCTTGAACGGTGCCGTTCTAACATGGTTAATTCCATTGCCTGCCATGAAGTCCTGGAATTCAGTGCTTGTGAAGCACGGGCCATTGTCGCTGACCAAGATGTCCGGTACACTGTGGGCGGCGAACATTGCCCGTAGGCTTTCTACCGTGGCAGAGGATGTGCTTGAATTTAAAATGTCACACTCGATCCATTTGGAGTAGGCGTCTACTACAACCAAAAACATTTTCCCCATGAAAGGACCTGCATAGTCCACAGGGATGCGTGACCAAGGCTTGGCGGGCCATGGCCAGGGGCTAAGGGGGGCTTCCCTGGGCGCATTGCCCAGCTGGGCACATGTGTTGCACCTGCGAACACAAAGTTCCAGATCTGCGTCTATTCCTGGCCACCAAATGTGTGACCTGGCAATTGCCTTCATCGTGACAATGCCCGGGTGCCCATTGTTGAGTTCTCTGATGAACACCTCTCTGCCCATCTGGGGCATGACTACGCGGTTTCCCCACAGTAGGCAATCGGCCTGAATCGAGAGTTCATCCTTGCACCTGTGAAATGATTTAAATTTCTCAGGGCATGCCCTGTACGTGGCTGCCCAGTCTCCATTCAGGACACATTTCTTGACTAGAGACAATAGCGGGTCTCTATTTGTCCAGACTTTAATCTGATGGGCTGTCACGGGTGAGCCTTCGCTTCCGAAAGCTTCAACAGCCATGACCATCTCAGCAGCATGCTCGGTAGCCCCCTCAGTGGTGGCTAGTGGGAGCCTGCTGAGTGCATCGGCGTAGTTTTCGGTGCCCAGTCTGTGCTGAATTGTGTAGTCATAGGCAGCTAACGTGAGTGCCCATCTCTGTATGCGGGCTGATGCATTTGCATTTATGGCCTTGTTGTCGGCCAAAAGGGACGTTAGGGGTTTATGATCTGTCTCCAGCTCAAATTTCCTGCCAAACAGGTACTGGTGCATTTTCTTTACCGCATATACACATGCGAGCGCCTCCTTTTCTACCATCCCGTAGCCCCGTTCTGCCTGGGACAGACTTCTGGAGGCATAAGCTACCGGCTGTAACTGACCCTTGGCATTGACATGCTGCAACACACACCCGACACCATAGGACGACGCATCGCACATTAACATAAGTTTCTTACATGGGTCATATAGCGTTAACAGATTGTTGGAACATAACAATTTGCGTGCACTATTAAAAGCCCTTTCCTGGCTGTCCCCCCAAACCCATTCGCGACCTTTGCGTAGGAGCACGTGTAGCGGCTCTAGCAGCGTGCTCAATTTGGGAAGAAAGTTACCAAAATAGTTCAGGAGCCCCAGGAATGAACGCAGCTCCGTCGTGTTACGGGGTCTGGGTGCTCTCTGGATCGCTTCCGTCTTGGACGCAGTAGGGCTGATCCCGTCTGCTGCTACCCTCATCCCCAGGAATTCTACCTCTGGAGCTAGGAAGACGCACTTCGCCTTTTTCAGTCGCAGCCCTACCCGGTCCAGTCTGCGTAGCACCTCCTCCAGGTTGTGGAGGTGTTCTTCAGTATCGTAACCCGTAATGAGGATGCCGCCCTGAAAAACCACCGTCCCTGGAATCGACTTGAGGAGGCTTTCCATATTTCGTTGGAAGATCGCGGCAGCCGAGCGAATCCTGAACGGACATCTGTTGTACTCAAACAACCCGTGTGTCGTGATGGTGGTCAGCTTCTTCGACTCACTCGCCAGCTCCTGGGTCATGTAAGCTGAGGTCAAGTCCGATTTTGAAAAAAGTTTGCCACCGGATAGCGTCGCAAAGAGGTCCTCTGCTCTCGGTAGCGGGTACTGGTCTTTAAGTGACACCCGATTGATGGTGGCCTTGTAATCACCACATATCCTGACCGACCCATCAGCCTTGGGCACCGGCACAATCGGGCTCGCCCAGTCACTGAATTCGACTGGCGAGATGATGCCTTCCCTCAGCAGGCGGTCCAATTCGCCTTCTATCTTTTCCCGCATCAGGTACGGCACCGCTCTGGCCTTGTGGTGTACTGGCCTGGCGTCCGGGTTTATGTGAATCACTACCTTGGTCCCCATGAAAGTGCCAATGCCGGGTTGAAATAATGAGTCAAATTTGTCCAGGATCTGTGAGCATGATACTCGCTCCAAGAGGAAATTGCATTGACATCGCTCCATTTCCAGTTCATGACAGCAAGCCAGCTCCTCCCCAGTAGTGCGGGACCATCCCCTGGGACAATCCAGAGTGGCAGTCTGTTCTCCGAATCTTTGTGGGTCACGACTACCGTGGCGCTGCCTAGCACCAGAATGATTTGCTTTGTGTATGTCCGTAGCTGTGCATCAATCGGCGATAATTTTGGCCTCCTGGCCTTGGACGCCCACAACTTTTTGAACTGTTTGATACCCATCAGGGACTGGCTGGCCCCCGTGTCTAGCTCCATTGTGGTGAAGGTACTCCCAAAGTGCTGTTAGGGAAGGAGTTCCAGGATTTTGACCCAGTGACGATGAAGGAACGGCGATATATTTCCAACTTAGGATGGTGTGTAACTTGGAGGGGAACTTGCAGGTGATGGTGCTCCCATGCGTCTGCTGCCCTTGACCCTCTAGGTGTTAGAGGTCGTGGGTTTGGGAGGTGCTGTCGAAGAAGCCTTAGCGAGTTGCTGCAGTGCATCTTGCAGATGGTACACACTGCAGCCACGGTGCGCCAGTGGTGGAGGGAGTGAATGTTGAAGGTGGTGGATGGGGTGCCAATCAAGTGGGCTGCTTTGTTCTGAATGGTGTCGAGTTTCTTGAGTGTTGTTGGAGCATGCAGAAAGCAAGCACAGGCAGTGGAAGGAGCGTGCGGCAAACCAGACTCCCCACCCACCCTTTTCTTCAACGAATGTTTGTCCCACCTGTGACAGAGACTGTAATTCCTATATTGGACTGTTCAGTCACCTAAGAACTCACTTTTCGAGTGGAAGCAAGTCTTCCTCGATTTCGAGGGACTGTCTATGATAATTCATCAAGGCAAGTGGCGAGTATTCCATCACACTCCTAACTTGTGCCTTGTAGATGGTGGAAAGGCTTTGGGGGGGTCAGGAGGTGAGACACTTGCAGCAGACCCAGCCTCTGACCCGCCCTTGTTACCACAGTATTTATGTGGCTGGTCTAGTTAAGTTTCAGGTCAATGACCCCCAGGATGTTGATGGTGGGGTATCGGCGATGGTAAT
Source organism: Pristiophorus japonicus (assembly GCF_044704955.1). NCBI lineage: Eukaryota > Metazoa > Chordata > Chondrichthyes > Pristiophoridae > Pristiophorus > Pristiophorus japonicus. The sequence goes on along the minus strand of NC_091985.1, from coordinate 125,500,622 downwards.
GCCATTGAATATCAAGGGGAGGTGGTTAGACTTGTCTGCCATCCTGCCATCTGTGAAGTTATTTGAAATGCACATCATAGTAACGCATTTTAAGGACACAATTTATATAAACCCAAAACAGTTGAGGACCAGACTACTGCTCCGATTGCCTCCTCATCACAACTACTGTGAGTAGACTCAATATTCAAAATAGTAATTACAACTTCACAAAGCCACACCTACTACATGCTCAAAAACTAAATATTAATCTTTTTTTCAACAATTAGACACCCCCCACAAAAACAGGGCCTCAAAATATTAATCAAAACTACAAGTGTTCATTTGCACAGAAATGTAAAAGGTGACATTTTTTTTTTAAATTTCAAAATATACTTTATTCATATAAAAATTTGCACAATACATTGGGAAGCAGTTCAGTACATTTGGGTGCGGTCAGTAATTCCACACATTACATTTGGATGCTGACCGCAGTTCCGTTCAATACATTACTTTACATTTCAAGGTACAACTCATACAATCCAGAATACATTGTGGTACGTTCATCAAGTTACATTACATGTGTCACCATACGGAACGCAGTGAGGGTACAGTTACATTTCTTTCCAACATGCATTATGCAACAGAATTTACATTATACATGGCACTACATAGGTGTTTGCAGATTGTGGTGCTCTATGTATACAAAGGTTTACCATTGCAGCCCGAGGGGAGTTTTGTACTGATACCAGCCCCTGGGTTTACCGTGGCGGAAGGGCTTTCAACTGTGGCTCTTCCCCACCGTGCCTTTGCGGCGGCTGCACCAATTTTTAGTGCGTCCCTCAGCACATAGTCCTGGATCTTGGATTGCGCCAGTCTGCAACACGCAGACGTGGACATCTCCTTGCTCTGGAAGACCAGCAAGTTTCGGCAAGACCAAAGTGCGTCTTTCACCGAGTTGATGGCCCTCCAGCAGCAGGTGATGTCTGCCTCGGTGTGTGTCCCTGGGAACAACCCGTGGAGCACAGAGTCCTGTATTACGGAACTGCTCGGGTGAACCTCGACAGCAACCATTGCATCTCCTTCCAGACCTGCCTTGCAAAGGCGCAATCCTGAAGGAGGTGGGTGACAGTCTCGTCTGCCCTGCAGCCGACTCGGGGGCACCGTGCTGTGCTGCTGAGACGCCAGCTGTGCATGAACACTCTGACGGGTAGGGCCCTCCTCACCGCCAACCAAGCTACATCTTGGTGCTTGTTTGAAAGCTCTGGCGATGAGATGTTCTGCCAAACGAGTTCGACAGTCTGCTCGGGGAACCACCCGACAGGGTCCACCCTCTCCTTTCGTAGGGCGTCCAGGACCTTACGTGCTGACCACTGTTTTATGGCTTTGTGGTCAAAGGGGTTTTTGGGAAAAACTTTTCCACGAAGGACAGGTGGACAGGCATGGTCCAGCTGGTGGGGCTGTTTTGCGGCAGCGTGGCCAGGCCCATCCTTCTCAACACCGGGGACAGGTAGAACCTCAGCACGTAGTGACACTTGGTGTTTGCGTACCAGGGGTCTGTGCACAGCTTGATGCAGCCGCACACAAAGGTGGCCATCAAGATGAAGGCCACATTCGGAACATCCTTTCCTCCGCTGGCCAGAGATTTGTACATCGTGTCTCTGCGGACACGGTCCATTTTGGACCCCCAGACAAAGTGGAAGACGGCCCGGATGAATGCCGCGGCACAGGAGCGAGAGATGGGCCAGACCTGCACCACATACAACACCGGGAGCACCTCACTCCTGATGACCAGGTTCTTTCCTGCCATGGAGAGGAAGCGCAGCTTCCACCATCCCAGTTTTTGCTTCACTTTGGCGATACGCTCTTCCCAGTTTTTGGCGCACGCCCAATCCGCTCCGAACCATATTCCCAACACCTTCAGGTAATCTGGTTTAACGGTGAAGGGAATAAAGGATCGGTCAGCCCAGTTGCCAAAGAACATGGCCTCGCTTTTGCTGCGATTGACCTTCGCTCCCGAGGTACAATCTGCGAACCGACTGCGGATCCGAGCAAAAGATGGCGATATCGTCCATGTACAGGGAGGTCTTGACCTGAGCGCCTCCGCTGCCTGGGATCGTCACCCCTCTAATGCCCGCATCCTTCCTGATGGACCCGGCAAAGGGCTCGATACAACACACAAACAAGACAGACGAGAGAGGACAGTCTTGCCTGACTCCAGATCTGATCGGAAAGCTTTCAGTTTCCCACCCGTTGATTAGAACTGCACTACTGATGTCTCTGTAGAGCAGTTGGATCCAATTGCGGATACCCTCCCCAAACCCCATTTTGAAGAGCACGTCCATCAGGTAAGTGTGCGATATCCTGTCAAAGGCCTTCTCCTGGTCTAAGCTGATTAAGCAGGTGTCCACCCTCCTGTCCCACATGTAGGCGATCGTAGAGGTGGGCGCCGGAGGGACTGGAGTGCATCGTTACCCCCGGCAACCAAATTTTAATTTGATTTTATATGTTTTAAAGTTTAATTTGTTTTATTTGCCGGTTTTAGTGTCCCCCTCCCCTTTTAAAGGGGGCATGTGAAATTAGATGGTTTTAATGCTCCAAAAAAAATCACAAAAATACCCCCCCCAAAAAAAACAAAAAAAAAAAGAGGGCAGTTAATAGTGTTTGGAGTGTCCCCCAGATCGGGGGGGCATTCGATCTAATGTTTATTTGTTCCCCCCCAAAAGAGTTGTAGGCGATCGTAGAGGTGGGCGCCGGAGGGACTGGAGTGCATCGTTACCCCCGGCAACCAAATTTTAATTTGATTTTATATGTTTTAAAGTTTAATTTGTTTTATTTGCCGGTTTTTTGTGTCCCCCTCCCCTTTTATAGGGGGCACTTGTAAAATTTATGATTTTATTGCCCAAAAAAAAAGTAAAAAAAAAAGGGCAGTTGAGAAATGTTTGGAGTGTCCCCCAGATTGGAGGGCACTTGACTTAACGGTTTAATGTTATCCAACCAAAAGAGTTGTAGGCGGTCGTATCCCTGAGTAGCGCGAGGCTATCAGAAATCTTCCTGCCGGGGACAGCGCAGGTCTGGTCCGGGTGAATCACCAGCTCAAGAGCAGACTTGACCCTTTCGGCGATGACCTTTGACAGGATCTTGTAGTCCACATTGAGCACCGAAATGGGCCGCCAGTTTTTGATTTCCTCCCTCTCCCCCTTCTGCTTGTAGATGAGGGTGATGATGCCTTTCCTCATCAATTCTGACATGCTACCGGCCAGAAGCATACCCTCGTACACTCCCAGCAGGTCGGGGCCAATCCAGTCCCACAGCCGAATACAACTCAACCGGTAAGCCGTCGCTTCCGGGAGTTTTATTCGTCTCGAAGGACTGGACGGCCTTTGTCAGCTCGTCCAGAGTTAGCAGGTGGTCCAGACTCTCCCGCTCGCTGTTGTCTAAGACCTCCGAGATAGATGACAGGAAAGACTGGGAGGCCGCGCGGTCTGTGGGCTTGACGTAATACAGCCTGGCATAGAAGGATTTGCTGATCCTCAGCATGTCAGGCTGTGAAGACGTCACAGAATCATCTTCTTCCTTTAGGCTGATGATCACAGAGCTCCCCCTGTGTACTTTTTGGAAGAAGAAACACGAACACGTCTCATCCTACTCGACGGAGCGGACTCTGGAGCGGGAGATGATTTTGGAGGATTCTGGGGCAAAGAGCGAGACTTGCTGGCCCTTCACCTCTTCGAGTTCCTCTGCGACATCGACCCCCATCGACTGCAATAGGAGCAGGTTTTGCCTACTCTTCTGGAGTTGGGATAATTCCCTCTGTCGCCCTCTCGCCTCCTGAACACCTTTGAGGATGAAGAACCTCTTGATGTTTGTCTTGATTGTTTCCCACCAGTGCATCGGGGAATCGCAGAGGGGTTTTACGGTTCTCCAACCTTTGTAATCCCTCTTGAGTTCCTCCACATTTTCCGGAGTCAACAGCTTCACGTTCAGCTTCCATATCCCTCTGCCAACTTTCTGGTTTTCCTGTGGGCGACAGTCAGCCAGTAGGAGGCAGTGGTCAGAGAAGAACACCGGCGTAACGTTGGTGGATCTGACCTTGAGCGTGTGGGACACAAACAGGAAGTCTATTCTGGAACGGACAGACCCGTCTGGTCTCGACCAGGTGTATCTGCGCGGTGCTCCGTCTGCAGGGTTGCTGAAGACGTCGCACAGCTTGCCGTCTATTACCTCGTCCATCAGGAGTTTGGACGTGGCGTCCAGTTTGCTGTTGGCTCTGCTGGATCGTCCAGCCGCATCGATGATGCAGTTGAAGTCACCGCCCAGAATGAGCGGCCTGGACGTTGCCAGCAGCAGTGGGAGCTGCTGGAAGAGGGCCAGCCGCTCGCTTCTGTGAGGCGAGGCATACACGTTAATTAGCCTGAGAGGGGAATTCTTGTACATTACATCTGCTATGAGGAGGCGGCCACCCACCACCTCCTTAACTTCGGTGATGTTGAAGTGGCCTCCCCGCAGCAGAATGCCCAGGCCTGAGGCCTGCCACTCGTTGCCTCCTGACCATATGGATGGTCCATGGGCCCACCATCGTGACTACTGCCGATAACTGCTGAAGTGTGGCAGACCGCACTCCTGCAGGAACAGGAGTCTGCTTTGACCTTGGCGAAGTACCCCAAGGTTGAAACACATCGCATAGTGGATTTTACACTACGCACATTAATAGATGCAATTTTTAAATCCATATTTAAGTTACAGGTTACAGTTCAAAACATTTACATTTCAAATAAACTGTCCTTTACATTGAAGACCTGCCCAGTGGCCAGTTCCTGCATGCATAAGTGAAACATAGAAACATAGAAAATAGGTGCAGGAGTAGGCCATTCGGCCCTTCTAGCCTGCACCGCCATTCAATGAGTTCATGGCTGAACATTCAACTTCAGTACCCCATTCCTGCTTTCTCGCCATACCCCTTGATCCCCCTAGTAGTAAGGACCTCATCTAACTCCTTTTTGAATATATTTAGTGAATTGGCCTCAACAACTTTCTGTGGTAGAGAATTCCACAGGTTCACCACTCTCTGGGTGAAGAAGTTCCTCCGCATCTCGGTCCTAAATGGCTTACCCCTTATCCTTAGACTGTGACCTCTGGTTCTGGACTTCCCCAACATTGGGAACATTCTTCCTGCATCTAACCTGTCTAACCCCATCAGAATTTTAAATGTTTCTATGAGGTCCCCTCTCATTCTTCTGAACTCCAGTGAATACAAGCCCAGTTGATCCAGTCTTTCTTGATAGGTCAGTCCCGCCATCCCGGGAATCAGTCTGGTGAACCTTCGCTGCACTCCCTCAATAGCAAGAATGTCCTTCCTCAGGTTAGGAGACCAAAACTGTACACAATACTCCAGGTGTGGCCTCACCAATGCCCTGTACAACTGTAGCAACACCTCCCTGCCCCTGTACTCAAATCCCCTCGCTATGAAGGCCAACATGCCATTTGCTTTCTTAACCGCCTGCTGCACCTGCATGCCAACCTTCAATGACTGATGTACCATGACACCCAGGTCTCTTTGCACCTCCCCTTTTCCTAATCTGTCACCATTCAGATAATAGTCTGTCTCTCTGTTTTTACCACCAAAGTGGATAACCTCACATTTATCCACATTATACTTCATCTGCCATGCATTTGCCCACTCACCTAACCTATCCAAGTCGCTCTGCAGCCTCACAGCATCCTCCTCGCAGCTCACACTGCCACCCAACTTAGTGTCATCCGCAAATTTGGAGATACTACATTTAATCCCCTCATCTAAATCATTAATGTACAGTGTAAACAGCTGGGGCCCCAGCACAGAACCTTGCGGTACCCCACTAGTCACTGCCTGCCATTCTGAAAAGTACCCATTTACTCCTACTCTTTGCTTCCTGTCTGACAACCAGTTCTCAATCCATGTCAGTACACTACCCCCAATCCCATGTGCTCTAACTTTGCACATCAATCTCTTGTGTGGGACCTTGTCGAACGCCTTCTGAAAGTCCAAATATACCACATCAACTGGTTCTCCCTTATCCACTCTACTGGAAACATCCTCAAAAAATTCCAGAAGATTTGTCAAGCATGATTTCCCTTTCACAAATCCATGCTGACTTGGACCTATCATGTCACCTCTTTCCAAATGCACTGCTATGACATCCTTAATAATTGATTCCATCATTTTACCCACTACCGATGTCAGGCTGACCGGTCTATAATTCCCTGTTTTCTCTCTCCCTCCTTTTTTAAAAAGTGGGGTTACATTGGCTACCCTCCACTCCATAGGAACTGATCCAGAGTCAATGGAATGTTGGAAAATGACTGTCAACGCATCCACTATTTCCAAGGCCACCTCCTTAAGTACTCTGGGATGCAGTCCATCAGGCCCTGGGGATTTATCGGCCTTCAATCCCATCAATTTCCCCAACACAATTTCCCGGCTAATAAGGATTTCCCTCAGTTCCTCCTCCTTACTAGACCCCCCGACCCCTTTTATAACCGGAAGGTTGTTCGTGTCCTCCTTCGTGAATACCGAACCAAAGTACTTGTTCAATTGGTCCGCCATTTCTTTGTTCCCCGTTATGACTTCCCCTGATTCTGACTGCAGAGGACCTACTTTTTCTCTTTACATATCTATAGAAACTTTTGCAATCCGTCTTAATTTTCCCTGCAAGCTTCTTCTCATACTCCATTTTCCCTGCCCTAATCAAACCCTTTGTCCTCCTCTGCTGAGTTCTAAATTTCTCCCAGTCCCCAGGTTCGCTGCTATTTCTGGCCAATTTGTATGCCACTTCCTTGGCTTTAATACTATCCCTGATTTCCCTTGATAGCCACGGTTGAGCCACCTTCCCTTTTTTATTTTTATGCCAGACAGGAATGTACAATTGTTGTAGTTCATCCATGCGGTCTCTAAATGTCTGCCATTGCCCATCCACAGTCAACCCCTTAAGTATCATTCGCCAATCCATCCCAGCCAATTCACGCCTCATACCTTCAAAGTTACCCTTCTTTAAGTTCTGGACCATGGTCTCTGAATTAACTGTTTCATTCTCCATCCCAATGCAGAATTCCACCATATTATGGTCACTCTTCCCCAAGGGGCCTCGCACAACGAGATTGCTAATTAATCCTCTCTCATTACATAACACCCAGTCTAAGATGGCCTCCCCCCTAGTTGGTTCCTCGACATATTGGTCTAAAAAACCATCCCTTATGCACTCCAGGAAATCCTCCTCCACCGTATTGCTTCCAGTTTGGTTAGCCCAATCTATGTGCATATTAAAGTCACCCATTATAACTGCTGCACCTTTATTGCACGCACCCCTAATTTCCTGTTTGATGCCCTCCCCAACATCACTACTACTGTTTGGAGGTCTGTACACAACTCCCACTAACGTTTTTTGCCCTTTGGTGTTCTGCAGCTCTACCCATATAGATTCCACATCATCCAAGCTAATGTCCTTCCTAACTATTGCCTTAATCTCCTCCTTAACCAGCAATGCTACCCCACCTCCTTTTCCTTTAATTCTATCCTTCCTGAATGTTGAATACCCCTGGATGTTGAGTTCCCAGCCCTGATCATCCTGGAGCCACGTCTCCGTAATCCCAATCACATCATATTTGTTAACATCTATTTGCACAGTTAATTCATCGACCTTATTGCGGATACTCCTTGCATTAAGACACAAAGCCTTTAGGCTTGTTTTTTTAACACCCTCTGTCCTTTTAGAATTTTGCTGTACAATGGCCCTTTTTGTTCTTTGCCTTGGGTTTCTCTGCCCTCCACTTTTCCTCATCTCCTTTCTGTCTTTTGTTTTTGCCTCCTTTTTGTTTCCCTCTATCTCCCTGCATTGGTTCCCATCCCCCTGCCATATTAGTTTAACTCCTCCCCAACAGCACTAGCAAACACTCCCCCGAGGACATTGGTTCCGATTCTGCCCACGTGCAGACCGTCCGGATTGTACTGGTCCCACCTCCCCCAGAACCGGTTCCAATGCCCCAGGAATTTGAATCCCTCCCTGCTGCACCATTGCTCAAGCCACGTATTCATCTGAGCTATCCTGCGATTCCTACTCTGACTAGCACGTGGCACTGGTAGCAATCCCGAGATTACTACTTTTGAGGTCCTACTTTTTAATTTAGCTCCTAGCTCCTTAAATTCATTTCGTAGGAACTCATCCCTTTTTTTACCTATGTCATTTGTACCAACGTGCACCACGACAACTGGCTGTTCTCCCTCCCTTTTTAGAATGTCCTGCACCCGCTCCGAGACATCCTTGACCCTTGCACCAGGGAGGCAACATACCATCCTGGAGTCTCGGTTGCGGCCGCAGAAACGCCTATCTATTCCTCTTACAATTGAATCCCCTATCACTATCGCTCGCCCACTCTTTTTCCTGCCCTCCTGTGCAACAGAGCCAGCCACGGTGCCATGAACTTGGCTGCTGCTGCCCGCTCCTGATGAGTCATCCCCCTCAACAGCACTCAAAGCAGTGTATCTGTTTTGCAGTGGGATGACCACAGGGGACCCCTGTACTACCTTCCTTGCACTACTCTTCCTGCTGGTCTTCCATTCCCTCGCTGGCTGTGGACCCTTCTCCTGCGGTAAGACCAACTCGCTACACGTGATACTCACGTCATTCTCAGCATCGTGGATGCTCCAGAGTGAATCCACCTTCAGCTCCAACTCCGCAACGCGGACCGTCAGTAGCCGGAGGTGGACACACTTCCCGCACATGTAGTCGTCAGGGACACTGGTGTTGTCCCCGTGTTCCCACATGGTACAGGAGGAGCATATCACGTGACCGAGCTGTCCTGCCATGACTTAACCCTTAGATACACTTAAATTGCCGACAACAATGTTAAAAGTTACTGACTAATAAAGAAAAAGAAAAACTAATCACCAATCAGCAGCCAATCACTTACCACGTTGGCTGTGACGTCACCTTTTGATTTCTTTCTACTTCTTTTTTGACTTCTCTCAGCTGGAGCTGCACAAGTAAGCCTCTCTCGACTCCCGCCTCTCTCGACTCCCGCCTCTCTCGACGCTCCCCGGACTGCTGAGCCTTTTATAGGCCGCTGCCTCTCTCGACTCCCGCCTCTCTCGACGCTCCCCGGACTGCTGAGCCTTTTATAGGCCGCTGCCTCTCTCGACGCTCCCCGGACTGCTGAACCTTTTATAGGCCGCTGCCTCTCTCGACTCCCGCCTCTCTCGACGCTCCCCGGACTGCTGAGCCTTTTATATGCCGCTGCCTCTCTCGACTCCCGCCTCTCTCGACGCTCCCCGGACTGCTGAGCCTTTTATAGGCCGCTGCCTCTCTCGACTCCCGCCTCTCTCGACGCTCCCCGGACTGCTGAACCTTTTATATGCCGCTGCCTCTCTCGACTCCCGCCTCTCTCGATGCTCCCCGGACTGCTGAGCCTTTTATAGGCCGCTGCCTCTCTCGACTCCTGCCTCTCTCGACGCTCCCCGGACTGCTGAGCCTTTTATAGGCCACTGCCTCTCTCGACTCCCGTCCCCTGTGGTCATTCCACTGCAATGTAAAAGGTGAAATATTTATACAATCTAAAGGGAAACCAAAGCATGCAAACTAATCCTGCACAGCCCCTCGCACATAAGCGGTGACTTGTCTCTTTAACATTGTGCTGAGCGACAGAACTAACATCCAGAGAGAATATATTACCACAGATCAGTACAGCATGAAGAAAATTAACTGCAATCTTCAATTTCTGTGAAAACTACGGTCAGACTTGACGTTTATTTTGCTTATTTGCAAAGTACTGTGCTGAGTATTATGGGTATGTAAATTAGCTCTTGGCTTTGGGTGGGCTGGGTTTACAGTGACATGTCAAATTCTTACTTCAACAAAAACTTGCATTTATACTTCGGTACAAGTTTACTTAATATTTTTATTCTCTCCAAATTTAAGGTAAAAAATTTTGATTAGTGCAGTTTCGGCTAGTGAGAAAACTTTTTTTTTACTTCACATATTAAACCATTACTTCATTGACTGCAAAGCACTTTGAGATGTCCAGTGATCGTGAAAGGCTTATAAATGTAAGTCTTTGTTTTCATTAATACAATGAGTGCAGACACAGTGCTCAGAGCCATGGTGCACAGTTGTGTCAACCGTGGTTCAGTTAGTAATGCTCTTGTCTTTGAGTCAGGCGTTATGGGTTCATTACCACAAAAATCTAGGCTGCCACTCCAGTCCAATACTGAGGGAGTGCTGCACTGTTAGAGATGCTGTTTATTGGATGAAATGTTAAACCAAGGGCTTTCTGCTCTCTCAGGTGGTTGCAATAGATCCCATCGCACTATTTCAAATAGAAGCTGGGGAGTTCTCCCCAATGTCCTGGCCAACATTTATCCCTCAACCAATATCACTAAAAACAGATTATTTGGTCATATCACATTGCTGTTTGTGGAAGCTTCTGTATGCAAATTAAAAAAAAAATTTGTTCTGGGATGTGGGCATCGCTGGCAAGGCCAGCATTTATTGTCCATCGCGAATTACCTTTGAGAAGGTGATGGTGAGCTTCCTTCTTGAACCGCTGTAGTCCTTCTGGTGAAGGTACTCCCACACTGCTGTTTGGGGAGGATTTCCAGGATTATGACCCAGTGACGCTGAAGGAAAGGCAATATATTTCATACTTAGGATGGTGTGTAACTTGGAGGGGAACTTGTTGGTGATGGAGCTCCCATGCGTCCGCTGCCCTTGACCCTCTAGGTGGTAGAGGTCGTGAGTTTGGGAGGTGCTGTCGAAGAAGCCTTGGCGAGTTGCTACAGTGCATCTTACAGATGGTACACTCTGCAGCCACGGTGCGCCGATGGTGGAGGGAGTGAATGTTGAAGGTGGTGGATGGGGTGGCAATCAAGTGGGCTGCTTTGTCCTGGATGGTGTCGAGCTTCTTGAGTGTTATGGGAGCTGCACTCATCCAGGCAAATGAAGAGTATTCCATCACACTCCTAACTTGTGCCTTGTAGATGGTGGAAAGGCTTTGGGGAGTCAGGAGGTGAGACAATCATAGCCGACCCAGTCTCTGACCGGCTTTTGTTATCACAGTTTTTATAAGAACATAAGAAATAGGAGCAGGAGTAGGGCATACGGCCCCTCAAGCCTGCTCCGCCATTCAGTAAGATCATGGCTGATCTGATCATGGACTCAGCTCCACTTCCCTGCCCGCTCCCCATAACCCCTTATCCCCTTATCGTTTAAGAAACTGTCTAAGGAAACGCTAGTGGGAGTTGTGTGCAGACCACCAAACAGTCATAGTGAGGTTGGGGATTGCATCAAACAGGAAATTAGGGATGCGTGCAATAAAAGTACAGCAATTATCATGGGTGACTTTAAGCTACATTCAGATTGGGCTAACCAAACTGGTAGCAATACGGTGGAGGAGGATTTCCTGGAGTGTATAAGGGATGGTTTTCTGGACCAATATGTCGAGGAACCAACAAGAGAGCTGGCCATCCTAGACTGGGTGTTGTGTAATGAGAAAGGAATAATTAGCACTCTTGTTGTGCGAGGCCCCTTGGGGAAGAGTGACCATAATATGGTAGAATTTTTCATTAAAATGGAGAGTGACACAGTTAATACAGAGACTAGAGTCCTGAACTTAAAGAAAGGTAACTTCGATGGTATGAGACGTGAATTGGCTAGGATAGACTGGCGAATGATACTTAAAGGGTTGACTGTGGATAGGCAATGGCAGACATTTAAAGATCACATGGATGAACTTCAACAATTGTACATCTCTGTCTGGCGTGAAAATAAAACAGGGAAGGTGGCTCATCCGTGGCTTAGAGGGGAAATTAGGGATAGTGTTAAATCCAAGGAAGAGTCATATAAATTGGTCAAAAAAAGCAGCACATCTGAGAACTGGGAGAAATTTAGAATTAAGCAGAGGAGGACAAAGGGTTTAATTAGGAGGGAAAAAATAGAATATGAGAGTAAGCTTGCAGGGAACATAAAAACTGACTGCAAAAGCTTCTACAGATACGTGAAGGGAAAAAGATTAGTGAAGACAAATGTAGGTCCCTTAAAGTCAGAATCAGGTGAAGTCAAAATGGAGAACAAAGAAATGGCACACCAATTGAACAAATACTTTGGTTCTGTCTTCACTAAGGAAGATGCAAATTACCTTCCGGAAATACTAGGGGAATGTTGATCTAGCTAGAAGGGGGAACTAAAGGAAGTCCTTATTAGCCAGCACATTGTGTTAGGAAAATTGATGGGATTGAAGGGCGATAGATCCCCAGGGCCTGATAGTCTGCATCCCAGAGTACTTAAAGAAGTGGCCCGAGAAATAATGGATGCATTGGTGGTCATTTTCCAACATTCTATCGACTCTGGATCAGTTCCTATGGACTGGAGGGTAGCTAATGTAACCCCATTTTTTAAAAAAGGAGGGAGTGAGAAAACAAGGAATTATAGACCGGTTAGCCTGACATCAGTGGTGGGGAAAATGTTGGAATCAATTATTAAGGATGAAATAGCAGCGCATTTGGAAAGCAGTGACAAGATCGGTCCAAGTCAGCATGGATTTATGAAAGGGAAATCATATTTGACAAATCTTCTAGAATTTTTTGAGGATGTAACTAATAGAGTGGACAAGGGGGAGCCAGTGGATGTGGTGTATTTAGACTTTCAAAAGGCTTTTGACAAGGCCCCACATAAGAGATTAGTGTGCAAAATTAAAGCACATGGTATTGGGGGTAATGTATTGACGTGGATAGAGAACTGGTTGGCAGACAGGAAGCAGAGAGTAGGAACAAACGGATCCTTTTTGGAATGGCAGTCATGACTAGTGGGGTACTGCAAGGTTCAGTGCTGGGACCCCAGCTATTTACAATATACATTAATGATTTAGCCGAAGGAATTGAATGTAATATCTCCAAGTTTTCAAATGACACTAAGCTGGGTGGCAGTGTGAGCTGTGAGGAGGATGCTAAGAGTCTGCAGGGTGACTCGGACAGGTTAGGTGAGTGGGCAAATACATGGCAGATGCGGTATAATGTGGATAAATGTGAGGTTATCCACTTTGGTGGTAAAAACAGGAGGGCTGATTACCTGAATGGTGACAGATTGGTAAAGGGGGAGGTACAACGAGACCTGGGTGTCATGGTACATCAGTCATTGAAGGTTGGCATACAGGTGCAGCAGGTGGTGAAGAAGGCAAATGGCATGTTGGCCTTCATGTCGAGAGGATTCGAGTATAGGAGCTTACTACAGTTGTACAGGGCCTTGGTAAGGCCACACCTTGAATATTGTGTACAGTTTTGGTCTCCTAATCCGAGGAAGGACATTCTTGCTATTGAGGGCGTGCAGCAAAGGTTCACCAGACTGACTCCCAGGATGACAGGACTGACATATGAAGAACGACTGGATTGACTAGGCTTGTATTCAATGGAATTTAGAAAAATGAGAGGGGTCTCATAGAAATATATGAAATTCTGATGGGATTGGATAGGTTAGATGCAGGAAGAATGTTCCTGATGTTGAGGAAGTCCAGAACCAGAGGTCACAGTCTAAGGATAATGCGTAAGCCATTTAGGATCGAGATGACGAGAAACTTCTTCACTCAGAGAGTTGTGGGCATGTGGAATTCTCTACTACAGAAAGTTGTTGGGGCCAGTTCGTTAGATGTATTCAAAAGGGTATTAGATGTGGCCCTCATGGCTAAAGGGGTCAAGGGGCATGGAGAGAAAGCTGGAATGGGGTACTGAAATGCATGATCAGCCATGATTATATTGAATGCTGGTACTGGCTCGAAGGGTCGAATGGCCTACTCCTGCACCTATTTTCTATGTTTCTATGTTTCTATTTCAGTCTTAAATTTATTCAATGCCCCAGCTTCCACAGCTCACTGAGGCAGCGAATTCCACAGATTTACAACCCTCTGAGAGAAGAAATTTCTCCTCATCTCTGTTTTAAATGGGCAGCCCCTTATTCTAAGATCATGCCCTCTAGTTCTAGTCTCCCCCATCAGTGGAAAAATTCTCTCTGCATCCACCTTGTCAAGCTCCTGATAATCTTATACGTTTCAATAAGATCACCTCTCATTCTTCTGAATTCCAATGAGTAGAGGCCCAACCTACTCAACCTTTCCTCATCAGGCAACCCCCTCATCTCCGGAATCAACCTCGTGAACCTTCTCTGAACTGCCTCCAAAGCAAGTATATCCTTTCGTAAATATGGAAGCCAAAATTGCACGCAGTATTCCAGGTGTAGCCTCAACAATACCCGATATAGCTGTAGCAGGACTTCCTTGCTTTTATATTCCAGCCCCTTTGCAATAAAGGCCAAGATTCCATTGGCCTTTCTGATCACTTGCTGTACTTGCATACTATCCTTTTGTGCTTCATGCACAAATACCCCAGGTCCCGTTGTACTGCAGCATTTTGCAATCTTTCTCCATTTAAATAATAACTTGCTTTTTGATTTTTTTCTGCCAAAGTGCATTACCTCATACTTTCCAACATTATACTCCATCTGCCAAATTTTTGGCCGCTCACTTAGCCTGTCTATGTCCTTTTGCAGTCCTTTATGTGGCTGGTCCAGTTACGTTTCAGGTCAATGACCCCCAGGATGTTGATGGTGGGGGATTCGGCGATGGTAATGCTGTTGAAAATCAAGGGGAGGTGGTGAGCCTCGTCTGTCACCCGGCCATCTGTGAATTTATTTGAAACACACATTATAGTAACGCATTTCAAGAAAACAATTTATATAAACCCCAAACACTTGAGGACCAGACTACTGCTCCGATTTCCTCCTCATCACAACTACTGCAAGTAGATTCAATATTCAAAATAATAATTACAACTTCACAAAGCCACACCTACTACATACTCAAAAACTAAATATTAGTCTTTTTTTCAACAATTAGACAGCCAAACAAAAGCAGAGCCTCAAAAAATTAATTAAAACTACATGTGTTGCTCTCCACGGAAATCTTTAGTAAAAGGTTTTTTTTTCAAAAATGTACTTTATTCACATAAAATTTTCACAATACATTGGAAAATAGTTCAGTACCTTGCGGTCAGCAATTCCATACAATTCGTTTGGATGCTGACAGCAGTTCCATACAATGCACTAGCATACTTTTAATTTCAAGGTACAGTTTAGTAAATCATGTTACATGTCGTACAGTGCAAATAAGGGTATTACATGGAGCAGATGAGAACAGGTTTACATTACATTCCAGGATACATTTTAATACCGATCACGAATCACGTTACATGTAGCACTACGCAGATGAAAGCAGCACACGGACCGGATGGGGATACATTTATATTTCTTTACAAGTTACAAAACAGTGCAGAGACTTTCATTATACATGGCACAACACAGGTGTTTTTCAGTACATGGTGCTCTATGTATACAAGCAGGTTAACAACTACATCCTGAGGGGGCTACGGATCATCCTCTGCCGTGGGGGTGCTTCGACCAGGGGACTGCTGCAGTGTTGTCAGATAGCCGATATGTCCTCTGCGCTGTCCTCGCCTGGTGTTGATGGTTCCCTCTTTTCATCAGTCACAACGTTCTTGAGCTGGGGTGCTTCGGTCGCTGCGTCGCTCCCGGTATTCCGGAGGTGGGGTGTGCTGGGCACTTCACTGCTCCCATTGTCCCGGAGCTGGGCTGCGCTGGTCGCTTCTTCGCTCCCGGTATTCCGGAGCTCGTGTGCGCTGGGCACTTCGCTGCTCCCGGGTTCCCGGAGTGGTGTAGCACTGGTCGCTTCACTGCTCCCGGTCGCCTGGGGCTGTGGATTGGCATTTTGCCTCTTGTTCTGGTGGCGGTAGTGAGGGGCTTTGTCTCGCCTTTCGTCATCAGACGAGCTGCTGCTGCTACTGTCTGTTGTGGACATTAGCCGCCTCTTCCCTTTCGTTTCAGCAGGGGCCCTTGCTTGCCTCTTTTCCTTACGCTTGCGGGCCTTTTGCGGGTCTCCCATCCCGCTCCATCATCTGCTGCCTCCTAGTTCATGGACTCGGTGTGCTGTGGGAGAGCTTCACTGCTGGGTGCTGGTGTCTCGCAGCTCGCCGTAGCAGGCTTCTCTTCCTCACTGACTTGGAGTCCACGAGGGTGGTTGCTTCTTTCCACAGCGTGTTGGTTGGGGCGAGGTTGTAGGTCTCCTCTGGAGCGTTGTGCTCCTCAGCTTCCTCCTCCTCTCGTGCAATGTTCTTTGCCGCCTGCACTTAGCTGAAGTTGCGTTTGGGACAGTTCTTGTAAAGATGCCCAGCCTGACCACAAAGGTGGCAGCACTTGGTCTCTTTACAGTCCTTTGTCTGCTGGCCTTCGTTCTTGCAGATGTGGCATATTGTGTCCCTAACACAGATGAGGCTGCACACAGGGAGGTTAAAGTTACAGTGACCTCAGTCTTTAATAAGACGCTCCAGAACAAGGAACAGGCATTAGGCGGCGGCTTATATACAGTGCTCCCAAGGGATGCTGCGATCCCTTGGGACTTCAGGGGATGAGTTCCCTGGTGGCGGAACATGGGAGTGCATGCTTTACAGATACGCAACATCACTCCCCCTGCCAAAGTAAAAGTGAAAACTATTTACAAGGTGAGGCGGTCGGGAGCCTTTCTTTCCCTGGTGGACCACCTCGGTACAAATGTCTGTTCTGGTGTGTTGGCTGTGCCCTCGCTGGGCTGGCATGTTATTGGCCCTGCAGGGTGAGCCTGGCCTTGCTGGGCTGTTGGGCGTGATGGGTTCGATTTCCTGGTCCGGCGTGGTGTCATTGATCCTTTGGGTGTGTGTTGTGGGCTCGAAAAAGGTGGTGTCTGCTGTGGGTTGTTCAGGGCAGTCTGTGAATCGCAGCCTCGTTTGGTCCAGGTGCTTTCTGCAAATTTGTCCATTGTCTAGTTTGACTACAGACACCCTATTCCCTTCTTTAGCTATCACCGTGCCCGCGATCCACTTGGGACCATGTCCATAGTTTAGCACATACACAGGGTCATTCAGATCAATTTCCCATGACACAGTGGCGCGACCATTGATTACGTTTTGTTGCTGCCACCTGCTCTCTACCTGATCATGCAGGTTGGGGTGAACCAGCGAGAGTCTAGTTTTAAGTGTCCTTTTCATGAGTAGCTCAGCCGGGGGCACCCCTGTGAGCGAGTGGGGTCTCGTGCGGTAGCTGAGCAGTACTCGGGACAGGCGGGTTTGGAGTGAGCCTTCTGTGACTCATTTAAGACTCTGTTTGATGGTTTGTACTGCCCACTCTGCCTGCCCATTGGAGGCTGGTTTAAACGGGGCCGAGGAGGCATGTTTGATCCCATTGCGGGTCATGAATTCTTTAAATTCGGCACTGGTGAAACATGACCCGTTGTCACTGACCAGTATGTCAGGCAGGCCGTGGGTGGCAATCATGGCCCTCAGGCTTTTAATGGTGGCGGTGGCAGTGCTTCCCGACATTATTTCACATTCAATCCATTTTGAAAAGGCATCCACCACCACCAGAAACATTTTACCGAGAAACGGACCCGCATAGTCGACGTGGATCCTCGACCATGGTCTGGAGGGCCAGGACCACAAACTTAGTGGTGCCTCTCTGGGCGTGTTGCTCAACTGAGCACATATGCTGCATTGCCGTACACAGGATTCTAAGTCAGAGTCGATACTGGACCACCACACGTGGGATCTGGCTATCGCTTTCCTCATTACTATACTGGGTGTGTGCTGTGGAGATCCGAGATGAACGTCTCCCTGCCTTTTTTTGGTAGCACTACGCGGTTACCCCACAACAGGCAGTCTGCCTGAATGGACAGCTCGTCCTTTCGCCGCTGGCTCGGCTTGGTTGGCTCTTGCATTTCAACAGGGATGCTGGCCCAGCTCCCATGCAGTACACAGTTTTTTACTAGGGACAGCAGAGGATCTTGGCTGGTCCAAGTCCTAATCTGGCGGACCGTGACAGGTGATTTATCATTTTCAAACGCTTCCATGCCATCAACAAGTCTGCGGGCTGCGCCACCATCAACAAGTTTGCAGGCTGCGCCATTTCCATCCCCGTGGTGGGCAATGGTAGCCGACTGAGAACATCCGCACAGTTCTCGATGCCTGGCCCGTGGCGGATGGTATAGTTATACGCTGATAGCACGAGTGCCCACCTTTGTATGCGAGCTGAGGCATTAGTATTTATGCCCTTGTTTTCAGCGAACAGGGATGTGAGGGGCTTGAGATTGGTTTCCAGGCCAAATTTGAGGCCAAACAGGTACTGATGCATTTTCTTTACCCCGACCACACACGCTAATGCCTCTTTCTCAATCATGCTGTAGGCCCTCTCGACCTTAGACAAGCTCCTGGAAGCATAGGCGACAGGTTGCAACTTCCCCGCAACGTTAGCTTTTTGTTATACACATCCGACTCCGTCCGACAACGCGTCACATGCTAGCACAAGTCTTTTACACGGATTATACAATACAAGCAGCTTGTTGGAGCATAAAATGTTTCTGGCTTTCTCAAAAGCAATTACTTGTTTTTTTCCCCATACCCAGTTCTCACCTTTGCGCAATAACACATGTAGGGGCTCTAAAAGGGTGCTTAACCCCGGTAGGAAGTTACCAAAATAGTTGAGGAGTCCCAGGAACGATCGCAGCTCCGTGACCTGGGCGCGTTCCTGATAGCTTCTGTCTTGGCGTCTATGGGCCGAGTGCTGTCCACCGCGATCTTTCTCCCCAAAAATTTCACTTCTGTTGCCATGAAGACGCATTTCGACCTTTTCAGTCACAGCCCTACGCGATCCCGTCGCTGGAGGACCTCCTCCAGGTTTTGTAGGTGCTCGGCGGTGTCCCGACCCGTGACCAATATGTCGTCCTGAAAGACCACCGTGTGTGGTACCGACTTGAGTAGGCTCTTCATGTTTCTTTGGAAGATCGCTGCAGCCGACCGAATTCCAAACGGGCATCTATTGTAGATGAACAGACCCTTGTGCGTGTTGATGCAGGTGAGGCCCTTTGAAGACTCCTCCAGCTCCTGCGTCATGTAGGCTGAAGTCAGGTCGAGCTTGGTGAATGTCTTGCCTCCTGCCAGTGTCGCAAATAGGTCGTCTGCCTTAGGTAGCGGGTATTGGTCCTGTAGCGAGAAACGATTAATAGTTACTTTATAATCACCGCAAATCCTGATCATGCCATCACTTTTGATTATTAGAACAATCGGGCTGGCCCACTCGCTGAATTCCAGTGGGGAGATGATGCCCTATGGTTGCAGCCTGTCCAGCTCGATTTCCACTCTCTCCCTCATCATGTGAAGTACCGCTCGCGCCTTGTGGTGAATAGGTCGTGCCTCTGGGACCAAGTGGATCCGTACCTTCACCCCGGAAAAGTTTCCAATGCCTGGCTCAAAAAGGGAAGGAAATTTGTTAAGAACCTGGGTACATGAGGCCTCATCGATATGTGATAGCGCTCGGATGTCATCCCAGTTCCAGCAGATTTTGCCCAGCCAGCTCCTTCCAAGCAGTGTGGGGCCATCGCCCGGGACAATCCAGAGTGACAGTTCATGCACTGTGCCCTCGTAGGTGACCTTGACCATGGCACTGCCCAAGACAATGATAAGCTCTTTGGTGTCCGTTCTCAGTTTCGTGTGGATGGGGCTCAGGGCTGGTCTGAATGTCTTGTTGCACCACAGTCTCTCAAACATCTTTTTACTCATGATGGATTGGCTAGCGCCAGTGTCCAGTTCCATGGCTACGGGTAAGCCATTCAATTTTACGTTTAGCATTATAGGTGGACATTTCGTCAAAAATGTGTGCACCCTGTGTACTTCTGCATCGGCCTCCTCTCTCTGAGGCTTGAAATTGCTTTGATCCACCATGGACCGATCTTCCTCTGGTGGTTCGCAGGTTTTGCAGAGCTTGCAGCTCATTTGCAAGCTCGTTGGGAGAGCCCCATTGTTCCACAGCTCTTGCAAATATACCCTTTGATGCAGCATGAATAGGCTGAATGGAAGCCTCCACAACGCCAACAAGGTGTGAATTGCCTTTCTTTCATCCTTTGTTGGGGACTCTGAGTCATCTGGGTCACTTGAGGCCTGCTGGCAGTTGCAGACTCGTGGGTTCTGCCCTGTACATTTCTGCTCGCAAACACAGTTTCAGTTAATTTATGAACATTGCTAGCACTTGTGTGCTGAGAGATACGTTTGGTGTTATCACTGGTGGACATAAACGCCTGTGCTATCGCAATGGCTTTACTGAGGGTCGGTGTCTCTGCAGTTAAAAGTTTTCGTAGGATGGTTTCGTGGCCAATGCCTTGTACAGAAAAGTCTCTGAGCATTTGCTCCAGGTAGCCATCAAACTCACATTGTCCTGCAAGTCGCCTTAGCTCGGCGACGTAGCTCGCCACTTCCTGACCTTCAGATCGCTGGCACATGTAGAACCGATACCTCGCCATCAGCACGCTCTCCCTCGGGTTAAGATGCTCCTGAACCAGTATACACAGCTCCTCATACGACTTATCTGTGGGTTTCACCGGAGCCAGAAGATTCTTCATGAGGCTGTAGGTCGGTGCCCCGCAGACTGTGAGGAGGACCGCTCTCCTTTTTGCAGCGCTTCCTTCTCCGTCCAGCTCATTAGCTACAAAGTACTGGTCTAGCCGTTCGACATAGGCTTCCCAGTCCTCACCCTTCAAGAACTTCTCCAGGATGCCCACAGTTTGCTGCATCTTTGCGTTGGATTTGTATTCTCGTCGCCAGTTATTGTGTTCCTAACACAGATGAGGCTGCACACAGGGAGGTTAAAGTAACAGTGACCTCAGTCTTTAATAAGACACTCCAGAGTGAGGAACAGGCCTTAGGGGCCGGCTTATATACAGTGCTCCCAAGAGATGCTGGGATCCCTTGGGACTTCAGGGGATGAGCTTCCCTGGTGGCGGAACATGGGAGTGCATGCTTTACAGATACACAACACGGCAGATGACTGTTTTGCAGCTTGCTGCCACATGGCCTGCCTTCCCGCAGGTCCGGCATACATTGGCCAGCGTACACCATGTAGGCCCGACTTCCTCCGATGGCGAAGCTGGAGCGGGTGTGCAGGATGGTCCACTTTCATGGTGACCTGGATCTGGCGCTTGCTGGTCTTTCAGGTCGATGTTGTTTCCTGCCCCATCGACATACCTGGCGAGGAATGTCAGCACATCAATGACCGGGATGTGGGGGTTGTACACGTGCACTGTGATAGTGCACTTCCTCTGCGACGGGAGGGTGAACAGTGGTTCCCAAGTCAGCATTGACCGCATTGGTTCACTCGCCTCCTTCAATCCCTTCGGGAACTTCAGGCATAGGGTGACGTTTCTGAAGGTCACATCAAAGCAACCTCTCTTCGGGATGTCCTGCAAGGCGAAGACATCGGTGACTTTCAGGCCACAGGTTCCCAGCAGGATTTTCTTCACGAAGAGGTCCCGGTTGATCGTCATCTGTCCTTCCACTTTCTCTACAGTCACTCGGATGGTGTTTCGGACGCCCTGGTTCGCCGCTCTGTTGGCCGCCATCCAGGTTGCAGATTCCTCCTTTCAACTTGTGTTTTGGCCGAAGCCTTCAATCGTTCGTGGTGCCAGTCCGGCACCTTGGTGGACCTCCTGGTCCGCCCAATGGTCGGTCGACATGCTGATTTCTTCCTCTCTCCAATTGGTGCTTGGCCCGAGCCAAAAGGTCAGACCCAGCCAAACTGGAAAGACGAGTTTCTGCAATTAGTCAATTAGCATATGAATGCCCAATCAGTACTTGATCTTAGCCAGAAGGCAGAGAATCTGCTTGTATACATAGAGCAACAGCCTGTTTTGCAATACTCTCACAATGCTGTTAGGGTTTCACTTTGGCGATACGCTCTTCCCAGTTTTTGGCGCGTGCCTCGTTCGCTCCGAACCATATTCCCAACACCTTCAGGTAATCTGGCTTAACAGTGAAGGGAATAAAGGATCGGTCGGTCCAGTTGCCAAAGAACATGGCCTCGCTTTTGCTGCGATTGACCTTCACTCCTGAGGCCAGTTCAAAATGGTCACAGATTGTGAGCAATCTGCGGACCGACTGTGGATCTGAGCAAAAGATGGCGACGTCATCCATGTACAAGGAGGTCTTGACCTGAGCACCTCCGCTGCTCGAATCGTCACCACTCTAATGCCCGCATCCTTCCTGATGGACTCGGCAAAGGGCTCGATACAGCACACAAACAAGACAGAGGAGAGAGGATAGCCTTCCCTGACTCCAGATCTGATCGGAAAGCTTTCAGTTTCCCACCCATTGATTAGAACTGCGCTACTGATGTCTGTGTAGAGCAGTTAGATCCAATTGCGGATACCCTCCCCAAGCCACATTTTGGAGAGCACGTCCATCAGGTACGTGTGCGATATCCTGTCAAAGGCCTTCTCCTGGTCTAAGCTGATTAAGCAGGTGTCCACCCCCCTGTCCCGCACGTAGGCGATCGTATCCCTGAGTAGCGCGAGGCTATCAGAGATCTTCCTGCCGGGGACAGCGCAGGTCTGGTCCGGGTGAATCACCAGCTCAAGAGCAGACTTGACCCTTTTGACGATGACCTTTGACAGGATCTTGTAGTCCACATTGAGCACCGAAATGGGCCGCCAGTTTTTGATGTCCTCCCTCTCCCCCTTCTGCTTGTAGATGAGGGTGATGATGCCTTTCATCATCAATTCTGACATACTGCTGGCCAGAAGCATACCCCCGTACACTTCCATCAGGTCGGGGCCAATCCAGTCCCACAGAGCCGAATACAATTCGACCGGTAAGCCGTCGCTTCCGGGAGTTTTATTCGTCTCGAAGGACCGGACGGCCTTTGTCAGCTTGTCCAGAGTTAGCAGGTGGTCCAGACTCTCCCGCTCGCTGTTGTCTAAGACCTCCGAGGTAGATGACAGGAAAGACTGGGAGGCCGCGCGGTCTGTGGGCTTGACATCATACAGCACGGCATAGAAGGATTTGCTGATCCTCAGCATGTCAGGCTGCGAAGACGTCACAGAACCGTCTTCTTCCTTTAGGCTGGTGATCACAGAGCTCCCCCTGTGTACCTTTTGGAAGAAGAAATGCAAACACGTCTTATCCTGCTCGACGGAGCGGACCCTGGAGCGGAAGATGATTTTGGAGAACTCCGAGGCAAAGAGCGAGGCTTGCTGGCCATTCACCTCTTGGAGTTCCTCCGCGACATCGACCCCCATCGACTGCAACAGGAGCAGGTTTTGCATACTCTTCTGGAGTTGGGACAATTCCCTCTGTCTCCCTCTCTCCTCCTGAACACCTTTGAGGATGAAGAACCTCTTGATGTTTGTCTTGATTGTTTCCCATTAGTGCATCGGGGAATCGCAGAGGGGTTTTACGGTTCTCCAACCTTTGTGATCCCTCTTGAGTTCCTCAATGTTTTCCGGACACAACAGTTTCATGTTCAGCTTCCATAACCCTCTGCCAACTTTCTGGTTTTCCTGTGGGTGACAGTCGGCCAGTAGGAGGCAGTGGTCAGAGAAGAACACCGGCGTAATGACAGTGGATCTGACCTTGAGCGTGTGGGACACAAACAGGAAGCCTATTCTGGAATGGGCAGACCCATCTGGTCTCGACAGGTGGTTGCTGAAAACGTCGCACAGCTTGGCATCTTTTACCGCGTCCATCAGGAATCTGGACGTGGTGTCCAGTTTGCTGTCGGCTCTGCTGGATCGTCCAGCCGCATCGATGATGCAGTTGAAGCCACCGCCCAGAATGACTGACCTGGGTGTTGCCAGTAGCAGTGGGAGTTGCTGGAAGAGGGCCAGCCGCTCGTTTGAGAGCTGGGGCATAAACGTTAATTAACCTGAGAGGGGAATTTTTGTACATTACATCTGCTACGAGGAGGCGGCCGCCCACCACCTCCTTAACTTCGGTGATGTTGAAGTGGCCTCCCCGCAGCAGAATGCCCAGGCCTGAGGCCCGGCAGTCGTTGCCTCCTGACCAGATGGATGGTCCATGGGTCCACCATCGTGACCACTGCCGGTAACTGCTGAAGTGCGGCAGACCGCACTCCTGCAAGAACAGCAGGTCTGCTTCGACCTTGGCAAGGTACCCCAAAGTGGAAACACATCGCTTAGTGGATTTTACACTACGCACGTTAATAGATGCAATTTTTAAATCCATTTTAAAGTTACTGGTTACAGTTCAAAACATTACATTACAAATAAACCGTCCTTTAAGTCGGCGACCTGCCCAGTGGCCAGTTCCTACATACATAGATTAACACCATAAAAGTCCCCCGGGATGTTGATAGTGAGGATTTGGCAATGGTAATGCCGTTGAAAATCAAGGGGAGGTGGTGAGACTCGTCTGTCACCCCACCATCTGTGAAATTATTTGAAACACACATGATATTAACACATTTCAAGAACACAATTTATATAAACCCCAAACACTTGAGGACCAGACTATTGCTCCAATTGCCTCCTCATCACAACTACTGCAAGTACACTCAGTATTCAAAATAATAATTACAACTTCACAAAGCCACACCTACTACATACTCAAAAACTAAAGATTAATCTTTTTTTCAACAATTAGACAGCCCCACAAAAGCAGGGCCTCAAAAAATTAATTAAATCTCCGAGTGTTCACCTCCACAGAAATATTTGGAAAAGGCGAAAGATCTGAAGAGAAACCAGAGTGTACGAATCAATCCCGCACAGCCGCTCGCACGCAAGCGGCGCCTTGTCTCTTTAACAGATTAAATTCTGATTTTCTCTTGGATTTGTTTCCAGTACATTGGATGTAGGATATGCTACTGGTATATCGAAACTATCTGATGAGTCAACAATAATTGAATCATTTTTACTTTCAACTTCTTCCATGTCTGCAGGTAAAATATGATCAATATGAACAAACCTAACCTATCCATTATCAAACATCTTGACCAAATATGTGCAAGGACCACATATCTTCACCACTCTTCCTAGTAACTTCTTTACCCATTTATTGTGATGGTTCTTCATGCTCACCTTCTGATTTAATTTCATACTTCTCTCTTTTACTCTACCTCTATCATGATTCTCTTTCTGTCTTAATTCTGTCACTTCTGCAGACTGTGTCAAATTTGTTTTTAACAACGAGAATCTGGTTCGTGGCTGTTGTTTGAGAAACAACTCTGCTGGTGTTCTGCCAGTAGTTGTGTGAGGAGTATTACGATACGTGTTATGTATTTGACCCCTTGCAATCTGTATTACACTACCACCAGAGAGCCTACCTGTTGGAGTCCCAAGGGATGCCAGCATCCCTTGGGAGCATGGTATATAAGCAGGTCACCCACATGGTACCTGCACTCTGGAGTCTCATTAAAGGAGCTAAGGTCACACTTGCTCACAGTAATCAGTTTCATCCTTTATTATGAACTTATCAATTGGCGACGAGGTAACGAACAACCGCGCGAAAATGCAAAGAACAGTTGGTATCCTGGAGCAGTTCTCAGAAGGGGATGATTGGGAGGCCTTCATGGAGAGACTCAACCAATACGAGCTGGAAGGGAACGAGAACGCTGCCAAATAAAGGGCGATCCTCCGAACTGTCTGTGGGGCAACAACCGATGGCCTCATGAAGAATCTCCTAGCTCCGGCCAAAGCACAACTAAATCCCATGAAGAATTGTGTACGCTGGTCCGGGAGCATCTAAATCCTAAGAAAAGCATTTTGATGGCGAGATATCGGTTCTACACGTGTCAACGATCGGAGGGCCAGGAAGTGGCGAGCTATGTCGCCGAACTAAGGCGCCTTGCAGGACATTGTGAATTTGAGGGATTCCTAGAACAAATGCTCAGAGACTTTTTGTACTGGGCATTGGCCATGAGGCAATCCTTCGCAAACTGTTAACCGTTGAAACTCTGAATCTAAGCAAAGCCATAACGATAGCCCAGGCATTTATGTCCACCAGCGTCAACACCAAACAGATTTCGCAGAGTAAAGAAACTTCGGCCAGTACTGTGAACAAAACAACGCCATTTTCGAGCTGGAATATACACGGCAAAACATACGCGCCGGCTGCTGCTGCATGACCTCAGTTAACCCAGAGTCTGCCATCAATTGTTACTGCGAGGCAGTTAACACCCTGTTGACGCTGCGGAGGTGATCATCGGCCCCATCAATGCTGCTTCAAGCACTATACGTGCAATGGCTGCAGAACAATGGGACACCTCCAGTGAATGTGCAGGCGAGCTGCAAACCCTGCAAACCACCACGTTACAGAGGAAGATCGATCCATTGTGGATCAGACTGAATCAGAGACTCGAACAGAGGAGGGAGACGTGTACGGGGTACACACATTCACCACGAAATGTCCACCAATAATGTTGAAAGTTGAATTGAAAGGAATTCCAGTATCCATGGAACTAGACACGGGCACGAGTCAGTCCATAATGAGAAAAAGGCCTTCGACAGGCTGTGCTGCAACAAGGCACATAGGCCCAAGCTCAGCCCCATTCACACCAAACTAAGGACTTACACCAAGGAACTAATCCCTGTAATTGGCAGTGCAGAAGTCAAAGTCTCCTATGATGGAACAGTATACGAACTTCCACTGTGGATTGTGCTGGGGATGGCCCCACATTGTTTGGCAGAAGCTGGCTGGGAAAAATACGCTGGAACTGGGACGACATCCGAGCGCTCTCGTCCATCGATGACGCCTCATGTGCCCAGGTTCTGAGCAAGTTTCCGTCATTGTTCGAGCCAGATATTGGAAGCTCCTTGGGGCGAAAGTGCAGATCCATTTGGTTCCCGGTATGCGACCCATCCACTAGAAGGCACGGGCGGTATCGTACATGATGCATGAGAAAGTGGAAATTGAGCTGGACAGGCTGCAGCGAGAAGGCATCATCGTGCCGGTGGAATTCAACGAATAGGCCAGTCTGATTGTCCCGGTACTTAAAGAGGACGGCACGGTCAGAATTTGTGGGGACTATAAAGTAACGATTAACCGTTTTTCGCTACAGGACCAGTAGCCGCTACCCAAAGCAGATGACCTATTTGCGACCCTGGCAGGAGGGAAGACGTTCACCAAGCTGGACCTGACCTCGGCCTACATGACGCAGGAGTTGGAGGAATCATCAAAAGGCCTCACCTGCATCAGCACGCATAAAAGTCTGTTCATCTATAACTGGTGCCCGTTCGGGATTCGGTTGGCTGTGGCAATCTTCCAACGGCACATAGAGAGCCTGCTAAAGTCGGTTCCTCGCACATGGTTTTCCAGGACGACATACTGGTTACAGGTCGGGACATCATCGAACACTTGCAGAACCTGGAATAAGTTCTTAGTCAGTTGGATCGCGTGGGGCTCAGGCTGAAACGCTCGAAGTGTGTTTTCCTGGTGCAGGAGGACGAGTTCTTGAGAAGAAGAATCGCAGCAGACGGCATCAGACCCACCGACGCCAAGACGGAAACCATCAAGAACGCGCCGAGACCACAAAACGTGACGGAGCTGCGGTCGTTCCTGGGACTCCTTAACTATTTCGGTAATTTCCTACCTGGGTTAAGCACCCTGCTAGAACCCCTACATGCGCGACTGCGCAAGGGAGACGACTGGGTATGGGGGAATTCACAAGAGGCTGCCTTTAAGAAAGCCAGAAATCTGTTGTGTTCAAACAAACTGCTTGTCCTGCATAACCTTTGTAAAAGATTAGTGCTAGCTTGCGATGTGTCGTCATATGGGGTCGGATGTGTGTTACAACAGGCTAACGAATCGGGGATCTTGCAACCGGTCGCTTATGCGTCCAGGAGTTTGTCCAAGGCCGAAAGGGCCTACAACATGATTGAAAAAGAGGCTCTGGCGTGCGTTAACGGGGTAAAAAAAATGCACCAATACTTATTTGGCCTCAAGTTTAAGCTTGAAACTGACCACAAGCTGTTCATATCGCTGTTCTCTGAGAGCAAAGAGATTAACACCAATGTCTCTGCCCGCATCCAAAGATGGGCGCTCACACTGTCGGCATACAACTATGTCATCCGTCACAGACTGGGCACAGAGAACTGTGCAGATGCTCTCAGTCGGCTGCCATTGCCCACCACCAGGGTGGAAATGGCACAGCCAGTGGACTTGCTCTTGGTGATGGATGCATTCGTGAACGAAAAGTCCCCCGTTACAGCCTGCCAGATCAGGACATGGACCAGCCAGGATCCTTTACTGTCCTTGGTAAAAAACTGTGTCCTCCATGGGAGCTGGTCCAGCATCCCAGCGAAGATACAGGAGGCGATCAAGCCGTTCCACAGGCGCAAAGACGAAATGTCCCTGCAGGCGGACTGTCTGTTGTGGGGCAATCGCGTGGTCTTGCCCAAGAAAGGCAGAGATACGTTCATTTGTGAACTGCACAGCACCCATCCAGGCATTGTAATGATGAAAGCCATAGCTAGATCCCATGTGTGGTGGCCCGACATCGACTCAGATTTAGAGTCATGCGTGCACCTGTGCAACACTTGCTCTCAGCTGAGCAATGACCCAGAGAGGCACCGCTAAATTTGTGGTCGTGGCCCTCCTAACCGTGGTCGAGGATCCACGTGGACTATGCAGGCCCATTTCTAGGCAAAATATTTTTCGTTATCGTGGACACTTACTCAAAATGGATTGAATGTGCAATAATGTCCATAAGCACGTCCACGGCCACTATTGAAAACCTACGAGCCATGTTTGCCATGCATGGCCTGCCTGATGTCCTGGTCAGTGACAATGGGCCATGTTTTACCAGCGCTGAATTCAAGGAATTCATGACCCGCAATCTGCCCCGTTCAAGCCCGCATCCAATGGCCAGGCAGAACGAGCAGTTCAGACAATCAAGCAAAGCTTGAAATGCGTGTCGTAAGGCTGTCCCGAGTGCTGCTCAGCTACCGCACCAGACCCCACTCACTCACCGGAGTTCCCCCAGCCGAGCTGCTCATGAAAAGGTCACTCAAAACAAGGCTCGCTCTTGTCCACCCTGATCTCCATGCTCACGTGGAGGGCAGGTGGCATCAACAAAGTGTGTACCATGACCGCGCAAATTTGTCACGTGATATTGAGATCAATGATCCTGTGTTTGTAATCAATTATGTAAATGGTCCCAAATGGCTCGCTGGCATGGTCACAGCCAAAGAGGGGAATAGGGTGTTTCAGGTCAAATTGGCCAATGGACTAACGTACAAAAAACACCTGGACCAAATCAAATTGCGGTTCACCAACAGCTATGAATAAACCGAAGAAGACACCACCAACTTTGACCCTCCAACACACACACACAAGTGGCAACTGACATCATGGTTGACCACGAAGCCGAACTCACCATCCCCAGCAGCCCGGCAAGGCCAGCTGCCCAGCAGCCCAGTGACGGGTTTAGACAGGTTAGATGCAGGAAGAATGTTCCCAATGTTGGGGAAGTCCAGAACCAGGGGTCACAGTCTAAGGATAAGGGGTAAGCCATTTAGGACCGAGATGAAGAGAAACTTCTTCACCCAGAGACTGGTGAACCTGTGGAATTCTCTACCACAGAAAGTTGTTGAGGCCAATTCACTAAATATATTCAAAAAGGAGTTAGATGTAGTCCTTACTACTAGGGGGATCAAGGGGTATGGCGAGAAAGCAGGAATGGGGTACTGTAGTTGCATGTTCAGCCATGAACTCATTGAATGGCGGTGCAGGCTCGAAGGGTCGAATGGCCTACCCCTGCACCTATTTTCTATGTTTTTAAGAACTAACCAACTCACCCACACCCGCACGATCGACAAGGGAGCAAAAAGCCCCAGATCGTCTCACCTTGTAAATAAGTGTGCTATTGATTTCATGGGGGAGTGATGTTATGTATTTGACCCCTTGCAACCTGTATTACATTACCACCAGAGGGCCTACCTGTTGGAGTCCCAAGGGATCCCAGCATCCCTTGGGAGCACGGTATATAAGCAGGCCACCCACGTGGTACCTGCACTCCGGAGTCTCATTAAAGGAGCTAAGGTCACACTTGCTCATTGTACACAGTACTCAGTTAAATCTTTTATTATGAGCTTATCAATACGTAATTAGAAAATTTGTTAATTTGTGATCCAATGACAACTGTCGTTTCTTTGGATTTGGATCTAACATTTGTTTTATGAGGGCACGTTTTACAATTTGTACAGTGTGCTCTGCTGCACCATTCGAAGTAGGGTGGTACGGTGGAACCTTGGTATGTTTCACACCATTTTTGCTGTGAGCTGTGCAAATTCTTCTGAATGAAATTATGGTCCATTATCCGAAACAATTTCTTCTGGGAGGCCAAATGAAGAAAATAAACTTTGCAAAATGTCTAATGCTTTACTTGTTATTTTCCACATTGGAAACACCTCTACTCACTTTGAATGGTTATCAATCACAATGAACAATTGTTGTCCTTTTAGCTCAGCAAAATCAATATGTAGCCTTTGCCGCACCCTGGGAGGCCATTTCCATGGCTGTAATGGTACTGCTGGTGGTTGCTTGCTTACCGATTGACATGTCGTACACTGACTCACGATGTACTTTATCAAGACCTGGCCACCATAAATAACTGCGTGCAAAACTCTTGGTCAAGCACATTCCCTGGTCATGGAGGTCTCCTAATAATTTGGACCTAAATTTATTTGGTAGAACCAATCTTGCACCCCACATGATACAATCTTTATCGACTGATAACTCATTCCGACAAATGAAGAATGGATGAATATCTTTGTCTGTTACCTGGTTTGGCCATCCATTTGCAATATAATCATACAACTTTGACATCACTGGGTCACATTTGGTTGCTCTACCAAATTCTTCAACTGTGACTGGCAGTTCTTCAATGTATGAAAAATAGAACACTTCTTCCCTATCGGGTGTAACTTGTGATGGGGAAGGCAATCTAGACATAGCATCAGCATTACTGTGATCAGCTGATCGTCTGTATTCAATATCATATGTATATGCTGACAAAATCAAAGCCCATCTCTGCATTCAGGATGTAGCTAATGTTGGGACTGGGGACTTTGGATGGAGAATTGCTGTTAGGGGTTTATGGTCCGTAACGATGGTAAACTTATGACCATACAAGTATTTGTGAAACTTCTTGACCCCAAAAATTAATGTCAAAGCTTCCCTTTCAATTTGCGCATAATAACTCTCACTGGCACTGAGAGTATGTGAAGCAAAAGCAATTGGTCTCTCCTCCCCACTACGTAATGCATGAGAGATCACTGCCCCAACTCCATACGGAGAGGCATCACATGCTATCTAAATCTCCTAAGATATGTCATAGTGAACTAACATGGTGCTCTCCACCAATTTGCTTTTACACTCCTTAAATGCTGTATCGCATTCTTTTGACCACTTCCAATGGACCTGTTTTTTTAATAGTTCATTCAGTGGATGTAATACTGTAGCCAAATTTGGTAGGAACTTCCCATAATAGTTCAAAGGACCCAAAAATGATCAAAGTTTAGTGACATTCCTGGGAGTGGATGCATTTCTAATTGCATCCAGTTTTCCCATGGTTGGATGTAAACCATCTTTGTCTACTCTGTACCCAAAGTACTCCACTGAGTTTTGAAATAACTCACACTTACGAGCAGACACTCGTACTCTGTGCTTCTCCAGACGTTCGAGGACTTCATTCAATATGTTATTATGAATTTGCTTATTTGGTGCTGAAATTAGTATGCCATCTAAATAACATACTACCTCTTCAATACCTTGCAAAATCTGGTTCATCACCCCTTGAAACATGGCAGGGGCAGAAGACACTCCAAACGGTAGCCTATTAAATTGATATAGGCCTAGATGAGTATTTATAGTCAAACATGACTTGGACTCCTCATCTAATTCAAGCTGTAAGTAGGCATTCATAAGATCCAGTTTTGAGAAAATCTGACCACCTGTCAGTGTTGTGAACAAATTTTCTATATTTGGCAATGTATTGGGGACATTACCTTCTAGAACCTGGTTTACAGTTACTTTATAATCTCCACACAATCTTACATTTGCATCAAACTTCGGTACAACAACAATGGGTGTAGCCCAATTACATCGATCTATCTTAGAAATAATGTTCTCAGTCTCTAGTCTTTTGAGATCTTGCTCAACTTTTTCCTTGAGTTCATATGGTCTGGAACGTGGCTTACAGTAAACCGATCTAGCATCCTTCTGTACCCTGACACTCGCCTTGAATCTTTGGACTGGACTGCCTGTTTCGCAGAACACTTACATATAACTCTTGATAACATCATCCGTTGATGCAAATCTCGTTTCAACACGAAAAATCTCACTCCAATCCAGCTTCAGTGATCTCAACCAATTTCTTCCTAGTAAGGCAGGCTTGTCTCCTTTCACTACTATTAGAGGCAAGTTCTGAAATTGATCTTTATATTTCACTGGTACGGTGATATGACCTACCACAGGAATGTTCTCTCCCGAGTAGCCTCGCTGCTCCATCTTGGATTTCTCCAATGGGAAATCACGCAATTTGTCGAGGTATAGTGACTCCGGTACTACACTCACGGATGCACCAGTGTCGATTTCCATTGGTATCTTGAATCCCGCAACATCTGTGTGGATGTTGATACTTTTTGAATCGCTGTCCGTTAACCTCGTGCTCCTGATGACGTGTAACTCTGACATCTCCACGTCCTGTTGTTCTTATTCCATGCTATGTAGTCTCTGGGGATTTCTACTCATAGCTTTGAAAGCTGGACTCATAGCTTTGAAAGCTGGTTTGCCCTTCAGTCGGCATGCCTTTGCAAGATGCCCCGTCTTTCTGCAGAAGAAACACTCTGCCTTCTCATATGGACAACTTTGAGCAATATGTTGTCCTGGGCATCGATAGCATGACTTTGGTGCTTTGTTACAATTTCCAGTTTCTGAGACTTTGGGCCCCCACCGCCTTTTACTTTGAATCTGCATGCGATTCACCTCGGTTGACTGACGACTGTAATTATTATGAAATTCTCCGGAATATTGGTCGGCCATGCCCATCGACCTCGCTGTCTGACAAGCGATATCAACAGTCAAGTCAGGCATTGTCAATAACTTTCTTCTGATCGCATCATTTTTCATCCAAACAAAACGATCTCGCAATGCTCGGTTTTGAAAGTTCCCGAAATTACAGTGAATAGATAGCTTTTTTAATGCTACAATCTTCTCACTGATATTTTCATCAGTCTTTTGATTCCGTATTCTGAAACGATAGCTTTCAGCAATTTCTAACGGTTTGAGGTTCTAGTGCTGCTACAGCTTCATTAAAATCTCTTTAAGCGTTGTGTCCTTTGGCTCGTCAGGCACAAGGAGATTTATCAGCATTTCATGCAATTGCGGACTCGCTTCAGGTAAGAAAATCGCTCTCTTACATTCCAACACAGCCCAGTTCTGATCAGTATTCTCTGGAACTTCGATTGTATTATTTGCTATGAAATACATTTCTAGCCGGTCCACAGATGTCTTAAACCTTTCCTAGTGGCGTTTATATTCACCTAAGTGTCCCATTATTGCTATGGGTGCCGCCATTTTGTCTCTGTAGTGCAGAAAGTGTGCTGGAATGTGTCCATCACGAATTACCTTTGAGAAGGTGATGGTGAGCTGCCTTCTTGAACTGTTGTAGTCCTTGTGGTGAATGTACTCCCACAGTGCTGTTAGGGGAGGATTTTGACCCAGTGACGATGAAGGAACGGCGATATATTTCCAACTTAGGATGGTATGTAACTTGGAGGGGAACTTGCAGGTGATGGTGTTCCCATGCGTCCGCTGCCCTTATCCTTCTAGGTGGTAGAGATTGTGGGTTTGAGAGGTGCTGCCGAAGAAGCCTTGGCGAGTTGCTGCAGTGCATCTTGCAGATGGTACACCAGTGGTGGAGGGAGTGAATGATGAAGGTGGTGGATGGGGTGCCAATCAAGCGGGCTGCTTTGTCCTGAATGGTGTTGAGTTTCTTGAGCGTTTTTGTAGCATGCAGAAAGCAAGCACAGGCAGTGGAAGGAACGTGCGGCAAACGAGATTCCCCACCCACCCTTTCCTTCAACGACTCTCTGTGACAGAGACTGTAATTCCTGTATTGGACTGTTCATGTCACCTAAGAACTCACTTTTAGAGTGGAAGCAAGTCTTCCTCAATTTTGAGGGACTGCCTATGATAACTCACCCAGGCAAGTGGCGAGTATTCCATCACACTCCTAACTTGTGCCTTGTAGATAGTGGAAAAGATTTGGGGAGTCAGGAGGTGAGACACTCAGAGCAGACCCAGCCTCTGATCTGCTCTTGTTACCACAGTATTTATGTGGCTGGTCCAGTTAAGTTTCAGGTCAATGACCCCCAGGATGTTGATGGTGGGGTATCGGTGATGGTAATGCCATTGAATATCAAGGGGAGGTGGTTAGGCTCGTCTGCCATCCAGCCATCTGTGAAGTTATTTAAAACACACATCATAGCAACGCATTTTAAGGACACAATTTATATGAACCCAAAACACTTCAGGACCAGACTATTGCTCCAATTGCCTCCTCATCACAACTACTACAAGTAGACTCAATATTGAAAATAATAATTACAACTTCACAAAGCCACACCTACTACATACTCAAAAACTAAAGATTAATATTTTTTTCAAAATTAGACAGCCCCACAAAAGCAAGGCCTCAAAAACTTAATTAAAACTCTGAATGCTGCTCGCCACAGAAATTTTTAGTAAAAGACAAAAGACTTATACAATCTGAAGAAAAAACAGAATGTATGAACCAATCCTGCGTCCCTTCGCACGCAAGCGGCGACTTGTCTCTTTAACCTTGTGCTGAGCGACTAGAATTAATATCCAGAGAGAATATATTACCACAGATCGGTACAGCTTGAGGAAAATTAACTGCAATCTTCAATTTCTGTGAAAACCATGGTCAGACTTGACATTTATTTTGCTTGTTTGCAAAGTACTATACAGATTATTATGGGTATGTAAATGAGCTCTGGGCTTTGTGTGGATTGGGTTTACAGTGACGTGGCAAATTTTTACTTCAACAACAACTTGCATTTATACTTCGGTACAAGTTTACTTAATATTTTTATTCTCTCCGAATTTAAGTTCAAAAATTTTGATTGGCACAGTTTCTGCTAGTGAGAAAACTTTTTTTTTAGTTCATATAGTAAACCATTACTTCATTGGCTGTAAAGCACTTTGAGATGTGTGGTGATCGTGAAAGGCGCGATATAAATGTAAGTCTTTCTTTTCATTAATACAATGAGTGCAGACACAAAGCTCAGAGCTATGGTGCACAGTTGTGTCATCCATGGCTCAGTTAGTAGACTCTCATCTCTGAATCAGGTGTTGTGGGTTCAACACCACAAAATTCTAGGCTGCCACTCCAGTCCAATACTGATGGAATGCTGCACTGTCAGAGATGCCATTTATTGGATGAATGATAACCAAGGGCTTTCTGCTTTCTCTCGTGAACGTAATAGATCCCATGGCACTATTTTAAAGAGGAGCTCAGGAGTTCTCCCCAGTGTCCTTCCTTGCCAACATTTATCCCTCAACCAATATCACTAAAAACACATTATTTGGTCATATCACGTTGCTGTTTGTGGAAGCTTCTGTATGCAAATTTTTTAAAAATTTGTTCCGGGATGTGGGCATCGCTGGCAAGGCCAGCATTTTTTGTCCATCACGAATTACCTTTGAAAAGGTAATGTTGAGCTGCCTTCTTGAACTGTTGTAGTCCTTGTGGTGAATGTTGTATATGCAGACTATGGATATACTCTCTTTGTAGTCACTGTGTGGTTGCATAAGATGGAGACTTTTACCTGATGTACTGTCAATAAGGTTTACACTGTGTATATACATGTCGGCACCATTAGAGGGTGCAACTGGTGGAGACCGGGAGTTTCCTGCCCTGGTGGCAGGGCTCGGTATAAAAGGCTGCACACCATGCTTGTGCCTCACTCTGGAGTTCAGAATAAAGGACCAAGGTCACAACAGTTTGAGTGCAAAACATCGCCTTGTGAAGTCGTCCATAAGTACATTACAGACATAACAGTGAAGGTACTCCCACAGTGCTGTTAGGGAAGGATTTCCAAGATTTTGACCCAGTGACGATGAAGGAACGGCTATATATTTCCAACTTAGATGATGTGTAACTTGGAGGGGAACTTGCAGGTGATGGAGCTCCCATGCGTCCGCTGCTCTTGTCCTTCTAGGTGGTAGAGATCATGGGTTTGATAGGTGCTGCCGAAGAAGCTTTGGCAAGTTGATGCAGTGCATCTTGCAGATGGTACACACTGCATCCACGGTGCGCCGGTGGTGGAGGGAGTGAATGTTGAAGGTGGTAGATGGGGTGCCAATCAAGCGGGCTGCTTTGTTCTGGATGGTGTTGAGCTTCTTGAGTGTTGTGGCAGTTGCACTCATCCAGGCAAGTGGAGAGTATTGCATCACACTCCTAACTTATGCCGAGTAGATGGTAGAAAGGCTTTGGGGAGTCAGGAGGTGAGACACTCAGAGCAGACCCAGCCTCTGACCCGCTCTTGTTATCACAGTATTTAGAAGAACATAAGAACATAAGAAATAGGAGCAGGAGTAGGCCATACAGCCCCTCCAGCCTGCTCCGCCATTCAATAAGATCATGGCTGATCTGATCATGGACTCAGCTCCACCTCCCTGCCCGCTCCCCATAACCCCTTATCCCCTTATCGTTTAAGAAACTGTCTATTTCTGTCTTAAATTTATTCAATGCCCCAGTTTCCACAGCTCTCTGAGGCAGCGAATTCCACAGATTTACAATCCTCTGAGAGAAGAAATTTCTCCTCATCTCAATTTTAAATGGGCGGGCCTTTATTCTAAGATCATACTCTCTAGTTCTAGTCTCCCCCATCCGTGGAAATATCACTTCTGCATCCACCTTGTCAAGCCCCTTCATAATCTTAGACTGTTCAATAAGATCAATTCTTCTGAATTCCAATGAGTATAGGCCCAACCTACTCAACCTTTCCTCATAAGTCAACCCCCTCATCCCCGGAATCAACCGAGTGAACCTTCTCTGAACTGCCTCCAAACAAAGTAAGTATATCCTTTGGTAAATATGGAAACCAAAACTGCTTGCAGCATTCCAGGTGTGGCCTCACCAATACCCTGTTTAGCTGTAGCAGGACTTCCTTTTTTTTAATCAAAAATACACTTTATTCATATAAAATTTTCACATTGGAAAATAGTTCAGTACCTTGCGGTCAGCAATTCCATACAATTCGTTTGGATGCTGACAGCAGTTCCATACAATGCACTAGGTTGCATTTCATTTCAAGGCACAGTTTAGTACATTCTGTAAATCACATTACATGTATTACTGTGCAAATAAGGGTATTACATGGAGCAGATGGGAACAGGTTTACATTACATTGCAGGATACATTTCAACACCGATCACGAATCACGTTACATGTAACACTATGCAGATGAAATCAGTACATGGAACGGATGGGGATACATTTACATTTTTTTACAAGTTATTAAACTGTGCAGATACTTTCATTACACATGGCAGAGCACAGGTGTTTTTCATAAGAACATAAGAACATAAGAATTAGGAACAGGAGTAGGCCATCTAGTCCCTCGAGCCTGCTCCGCCATTCAATAAGATCATGGCTGATCTGGCCGTGGACTCAGCTCCATTTACCCGCCCTCTCCCCGTAACCCTTAATTCCCTTATTGGTTAAAAATCTATCTATCTGTGACTTGAATACATTCAATGAGCTAGCCTCAACTGCTTCCGTGGGCAGAGAATTCCACAGATTCACAACCCTCTGGGAGAAGAAATTCCTTCTCAACTCGGTTTTAAATTGGCTCCCCCGTATTTTGAGGCTGTGCCCCCTAGTTCTAGCCTCCCCGACCAGTGGAAACAACCTCTCTGCCTCTATCTTGTCTATCCCTTTCATGATTTTAAATGTTTCTATAAGATCACCCCTTATCCTTCTGAACTCCAACGAGTAAAGACCCAGTCTACTCAATCTATCATCATAAGGTAACTCCCTCATCTCCGGAATCAGCCTAGTGAATCGTCTCAGTACCCCCTCCAAAGCCAGTATATCCTTCCTTAAGTAAGGTGACCAAAACTGCACACAGTACTCCAGGTGCAGCCTTACCAATACCCTATACAGTTGCAGCAGGACCTCCCTGCTTTTGTACTCCATCCCTCTCGCAATGAAGGCCAACATTCCATTCGCCTTCCTGATTACCTGCTGCACCCGCAAACTAACTTTTTGGGATTCATGCACAAGGACCCCCAGGTCCCTCTGCACCTCAGCATGTTGTAACTTCTCCCCATTCAAATAATATTCCCTTTTACTGTTTTTTTTCCCAAGGTGGATGACCTCACACTTTCCGACATTGTATTCCATCTGCCAAACCTTTGCCCATTCGCTTAACCTATCCAAATCTCTTTGCAGCTTCTCTGTGTCCTCTACACAACCCGCTTTCCCACTAATCTTTGTGTCATCTGCAAATTTTGTTACACTACACTCTGTCCCCTCTTCCAGGTCATCTATGTATATTGTAAACAGTTGTGGTCCCAGCACCGATCCCTGTGGCACACCACTAACCACCGATTTCCAACCCGAAAAGGACCCATTTATCCCGACTCTCTGCTTTCTGTTCGCCAGCCAATTCTCTATCCATGCTAATACATTTCCTCTGACTCCGCGTACCTCTATCTTCTGCAGTAACCTTTTGTGTGGCACCTTATCGAATGCCTTTTGGAAATCTAAATACACCACATCCATCAGTCCACCTCTATCCATCATGCTCGTTATATCCTCAAAGAATTCTAGTAAATTAGTTAAACATGATTTCCCCTTCATGAATCCATGTTGCATCTGCTTGATTGCACTATTCCTATCTAGATGTCCCGCTATTTCTTCCTTAATGATAGTTTCAAGCATTTTCCCCACTACAGATGTTAAACTAACCGGCCTATAGTTATCTGCCCCCTTTTTTAAACAGAGGCGTTATATTAGCTGCTTTCCAATCCGCTGGTACCTCCCCCCAGAGTCCAGAGAATTTTGGTCGATTATAACGAATGCATCTGCTATAACTTCCGGCGTCTCTTTTAATACCCTGGGATGCATTTCATCAGGACCAGGGAACTTGTCTACCTTGAGTCCTATTAGCCTGTCCAGCACTACCCCCCTAGTGATAGTGATTGTCTCAAGGTCCTCTCTTCCCACATTCCCGTGACCAGCAATTTTTGGCATGGTTTTTGTGTCTTCCACTTTGAAGACCGAAGCAAAATAATTGTTTAAGGTCTCAGCCATTTCCACATTTCCCATTATTATATCCCCCTTCTCATCTTCTAAGGGACCAACATTTACTTTAGTCACTCTCTTCCGTTTTATATATCTGTAAAAGCTTTTACTATCTGTTTTTATGTTTTGCGCAAGTTTACCTTCAAAATCTATCTTTCCTTTCTTGCATTTTTAGTCATTCTTTGCTGTTGTTTAAAATTTTCCCAATCCTCTAGTTTCCCACTAACCTTGGCCACCTTATACGCATTGGTCTTTGATTTGATACTCTCCTTTATTTCCTTGGTTATCCACGGCTAGTTATCCCTTCTATTACCGCCCTTTTTCACTGGAATATATTTTTGTTGCGCACTATGAAAGAGCTCCTTAAAAGTCCTCCACTGTTCCTCAATTGTGCCACCGTTTAGTCTGTGTTTCCAGTCTACTTTAGCCAACTCTGCCCTCATCCCACTGTAGTCCTCTTTGTTTAAGCATAGTATGCTCGTTTCTGACGCAACTTCCCCACCCTCAATCTGTATTACAAATTCAACCATACTGTGATCACTCATTCCGAGAGGATCTTTTACTCGGAGATCGTTTATTTTTCCTGTCTCATTTCACAGGACCAGATCTAAGATAGCTTGCTCCCTTGTAGGTTCTGTTACATACTGTTCTAAGAAATAATCCCGTATGCATTCTATGAATTACTCCTCCAGGCTACCCCGTGCGATTTGAGTTGACCAATCGATATGTAGGTTAAAATCCCCCATGACTACTGCCGTTCCTTTTTCACATGCTTCCATTATTCCCTTGATTATTGTCCACCCCACCGTGAAGTTATTATTTGGGGGCCTATAAACTACGCCCACCAGTGACTTTTTCCCCTTACTATCTCTAATCTCCACCCACAATGATTCAACATTTTGTTCATTAGAGCCAATATCATCGCTCACAACTGCCCTGATATCATCCTTTATTAAGAGCTACCCCACCTCCTTTCCCTTCTTGTCTATCTTTCCGAATCGTCAGATACCCCTGTATGTTTAATTCCCAGTCTTGGCCACCCTGCAACCATGTTTCTGTAATGGCCACCAAATCATACCCATTTGTAATGATTTGTGCTGTCAACTCATTTACTTTATTTCGAATGCTGCATGCATTTAGGTAGAGTGTTTTAATCCTAGTTTTTAAACCATGATTTTTAGTTTTGACCCCTCTATGTATACAAGCAGATTAACAAGTACGGCCCGAGGGGGGCCTGGTTCCATCCCCTGGGTTTACTGTGGCGGAAGGGCCTTAAACTGTGGCTCTTCCCCACCGTGCCTTTGCGGCGATTGTACCAATCTTTAGTGCGTCCCTCAGCACGTACTCCTGGATCTTGGATTGTGCCAGTCTGCAACACTCGGCCGTGGATATCTCCTTGCTCTGGAAGACCAGCAAGTTTTGGGAAGACCAAAGTGCGTCTTTCACCAAATTGATGGCTCTCCAGCAGCAGATGATGTCTGTCTCGGTGTGTCCCCCTGGGAACAGCCCGTAGAGCACAGAGTCCTGTGTTACAGAGCTGCTTGGGATGAACCTCGACAGCAACCAATGCATCTCCTTCCAGACCTACCTTGCAAAGGTGCAATCCTGAAGGAGATGGATGACAGTCTCGTCCGCACCACAGCCGACTCGGGGGCAGAGTGCCGTGTCTCTGAAACCCCGGCTGTGCATGAAGGATCTGACGGGTAGGGCCCTTCTCACCGCTAACCAAGCTATGTCTTGGTGCTTGTGTGAAAGCTCTGGCGATGAGACATTCTGCCAAACGAGTTCGACAGTCTGCTCGGGGAACCGTCCGGCAGGATCCATCATCTCCTTCTTTTGTAGGCGTCCAGGATCTTGCGTGCCGACCACTGCTTTATGGCCTTGTGGTCAAAGGTGTTTTTCTTGAAAAACTTTTCCACGAAGGACAGGTGCTGAGGCATGGTCCAACTGGTTGGAGCGTTCCGCGGCAGCCTGGCCAAACCCATCCTTCGTAACATCGGGGACAGATAGCACGTACTGACACTTGGTGTTTGTGTACGAAGGATCTATGCACAGCTTGATGCAGCTGCACACAAAGGTGGCCATCAGGATGAGGGCCACTTTCAGAACGTCCTTTCCCCCCTTGTCCAGAGATTTGTACATCGTGACTCTGCGGACACGGTCCATTTTCGATCTCCAGACGAAATGGAAGACGGCTCGGGTGGCTACCACGGCACATGAGTGGGGTATGGGCCAGACCTGCACCACGTACAACAACACTGAGAGCACCTCACTCCTGATGACCAGGTTCTTTCCTGCAATGGAGAGTGAGCGCAGCTTCCACCATCCCAATTTATGTTTCGCTTTAGCGATACGCTCCTTCCAGTTTTTGACGCACGCCCCGTCCGCTCCGAACCATATTCCCAAAACCTTCAGGTAATCTGGCTTAACAGTGAAGGGAATAAAGGATCGGTCAGCCCAGCTTCCAAAGAACATGGCCTCGCTTTTGCTGCGATTTACCTTCGCTCCCAAGGCCAGTTCAAACTGGTCGCAGGTTGTGAGCAATTGGCGGACTGACTGTGGATCCGAACAACAGACGGTGACGTCGTCCATGTACAGGGAGGTCTTGACCCGAGCTCCTCCGGTGCCTGGGATTGTCACCCCACTAATGCCCGCATCCTTCCTGATGGACTCAGTGAAGGGCTCGATGCAGCACACAAACAAGGCAGAGGAGAGGGGACAGCTTGCCTGACTCCAGACCAGATCGGAAAGCTTTCAGTTTCCCACCCGTTGATTAGAAATGTGCTACTGTTGTCTGTGTAGAGCAGTTGGACCCAATTGTGGATACCCTCCCCAAACCCCATCTTGGAGAGCACGTCCATCAGATACGTGTGCGATATCCTGTCAAAGGCCTTCTCCTGGTCCAAGCTGATTAAACAGGTGTCCACCCTCCTGTCCCACACGTAGGCGATCGTATCCCTGAGTAGCGCGAGGCTATCAGAGATCTTTCTGCTGGGGACAGCGCAGGTCTGGTCCGAGTGAATCAGCAGCTCCAGAGCAGACTTGACCCTGTTTGTGATGACCTTCGACAGGATCTTGTAGTCCACATTGAGCAGCGAAATGGGCCGCCAGTTTTTGATTTCCTCCCTCTCCCCCTTCTGCTTGTCGATGAGGGTGGTGATGCCTTTCCTCATCGATTCTGACATGCTGCCGGCCAGAAGCATACCCCCGTACACTTTCAGCATGTCTGGGCCCATCCAATCCCACAGAACCGAATACAACTCGACCGGTAAGCCATCGCTTCCGGGAGTTTTACTCGTCGCGAGGGAAAGGACGCCCTTTGTCAGCTCGTCCAGAGTTAGCGGGCTGTCCAGACTCTCCCATTCGCTGTCGTCTAAGACCTCTGAGATAGACAACAGGAAAGACTGGGAGGCCGCGCGGTCTGTGGGCTTGACGTAATACAGCCCGGCATAGAAGGATTTGCTGATCCTCAGCATGTCGGGCTGCGAAGACGTCACAGAACCATCTTCTTCCTTTAGGTAG
The DNA here is from genome assembly GCF_044704955.1 of Pristiophorus japonicus. NCBI lineage: Eukaryota > Metazoa > Chordata > Chondrichthyes > Pristiophoridae > Pristiophorus > Pristiophorus japonicus. Next base: position 125,457,891 of record NC_091985.1, on the reverse strand, counting down.
ATGATCACAGAGCTCCCCGTGTACGTTTTGGAAGAAGAAACACGAACACGGCTCATCCTCCTCGACGGAGCGGACTCTGGAGCGGAAAATGATTTTGGAGGACTCTGAGGCAAAGAGCGAGACTTGCTGGCCCTTCACCTCTTGGAGTTCCTCTGTGACATCGACCCCCGTCGACTGAAACAGGAGCAGGTTTTGCTTACTCTTCTGGAGTTGGAACAATTCCCTTTGTCTTCCTCTCGCCTCCTGAACACCTTTGAGGATGAAGAACCTCTTGATGTTTGTCTTGATTGCTTCCCACCAGTGCATCGGGGAATCATAGAGGGGTTTTACGGTTCTCCAACCTTTGTAATCCCTCTTGAGTTCCTCAACGTTTTCTGGGGTCAACAGTTTCACGTTGAACTTCCATATCTCCCTCCCAACTTTCTGGTCTTCCTGTGGGAGGCAGTCGGCCAGTAGGAGGCAGTGGTCAGAGAAGAACACTGGCGTGACGTCGGTGGATCTGACCTTGAGCGTGTGGGACACAGACAGGAAGTCTATTCTGGAATGGACAGACCCGTCTGGTCTCGACCAGGTGTATCTGCGCGGTGCTCCGTCTGCAGGGTTGCTGAAGATGTTGCACAGCTTGGCATCTTTTCCTGCGTCCATCAGGAGTCTGGATGTGGTGTCCAGTTTGCTGTCAGCTCTGCTGGAACGTCCAGCCGCATCGATGATGCAGTTGAAATCACCGCCCAGTACGACCGGTCTGGATGTCGCCAGCAGCAGTGGGAGCTGCTGGAGGAGGGCCAGCCGCTCGCTTCTGAGAGGCGAGGCATACACGTTAATTAGCCTTAGCGGAACATTTATATACAGTACATCTGCTACGAGGAAGCAGCCGCCCACCATCTCCTTAACTTCGGTGATGGTGAAGTGGCCTTCCCGCAGCAGAATGCCCAGGCCGGAGGAACGGCAATTGTTGCCTCCTGGCCAGACGGATAGTCTGTGGGCCCACCATTGCGACCACTGCCGGTAACTGCTGAGTCCTGCAAGAACAGCAGGTCTGCCTTGACCTTGGCGAGGTACCCCAAGGTAGAAACACATCGCGCAGTCGACTTAATGCTATGCACGTTAATAGATGCAATCTTTAAACTTTAAACCCATTTTTAAATTGGTGATTACAGTCCAAACATCACATTACAAACACGCAGTCCTTTGGCCCTGTGGCCTGTTCCCGCACACATAGATTAGCTTTAAAATCTTCTACTGCACCTTGGCTGAGATATGGGTTGTCCTCTGCCTTGGGGATGCTTCGACCAGGGGACGCCAGCAGTGTTGACGGGGAGTCCTCCATGTCAACTAGGATGCCCTCGCCTGATGTTGGTTGTTCCTTGTGTGCATCCCCTGTGGTGTCGTCCCTCATAGCATTCTGGAGCTGGGGTGCATCTGTCGCTTCATTGCTCCCGGAGATCTGGAGCAGAGGTGCATCGGTAGCTTCATCACTCCCGGAAATTCAGAGCAGGGGTGCATCGATTGCTTCTTTGCTCCCGGAAATCCGGAGCTGGGGTGCATTGGTTGCTTCATCGCTCCCAGGGTCCTGGAGCTGGGCTGCGCTGGTCGCATTGGCGTTTTGCCTCATCTTCTGCTGGTGGTAGTGGGGGCTTTTGCCTCGCCCTTAGTCATCGGAAGAGCTGCAGCCACTGCTGTCTGTCATAGACGGTAGCTGTCTTTTGCCTCTCGATTCTGCAGGAGGCCTCTTTTCCTTTGACTTGCGGGCCTTCTTCTTCTTGGTGACGCGCTGTCATTCCTGTTCCTCTTCTGCTTCTGCCCCCTCCACTTCCATGGATTCAGTGTCTCGCAGGGGAGTTTCATTGCTGGGTGTTAGTGTTAGTGTCTGGCAGCCTGCCGTGGCAGACTTCCCTTCCTCCTCTCGGCTAAGGCGGTGGTTTGTTCGCACGGTGTCTTTGTGGCGGGGGCAGTGGGGGGGTGGGGTGTAGGTCTCCTCTGGGACGTTGCGCTCCTCAGCTTTCTCCTCACATGTCACCATGTTCTTTTCCGGCTGCACATAGCTGAAATTGCGCATGAGGCAGGCCTTGTACAGATGTCCATCCATACCACAAATGTTGCAGCACTTGCTCTCTTTGCAGTCCTTTGTCTGGTGTCCCTCCTTCTTCCAGTTGTGGCAAATGATTGCTTTGCAGCTTGCCGCCACGTGGCCTGCTTTCCCGCAGGTCCGACAAACATTGGGTTGTCCGTTGTACACCGTGTAACCCCGACTTCCTCCGATGGCGAAGCTAGAGGGGGGGTGCAGGATGGTTCCAACGGCTTTTAAAGTGACCTGGATGTGGCGCTTGCTGGTCCAAATCCCAAACCAGTCATTCACCTCAATGCTGATGCCTGCCCCATCGACATACCTGGCGAGGAATGTCAGCACATCAATGACTGGGATGTGGGGGTTGTACATATGCACTGTGATAGTGCGCTTCCACTACAATTGAAGGGTGAACAGTGGTTCTGCAGTCACTATTGACCGCAGTGGCTCAGCCATCTTCTTCAATGCCTTCAGGATTTTTAGGCATTGGGTGACGTTTGTGAAGGTTACATCAAAGTAGCCTCTCTTCGGAAAGTCCTGCAAGGCGAAGATCTCCGCAATCTTCATGCTGCACGATTCATGCAGGATGTTCTTGAAGGAGGACCGGTTGTTTGTCGCCATTCCTCCCGCTTTCTTAGCAATCACTCGAATAGTATTTCGAACCTCCTGGTTCGCCGCTTGGTTGGCCACCGTTCGGTTTGCATCGTCGTCCTTTCGGCTTGTGTTTTGGCCAAAGCCTTCAATCTTTTGTGCCGCCTGTCTGGCAGCTTGGCGGACCTTGTGATCCACCCTTATGCAGATTTCTGCTTCTCTCCAATTGGTGCACAAGCCAGAAGGCCAGACTCAACCAAAGTGGAAAGACGAGTTTCTGAGCAGCAACACTTCGAAACACTAAGCAATCCCTTTCAGGCTCAGTTAGTAGCACTCTCAGTCAGGCGTTGTGGGTTCAATACCATAACAATCTAGGCTGCCACTCCAGTACAATACTGAGGGAGTGCTGCACTGTCAGAGGTGCCGTTTATTGGATGAAATGTTAAACCAAGGGCTTTCTGCTCTCTCTGGTGGATGTAATAGATCCCATGGCACTATTTCAAAGTGCAGCTAGGGAGTTCTCCCCAATGTCCTGGCCAACATTTATCCCTCAACCAATATCACTAAAAACAGATTATTTGGTCATATCACATTGCTGTTTGTGGAAGCTTCTGTGTGAAAATGTTTTTTTTAATTGATTCTGGGATGTGGGCATCGCTGGCAAGGCCAGCATTTATTGTCCATTGCGAATTATCTTTGAGTAGGCGATGGTGAGCTGCCTTCTTGAACCGCTGTAGTCCTTGTGGTGAAAGGACTCCTGCAGTGCTGTTAGGGAAGGATTTCCAGGATTTTGACCCAGTGACGATGAAGAAATGGCGATATATTTCCAACTTAGGATGGTGTGTAACTTGGAGGGGAACTTGCAGGTGATGGTGCTGCCATGCGCTGCCCTTGTCCTTCTAGGTGGTAGAGATCGTGGGTTTTGGAGGTGCTGTCGAAGAAGCCTTGGTGATTTGCTGCAGTGCATCTTGTAGATGCTACACACTGCAGCCACGGTGCGCCGGTGGTGGAGGGAGTGAATGTTGAAGGTGGTGGATAGGGTGGCAATCAAGCGGGCTGCTTTGTCCTGAATGGTGTCGAGCTTCTTGAGTGTTGTTGTAGCATGCAGAAAGCAAGCACAGGCAATGGAAGGAGTGTACGGCAAACCAGACTCCCCACCCACACTTTCCTTCACGACTGGCTGTCCCACCTGTAACAGAGACTGTGATTCCTGTATTGGACTGTTCATGTCACCGATTTCGAGGGACTGCCTATGATAACTCACCCAGGCAAGTGGCGAGTATTCCATCACACTCCTAACTTGTGCCTTGTAGATGGTCGAAAGGCTTTGGGGGGGTCAGGAGATGAGACACTCGCAGCAGACCCAGCCTCTGACCCGCTCTTGTTACCACAGTATTTATGTGGCTGGTATTATGTCTTTAATACTCTTATGAATGACTCCACGAGGTCTAGTATTGTACTTGAGCTGTTGTGACCTTAGTCCCATTTATTCCAGAGCGAGGCACAAGCATGGTGGACAGCCTTTTGTACAGGGCCCTGCACATCTATGCAGGTGACCTTCAGGTCTCCCACCGCAGTGACCTCTGGTGGCAGATCTTTTGTGACTATACAGTTAGTATACATGGTCTACATACATAACGTCACTTCCCTCCAAGTCTTTAATGCAAATTGACTCGTACATTTATGGTGACCTGGGCTTTGCTCTTCCTCGTTGACCATTGGAGGGTCGCTTTTAGCTTGGGTGGGTTGATTGTAAGATTTGTTGCCAGTAGAGATCCCTGTCGTTTCTGGTTGTGAGTCCATGACTACTCCATTCTCTCCCCCCACACAGAGATCATGCTAATGGCCCGTTACATGCGAGTTGTATTCAAGTTCATCACGAGTTTTATATTTACATCTTGGTACATTTGTTAGGTGGATTACAGTTGCGTTTCTTTTTGTGTGGTACATTTACATGATCAGTACAGGTATATCAGTACAGGTACATGAGGACAGTCTAGTTCCAGCACGGCCGGATGAGATCCGGGTCGTCTGGTGGCGGCACAGTGCCCCATGCTAGTGGGTCTGTGGGCGAGGTGAGCTCATTTTGCTTGAGTTGCCATTACTCCTTGTGTCAGGCAGGCCCAAAGACAGCTGATGTGTCTGTGACCTCTGTTGTGTATGCATGCCTGTTTATTGGTGATGTCTGCAACACTGTATGCAACATTGAATGTAAACTTGGACTGTACACACCTTACTAGTACGCTAGAGGGTGCTGTTGCTGGAGACCCAGGGGTTGCCTGTGCACGGCAGGTAACCCAGTATAAAAAGGAACACACAGCTTATTGTTCGGCACTCAGGAGCTGCTAATAAAAGGACTGCAAGTCTGCAGAGTTCAAGCACCATACCCTGTCTCGTGGAGTCATTACTAAAGGTGCCTACATATACTACAACTGGCGACGGGAATATGGGATCACGAACTACACGCTCAACATGTCTAACCTCAGCAACTTTCAGCAATTTACAGTGGGGGAAGATTGGGACACTTTTGTGGAAAGATTGGAACACTTCTTCATAGCCAACGACCTGGACGGCGACACACCGGCCACACTACCGAACAAACGCAGGGCCATCCTGCTTAGCAGTTGTGGGCCCACCATCTAGGGTCTCATCAGGGACTTACTAGCCCCGGAGAAGACAACCACCAAGAGCTATGAGGAACTTGTAACAATCATACAGGAATAAATAAAACCGAAAGAAAGCATCCTCACAGTCAGGCACCTGTTCTATACTTACCGGTGACCTGAGGCCAAGTATGCTGCACACTTAAGAAGACTAGCTGCACCGTGTGAGTTTGGCGACCACCTTAATGAAGCACGAAGGGACATATTTGTCATCGGAATCAGCCACGAAGGCCTCTTACACAAATTGCTCTCGGCTGACACTGCGGTGACCCTACAGAAAGCAATTCAAGTGAGCCAGGCCTACATGGTTTTGGCCAGCGACTCCAGGCGAATATTGACCCAGGACTCTAAACCGGCGAGTGCAGTGCACCGCATGGACACTTCTAAAGGGAGAAATGCTGCCCCGAGTCCGGCAACCCTGAGTCCGCCACATGGGGCAAACCGGATGGCCCCGTGCTGGCGCTGTGGAGGAAACCACAGGGCCCACTAGTGTCGTTACAAAGACTATGCATGCAAAGGCTGCAAAAAAAAAGGGCACCTTCAGAGAATGTGCAGAAAAGGCTGTACTCACTGTGTCTCTGATGAGTTGGCTAACCACCGGGGCTCCGACACAGATGAAGATGAAGCTGCTCTAACCCTGGGAGAGGAGTATGGAATCTTTACCTGCTCCACCGGAAGTTCTCCGTGGATGATGGAAGTGGACATCAATGGGGTCCCAGTCTCCATGGAGATCGACACAGGGGCAAGCCAGTCTGTGATGAGCCAAAAGACCTTTGAAAAAATTTGGAGGAATCCTGCCACTCAACCAAAACTGTCTCCTGTCCAGGCAAAGCTGCTCACCTACACCAAAGGTAAAATTCAAATCGTTGGCAGTGTAGACGTCCAGGTCTCCCAGGGCGGCGTGTTGCACAAACTCCCCCTGTGGATTGTAGCCGGCGACGGTACCACGCTGCTGGGCAGGAATTGGATGAACCGAGTCCACATCAGGCGAAGTGACCCTGTGGAAGAAAAGACCACCACAGCCTGCCTGCAACAAGACCACAAAATGGCTGTACCACCACAAGAATGTGGAAGAAAGGAGCACCACAAAATGGCTGCTGCTTGGTGAGCAGCAGACCTGCATTCAAAATGCGAGTCAACATGGAGGAGCGTCATGTGACATCGAGCGGCCAATCGGATTTGAAAGTTCCCTTAAAGGAGACTGGTAACCAAAAAAATTTAAAGGGGAAGTTCCAACTAATTGAGTACACGGACTTTAAAGCTAGAGATGCAATTAAAGGGTGCAAATATGAAAATGTATGCAATGTAAACAGGAATTGTGATGCTGGTTTAACTAATGTGACTAATGAGATGAATGCAGGTGTCAGTAAGGTTAAGAACAAGTTTAGAATGCTTAACAGTAATGATAAGAGATTGTGAAATGCCTAATGTAACCATGTCTGTTAAAACCAGGACACACAAAAGTGATGCAAGTGCTAGAATGTATAATGCAGGCTCGACTATGTGTGATCAGAGCCAAGGTGTCATGTATGCCGGTAGGACACTGCCTGAGGACATTGGGTCCTACAGGGACCATGCTAATGCCAATGGAATCGCCCTGTGGCAGACCCCCAGGTCCAGCAAGCTACCTGACCATGTAGCCTGGACATTTGGAACAAATGTGATGCCCCTTGCAGGACACACACACAGGCAGTGGGAGCAGACAGGGACAGTGGTCAATGGGCAGCCCAGCCACCACCAATGGCAACCTGCAGCAGACCAGCCCTACAGCCCCTGGCCACCAGGGCCAACACCAGATGCATGTGACCAATACCCTCCAGCTGGCAAACCCTGGGATGACCTGACCTTCATCCCCAATGGTGGACAAGGAGCCCACCCAGTCTTGTGGCCCTGTCCACCACCCCACAACTACCCACATCACAGTGTATACACACCACCCACTGCTGCTGTGGCTACCTCCCCGAGGGATCCCACAATAGTGATACCCACTTGGTTTGTGTGTGAGGGAGGGGAAACGTACGAGGCCAGCCTCAAGCACAGGGGTCACACCTGGCAACCACAAAACCCTCACCACAACCTCCCATAGCCCACCACTGATCACCTCCCCTGGTCATGACAACTAGGATATGAAAAATGCTCAGGGGGGGGGGAGTATTGTTGTGTATGCATGTCTGTTTATTGGTGATGTCTGCAACACTGTATGCAACATTGAATGTAACCTTGGACTGTACATACCTTAGAGGGTGCTGTTGTTGGAGACCCAGGGGTTGCCTGTGCACGGCAGGTAACCCAGTATAAAAAGGAACACACAGCTTGTTGTTCGGCACTCAGGAGCTGCTAATAAAAGGACTGCAAGTCTGCAGAGTTCAAGCACCATACCCTGCCTCGTGGAGTCATTACTAAAGGTGCCTACATACACAACAACCTCCCTGTCCTTTTCATTTGCACAGTGTCACTGCTGCTCCCTGGGAAGTGGTCTGAGCGAGTGAATGTTTCGTCTAAGTGTCAGTGGGGCTACCTCGTCTTGTCTAGCAGTTTGCAGGGGACTGCTGACTCGATTTTCTTGAGGGCACCGTTCTGAGCACACTCTAGTTTGGGATCCTGGCTGGTCCAGGTCCCGTTCGGAGGAGCCGTTGCGGGTGACCCTTCGCTCTTGGGCATTGCCGTGGTGGCGAGTGGGTTTGTGGGCTACGCCTTTTCCACCCGGTGGTGGGCGACAGTAGCCGACTGCGAGCATAGGCGCAGTTTACTGTTTCTGGCCCATGATGGTTCATGCCATCGGGTGCCTGCAATGTTAAACCGATCTGAGGCAGGGTATTGCTACCGGTGCCTCTGCTCTCCAGGGGTTGTTTACTCTGCGGCTTGTCTACTCCTGTCAGCTGTGGGGACACTTTATGATGCATCGTTCTGGTCCCGGAGTCAAAGGCTACAGCACTGGGTAGCCCGCTGGACCTGTATACGACTGTTAGGTGTTCGCCCGCTACATTCGCTGATTGCAATTTGCACCCGACATCACTCAACAACATTTTGCTCGTTACAGCTGGACTTTTACATTGGTTACCAATTTCAAGCAGTTCACTCAAAAATGGCGGGTTGCTGGCCTCCTTTAAAATGGCCTTACTACTTTTACCCCAATCGTCTTCCTTGCGTGGAACCATGTGTCATTGCTCAATTAGCGCTGCACCTCATGGTTTGGACGCCATCTTTTCCCTGTCCATGATGTCAACTGCCACGATCTTCTTTCCCAGGGATTCTGCCACTGAAGCTGAGAAGGCACCATCGGATCCAATCTTCCTCCCCAGGAGCCCTGCCACTGAAACCGGGAAAGTGCGTTCGGGTCGTCTCGGCCGGATCATCGCCACGCCGTCGTGATGAGCGGTCTGTGCCTCGGGGCTGCGCAGATCTGCTCTCCAGTGCCTGGTCCAACCAAAGGTGGCGGTTTGCTCTGCCTCTGAGCATGGGGGATGTCAATCGCTGGAGGGATGAAGTCTTCCCAGTTCCAATGAATCTTCCCCATCCATCATCTTCCAAGTTGCTTTGGTCCACCACCTGAAACAATCCACAATGATAAATTGTGCACCGTGCCATCATGGGATACACTTACATCCGCACTACCAACAACTGATATCAGTTCCTTGGTGTAGGTGCACAGCTTTGCCTGAACCGGGACCAGCTTGGGTCGTTCAGCTTGATCGTTCCATAGCATCTCAAAGGCTTCCTGGCTCATTACTGACTGACTCGACCCTGTGTCCAATTCCATGAAGATTGGAACGCCATTTATCTCGAATTCCATTATCACTGGAGGACAATCTGTGCTGCAGGTATATACTCCATACACTTCATCCTGGGACTGAGCTGCTTCTCTAGCCATCTCCTCGTAATCCACGTTGGATTCACAGCCATCTGCTGACTCCTCTTCCACGTGGTGAGTCACAGCTCTTTTGCACATTCGCTGGAGGTGGCCCTTTGTGCTGCAGCCTCTGCACACATAGTCTCTGAACCAACACTGATGAGCCCTGTGATTACCTCCGCAACGGCAGCATGGTGTAACTCGAGTTACGTTTGTACCCCTCGGCGGACTCTGAGCTAAAGGAGTCGGGGGCCTGTACGCTCTTCCCTGGGCAGATTCACGTTCAACAGTTCTGCCTGTGAAAGGCACCATTCTATTTACAGTACTTTCCGGTTTTGAGTCCTCCAGAATGAGTCATCATCTGCTTGGGGCCCAGGAGAGGCTTGAGTTCAATGCCCAGAAGAGGCATGGGCCCAGGGGCAGTACGGGCCGGCCCACACTGTGATATGTGTGATCTCTAGGTCCATGCAGCAGAGCTGGTCTCCAGTTGTCTTGGGTAATCCTTGCCACTGGACCAAGACCTAGCTCTGTCAAGCCCGTGTGGTGGCTGGTGTGCAACAGCCACCTCACGTTAAAAAAATCCACGCACAGGAATCTTCCACCCTTCAGAATGTAGTTTTGGATCTGGAATATTAAGTCCTTCATTGAAACACCTGTGAACTTTACCCTTTTTGGTGTGGAAGCAAGTCATTTTTTTTTTCAAAAATATACTTTATTCATGTACAATTTTCACAATACATTGGAAAACAGTTCAGTACCTTGAGGTCAGCAATTCCATACAATTCGTTTGGATGTTGAGAGCAGTTCACAGTGCACAAGCGTACATTTCATTTCAATGTACAGTTTAGTACAATCCGTAAATCACGTTGCATGTAGTACTGTACAAATAATGGTATTACATGGAGCAGATGAGAACAGGTTTACATTACATTCCAGGATACATTTCAATACCGATCACGAATCACGTTACATGCAGCACTATGCAGATGAAAGCAGTACATGGAACAGATGGGGATACATTTATATTTCTTTACAAATTACGAAACAGTGCAGAAACTTTCATTATACATGGCACAGCACAGGTTTTTTTAATTTCAAAATATACTTTATTCATATAAAAATTTGCATAATACATTGGAAAGCAGTTCAGTACATTTGGATGCGGTCAGCAATTCCATACAATACATTTGGATGCCGACGGTAATTCCGTTCAATACATTTGCTTGCTTTACATTTCGAGGTACAATTCAGTACAATCCAGGATACATTGTAATACAGTCATCAAATGATGTTACATGTGGCACTATACGGTACACGGAATTTCTTTGCAGCATACATTACTAAACAGAACTTGGCATTATACATGGCACTACATAGGTGTTTTCAGATCATGGTGCACTATGTATACAAAAAGTTTACAAGTACAGCCCGAGGGGAGTTTTGTACTGATTCCAGCCCCTGGGGGAAGGGCTTTAAACTGTGGCTCTTCCCCACCGTGCCTTTGCAGTGATCTGGAATATTAGGTCCTTCATTGAAACACCAGTGAACTTTACCCTTTTTGGTGTGGAAGCAAGTCATTTTTTTTTCCAAAATATACTTTATTCATATAAAAATTTGCACAATACATTGGAAGGCAGTTCATCCTCAATGAAGGGACTGCCTATGATGATGAGGAGCTGCAGCTCGAGGTCATGAATGCCTGGCTGATGCTGATGGCCTTCTGCAGAGTGACGGTGGTTTCGGCAGACAGTAAGCCTGTGAAGAAGGGCCTCATGACCGATGCCAGTTACGAAGACGTCCCGAAACACATCGGCGAGGGATGCACCGAATCCACATGGTCCTGCCAGCCTCCTGAGGTCGGCAGCGTACTTCATGATTTCCCTCGGAGCGGCGGTGTGTATAAAATCGATGCCTGGCTGTGAGGATGCTCTCCTTCGGTTTGAGTTGGTCCCGAATTAGCACTTTCAGCTCCTCGTATGACTTGGTCATTGTTTTCTCTGGTGCAAGCAAGTCCCTGATGAGGCCATAGACCGCGGGCCCACAATTGGTCAACAGGACAGCTCTGTGCTTATCTGCCAGCATAGCCGGATCATAGCCTACCAGGTCGTTTGCTACGAAACATTGGTCGAGCTGTTCTGTAAAGCTTCCCAATCTTCAACCTCTGAGAACTTTTCTAGTGCACCGTTAGTCATTTTTGCGTGAAAGTTCATAATCTCGTCGCCAGTTGTTATGTCTTTCATTCTCTTATGAATGAATCCATGAGGTCTAGTCTTGTACTTGAGCTGTTTTGACCTGAATCCCATTTATTGTAACTCCAGAATGAGGCACAAGCATAGTGGGCAGCCTTTTATACTGGGCCCTGCACACCGATGCAGGTGACCCTCAGGTCTCCCACCGCAGTGCCCTCTGGTGGCACACCTTATGTGACTATACAGTTAGTATACATGGTCTACATACATGACAGCTGGTCCAGTTAAGTTTCAGGTCAATGACCCCCAGGATGTTGATGGTGGGGGAGTCTGCGATGGTAATGCTGTTGAATATCAAGGGGAGATGTTTAGACTCGTCTGTCACCCGTGAAGTATTTGTAGCAGACATAATAGTAATGCATTTCAAGGACACAATTTATATAAACCCAAAACACTTAAGGACCAGACTATTGCTCCAATTGCCTCCTCATCACAACTACTGCAAGTAGACTCAATATTCAAAATAATAATTACAACTTCACAAAGCCACACCTAATACATACTCAAAAACTAAAGATTAATATTTTTTTTCAACAATTAGACAGCCCCACAAAAGCAGGGCCTCAAAAAATTGATTAAACCTCCAAGTGTTGCTCTCCACAGAAATCTTTAGTAAAAGGCGAAAGATTTATACAATCTGAAGAGAAACCAGAATGTACAAACCAATCCCACGCAGCCCCTCGCACGCAAGCAGCGACTTGTCTCTTTAACATTGTGCTGAGCGACTAAAACCAACATTCAGAGAGAATATATTACCACAGATCATTACAGCATGAGGAAAATTAACTGCAATCTTCAATTTCTGTGAAAACCACGGTCAGAATTGAAGTTTATTTTGCTTGTTTGCAAAGTACTAAGCAGATTATTATTAAAATCCATGCACAGGCATCTTCCACCCTTCAGGATGTACATCGGGTCCTTCATTGAAACACCTATGAACGCGTCCTTTTTTTGGGCGTGGAAGCAAGTCATCCTCGTTTCGAGGGATTGCCTATGATAATGATGACTTGGAACGCCTACACGGCAAGTGAGCCTCAAGTGGGCAGAGGAAATGTTTCAAGGACACCCTCAAGGCCTCCTTGATAAAATGCAACATCCCCACCGACACCTGGGAGTCCCTGGCCAAAGACCGCCCAAAGTGGAGGAAGAGCATCTGGGGGGACGCTGAGCACCTCTAGTCTCGTCGCCGAGACCATGCAGAAAACAAGTGCAGGCAGCGGAAGGAGCGTGCGGCAAACCAGTCCCACCCACCCTTTCCTTCAAAGACTGTCTGTCCCACCTGTGACAGAGACTGTAATTCCCGTATTGGACTGTTCAGTCACCTAAGAACTCACTTTTAGAGGGGAAGCAAGTCTTCCTCGATTTCGAGGGACTGCTTATGATGATGATGATAGAGATAAGGAGGGGTGAGGCCATGGAGGCATTTGAAAACAAGGGTGTGAATATTTAAAGTCAGGCGTTGCCAGACTGGGAGCTAATGTAGGTCAGCGAGCACAGGGGTGATGGGCGAACGGGACTTGTTATATGTTAAAATATGGGCAGTAGAGTTTTGGATGAGCTCAAGCTTGTGTAGGCTGGAATTTGGGAGGCCGGCCAGGAGAGAAATGGAAGTCAATTCCAGAGGTATCAAAGGGACATGCTGCCTGCTTCATTTAAACTGTGATAGAAATGACCAGCAAGATTGGTGAAGAAACTTGTGAAGAAACTTCCTTCCAACTAAATGCTTGATTCTTTTTCTTAGGCAGAGCCTCGGAGTCGAGGATGGCTTGCTTCCACACTAAGTTGAGTTCTCAGGTGACTGAAGAAACTAATACGGGACCTACAGTCTCTGTCACGGATGGGACAGACAGTGGTTGGATGGACAGGTGGGTGGGGTCCTTCTGCTGTTTGCGCTTGGCTTCCGCATGCTCCCGACGAAGAGACTCGAGGTGTTTGGTGCCTTCCTGGATGCTTCTCCTCCACTTTGAGCAGTCTTGGGCCAGGGATTCCCAGGTGTAGGTGGGGATGTTGCACTTTTTCAAGGAGGCTTTGAGGGTGTCCTTGAAGCATTTCCGCTTCCCACCTAGGACTCGCTTTCCATATCGGAACTCCAAGTAGAGCGCTTGTTTTGGGAGTCTCGTATTGGGCATGCGGATGATGTGGCCCATCCATCGGAGCTGATCAAGCGTGGTCAATGCTTCGATGCTGGGGATGTTGGCCTGAGCGAGAACACTGAGGTTGGTGCGCCTATCTTGCCAATGGATTTGCAGGATCTTGTGGAGGCAGCATTGGTGGTACCTCTCCAATGTTTTGAGGTGCCTGCTGTACATAGTCCATGTCTCTGAAGCATATAGGAGGGCGGGTATCACTTCTGCTCTGTCGACCATGCTCCTGCCACCGGGTTTGAGATCCTGGTCTTCAAACACTCTCGTCCTCAGGCGACCGAAGGCTGCACTGGCACACTGAAGGTGGTGTTGGACTTCGTCATCGACATCTGCCTTTGTTAACAGTAGGCCCCCGAGGTATGGAAAATGGTCCACGTTGATCAGGGCTTCGTCATGAATTTTGATAATCAGGGGGCAGTACTGTGTGGCAGGGGCAGGTTGGTAGAGAACCTTTGTCTTATGGATGTTTAATGTAAGGCCCATGTTCTCGTGCGCTTCGGTGAAGGTGTTGACGATGGTTTAGAGTTCAACCTCCGATGTGCACAAACGCAAGTGTCGTCTCCATATTGTAGTTCGATGACGGAGAATGGAACGACCTTGGATCTAGACTGGAGGCGACGGATGTTGAACAATTTCCCGTTTGTTTTGTAGATTAGCTCCACTCCAGCGGGGAGCTTATTGAGGGTGAGATGGAGCATTGCAGCAAGGATGATCGAGAAGAGCATTGGTGCGATGACATAGCCTTGCTTGACCACAGTCCACACATGTTTTGGGTCTGTGGTGGATCCGTTGGTCAGGATCACGGCTTGCATCGTGAAGCAGGCGGAGGATGGTGACAAACTATTGAGGGCAGCCGAATTTGAGGAGGATACTCCATAATCCTTCACAGGTGATAGTGTTGAAGGCTTTTGTGAAGTCAAAGAAGGCCATGTACAGAGTGATGTACAACTGCTTGATTATGAAGTTTCACTCATCTGGAGTGAGATTCACTCATTTGTTTTAAGAATGCAACCTATTTTGGTGCACCTCATCCTTAAAAATAAGTGTATCAACACATGACATAATCCAATCCAGGTAAGAGCATGAAGTATATATTCTGACTTGCACAGAATAATACTACAAATGAATATTAGTACTGATCAAACTGTTCCTCCAAGGTCCTTACAGTGGATAGATTTTCTGATGTCGATTTTTATGAGACAAAATAAAGTGACAATAATGAATTAATCAGTTCTTTTCTAATTAACTTGTGCTGCTTATTGTTTGAGAACCATTTTAGCCCGCAATCAATGTTTCAATGAAAATATTGTTTGTTCCATTAGAGGGTTGGTGGATAATAAATTTGCGTGACATTCAAGCTTTCTGATTTCAATTTCAGTGTTAGCTATGGCTCAGTGAGTAGCACCCTTGCCTCAGAGTCAGAAGGTTGTGGGTTCAAGACCCAGTCCAGAGCCTTGAGCACAAAAATCTAGACTGACACTCCAGTGCAGTGCTGAGAGGAAGTGCAACATCCTTGAAAAAGTGAAACATCTCCACCGACAACCTGAAGATCCCTGGCCCAAGACTGTTCAAAGTGGAGGAGAAGCATCTGGGAAGGTGCCAAACACCTTGAGTCTCTTTGCCAGGAGCAAACAGAGGCCAAGTGCAAACAGCGGAAGGAGTGCTCGACAACCCAAGCACCCTACCTACCCGTCCCTTCAACCACCAGCTACCCCACCTGTGACAGAGACTGTAGGTCCCGCCTCAGACTAATCAGTCATCTGAGAACTCATTTCTAGTGTGGAAGCAAGTCATCCTTGACTCTGAGGGACTGCCTAAGAGAAGAGACTGAGGGAGTGCTGCACTGTCGGAGGTGCCGTCTTTCAGATGCGATGTTAAACCGAAGCCCCATCTACTGTCTCAGGTGGATGGAGAAGATTCCCATGGCCCTATTTCAAAGAAGAGCAGGGACGTTCTCCCCGGTGTCCTTGCCAATATTTATCCTTCAATCAACATCACCATAAACAGATTATCTGGTCATTATCACATTGCCGTTTGTTGAAGCTTGCTGTGTGTAGATTGGCTTCCACAATTACTACATTGCAATAGTGACTACACTTCAAAAGTATTTCATTGGCTGTGAGGTGTTACGTTTAGAATAACTCCACAAGTCTGTATATCTTAAGCTCAAACTGTTGTGACCTTGGTCTCTTTATTATAACTCCAAAGTGAGGAGGCATCATGGTAGACTGTCTTTTATACCTGCTTGCCTAGGGTGTGCAGGTGAACCTTGGGTCTCCCACAGGTGTGCCCCCTGATGGCAAGTCTTACACATTGGCAATGTTTACATACATAACATCATTCCCCGGCCCCCAAAGTCATATGTACAAATTATTTACAAGTTGAGGCGATCCGGGATTCTGCGTTCCCGGGTTGATCGCCTGAGTTGAAATCCTGGCATGGGTGAGTCGGTCAGATCATTGCTGCACTGCAGCGCGGCTGATCTGATCGAACTGTCGGGCATGGTGGGCTCATCCTCGTGGTTGACTGCAAGGTCGATTGCTGGTTGGGTGTGTGTGGGTGGATCAATGATGGTAATGCTTTCTTCAAACTTTCTTGGTTTTAATTAAACGCAGTTTGGTCTGATCCAAGTGCTTTCTGCACGTTTGTCCGTTCAAAAGTTTGACAACAAACACTCTATTTCCCTCCTTGGCTAACACGGTGCTAGCAACCCATTTGAGACCATGACTATAATTAAGAACAAACACAGGGTCATTAACTTCAATGTCGTGTGATACAGCGCGCGATCGTGGTACATGTTTTACCGGTGACGCCGGGTTTCTACATGATCAATGAGATCTGGGTGGACTAAGGGGAGCCTGGTTGTGAGTGCTCTCTTCATTAGCAATTCTGCAGGGGGATCCCCGGTAAGCGAGTGGGGTTGCGTGCGGTAGCTGAGCAGAATCCGAGAAAGCCGGGTCTGCAGAGAACCGTCCGTCACACGTTTCAAGCTCTGTTTGATGGTTTGGACTACCCGTTCTGCTTGACCATTGGATGCGGGCTTAAACGGCGCAGATCTGACATGCTTGATGCCATTGCGGGTCATGAACTCATTGAATTCCGAGCTGGTGAAGCACGGTCCATTGTCACTAACAAGGACGTGGGCAAGCCATGGGTGGCGAACATGGCCTGGAGGCTTTCAATGGTGGTAGTGGACATACATGACGAAATTATTGTACATTCAATCCATTTGGAGTAAGCGTCCACTGCTACTAGGAACATCTTTCCTAGAAAGGGGCCAGTGAAATCTATGTGGACCCTTGACCACGGTTTGTAGGGCCATGACCACCAATTCAGTGGGGCCGCCCTTGGTGCATTGCTCAAACTGTGAGCAAGTGTTACATTCGTGTACGCATGACTCCAATTCAGAGTCAATGCCAGGACACCAAATGTGCGAACTGGCGATAGCCTTCATCATGACTATGCCTGGGTGGATAATGTGAAGGTCGCATATCAACATTTCCCTGCCTTTTTTTGGCAAAATTACATGATTCCCCCATAGGAGGCATAGAAACAATGGGGCCAAGTTTCGGCCTGAGTTGCTCCTGTTTTTTTGGAGCAACTAGTTTAGAATGGAGTATCTTAGAAATTTGAATTCTCGGCATTTAGTTTGCTCCAGTTCTAGTCAGTTAGAACAGTTTCACTTTGGAACAGAATTTTTTTTTCAAAAGGGGGTGTGTCCGGCCACTTACGCCTGTTTTCAAAGTTTAGGCAGTGAAAACTTACTCCAAACTAACTTAGAATGGAGTAAGTGAAGATTTTTGTATGTTCGAAAAAACCTTGTCTACAGTTTAGAAAATCAGGCGTAAGTTACAAATCAGGCATAGGGAATGGGGGGGGAGGGGGGTTTAAAGGGAAGTTTACAAACATTAAACACTTCAGTTTTACAAATAAAGAGCCATCATCAATAATAAATGATAAATACATCAATAAATCAACCAATAAATCAATCAAAAAAATTAATAAAAAATTTTAAAAAATTTAAAAATCAATAAATAAAACATTTTCTACTTACCGACTGCAGCACCGGGAGTCCTCCAACAGTGTGCTGGGACGGCCCCCCCCAGTGTGTCTCTGTCAGTGTCTCTATCTCTCTGTCTGTCTGTGTGTGTGTCTCTCACTCTCTGTCTGTCAGTGTCTGTGTTTCTGGCAGCGAGGGGAGAAGGAGGAGGAGGAGGAGGAGGGGGGGAGAGGGGGAGGAGGGAGGGGAGAGGGGGAGGAGGTGGGGGGGGGTGGGAGGAGGAGAGGAGGGGCGAGGAGAAGGGGGAGGAGAGGGGGGGAGGAGGAGAGGGATGGGAGAGGGGGAGAAGGGAGGGAGAGGGGGAGAAGGGAGAGAGGATGGAGAGAGGGAAGGAGAGAGGAGGGAGGGAAGGAGAGAGGAGGGAGGGAGGGAGAGAAGGAGAGTGGAGGGAGGGAGGGAGGGAGAGAAGAGAGAGGGAGGGATGGAGGGAAGGAGAGGGGAGGGAGGGAGGGAAGGGGAGAGGAGGGAGGGAGGGAAGGAGAGAGGAGGGAGGAAGGGAGGGAAGGAGAGAGGAGGGAGGGAGGGAGGGAAGGAGAGAGGAGGGAGGGAGGGAAGGAGAGAGGAGGGAGGGAGGGAAGGAGAGAGGAGGGAGGGAAGGAGAGAGGAGGGAGGGAGGGAAGGAGAGAGGAGGGAGGGAAGGAGAGGGGGGGGAAGGGAGAGAAGGAGGCTGAACGGCCGGGCCCAAGACTTCGGGCTGGATTTACAGGTAGGTGGCGTCGGGAGGTCCGGGTGGGGAGAAGAGTCGCGGAGGTCCAAGGGGGGGGGGGAGAGTCGCGGAGGTCCGGGGGGTGGGGGGGAGCGGAGGTCGGGTCGCCGGGTGGGGGTGCGGGGGGAAGCAGAGGTTGAGTC
Organism: Pristiophorus japonicus; assembly: GCF_044704955.1. Classification (NCBI taxonomy): domain Eukaryota; kingdom Metazoa; phylum Chordata; class Chondrichthyes; family Pristiophoridae; genus Pristiophorus; species Pristiophorus japonicus. The sequence continues at coordinate 125,439,420 of NC_091985.1, read as the reverse complement.
GCGGAGGTCCGGGGGGGGGTGGGGGAGAGCGGGGGTCCGGTCGGGTGGGAGGAGCCTTATCCACGCAGCCTCAGTGAGGCCATTCGGCCAGGGCTAGGGGCTGCGTGCTTCGAGCCCCTCCCACAGTTTTGGGCGCCTGGAGCTACTGCACATGCGTGCCCACTGTAGCGCGCATGTGCAGTGGTCCCGGCACAGCTCCAGAGGGCCTACAGGGAGCTGGAGAATAGATAAGTTTTTTTAGGCACACTTTCTGGCGCGAAAAACGGGCGTCCAGGTCCGGACTGCGCCGTTTTAGGTGCGGCCCGAAACTTGGGCACATAGAAACAAAGAAAATAGGTGCAGCAGTAGGCCATTCGGTCCTTCGAGCCTGCACCACCATTTAATAAGATCATGGCTGACCATTTACCTCAGTACCTCTTTCCTGCTTTCTCGCCATACCCCTTGACCCCTTTAGCCGTAAGAGCCACATCTAACTTCCTCTTGAATATATCCAATGAACTGGCATCAACAACACTCTGTGGTAGTGAATTCCACAGGTTAACAACTCTCTGAGCGAAGAAGTTTCTCATCATCTCAGTCCTAAATGGCTTACCCCTTATCCTTAGACAATGTCCCCTGGTTCTGGACTTCCCCAACATCGGGAACAATCTACCCGCATCCAGTCCCGTCAGAATTTTATATGTTTCTATGAGATCCCCTCTCATCCTTCTAAACTCCAGTGAATACAGGCCCAGTCGGTCCATTCTCTCCTCATATGTCAGTCCTGCCAACCTGGGAATCAGTCTGGTGAACATTCGCTGCACTCCCTCAATAGCAAGAACGTCCTTCCTCAGATTAGGAGACCAAAACTGAACACAATATTCCAGGTGAGGCCTCACTAAGGCCCTGTACAACTGCAGTAAGACCTCCCTGCTCCTATACTCAAATCTCCTAGCTATGAAGGCCAACATGCCATTTGCCTTCTTCACTGACTGCTGTACCTGCATGCCAACTTTCAATGACTGATGTACCATGACCCCCAGGTCTCTTTGCACCTCCCCTTTTTCTAATCTGCCGCCATTCAGATAATATTCTGCCTTTGTGTTTTTGCCACCAAAGTGGATAACCTCACATTTATCCACATTATACTGCCTCTGCTATGCATTTGCCCACTCACCTAATCTGTCCAAGTCACCCTGCAGCCTCTGAGCGTCCTCCTCACAGCTCACACCGCCACCCAGCTTGGTGTCATCTGCAAACTTGGAGATATTACACTCAATTCCTTCATCTAAATCATTAATGTATATTGTAAATAGCTGGGGTCCCAGCACTGAGCCCTGTGGCACCCCACTAGTCACTGCCTGCCATTCTGAAAAGGACAGTTATCCCGACTCTCTGCTTCCTGTCTGCCAACCAGTTCTCTATCCACATCAGTACATTACCCCCAATACCATGTGCTTTAATTTTGCACACCAATCTCTTGTATGGGATCTTGCCAAAAGCCTTTTGAAAGTCTAAATACACCACATCAACTGGTTCTCCCTTGTCTACTCTACCAGTTACATCCTCAAAAAATTCTAGAAGATTTGTCAAGCATGATTTCCCTTTCATAAATCCATGCTGACTTGGACCAATCCTGTCACTGCTTTCAAAATGCACTGCTATTTCATCTTTAATAATTGATTCCAACATTTTCCCCACTACTGATGTCAGGCTAACCGGTCTATAATTACCCGTTTTCTCTCCCCCTCCTTTCTTAAAAAGTGGTGTTACATTAGCTACCCTCCAGTCCATAGGAACTGATTCAGAGTCGATAGACTGTTGGAAAATGATCACCAATGCATCCACTATTTCTAGGGCCACTTCCTTAAGTACTTTGGGATGCAGGCTATCAGGCTCTGGGGATTTATCGGCCTTCAATCCCATCAATTTCCCTAACACAACTTCCCACTTAATAAGGATTTCCTCCAGTTCCTCCTTCTCACTGAACCCTCTGTCCCCTAGTATTTCCGGAAGGTTATTTGTGTCTTCCTTCGTGAAGACTGGAACGAAAGTATTTGTTTAACTGGTCTGCCATTTCTTTGTTCCCCATTATAAATTCACCTGAATCTGACTGTAAGGGACCTACGCTTGTCTTCACTAATCTTTTTCTCTTCACATATCTATAGAAGCTTTTGCAGTCAGTTTTTATGTTCCCAGCAAGCTTCCTCTCATACTCTATTTTCCCCCTCCTAATTAAACCCTTTGTCCTCCTCTGCTGAATTATAAAATTCTCCCAGTGCTCAGGTTTGCTGCTTTTTCTGGCCAATTTATATGCCTCTTCCTTGGATTTAACAGTATTCTTAATTTCCCTTGTTAGCCACGGTTGAGCCACCTTCCCCGTTTTTATTTTCACTCCAGACAGGGATGTACAATTGTTGAAGTTCATCCATGTGATCTTTCAATGTTTGCCATTGCCTATCCACCATTAACCCTTTAAATATCACTCGCCAGTCTATTCTAGCCAATTCACGTCTCATACCATTGAAGTTACCTTTCCTTAAGTTGTGGACCTTAGTCTCTGAATTAACTGTGTCACTCTCCATCTTAATAAAGAATTCTAGCATATTATGGTCACTCTTTCCCAAGGGGCCTTGCACAACAAGATTGCTAATTAGTCCTTTCTCATTAGTCCGAATGGAGGGACATTTCGTCCTTGCGTCGGTGTAACGGCTTAATTTCGTCTTGCATTTCCCCTGGGACCGCCGACCAGCTCCCATTGAGGACGCAGCTTTTTACTAGTGATAGCATCGGGTCCTGGCTAGTCCAGATCCTGATCTGGTGAGCCATGACGGGTGACCTCTTGCTCTCAAAAGCATCCATTACAAGAAGCAAGTCTGCAGGGCGCCATTTCCACCCCGGTGGTGGGCAATGGTAGCCGACTGAGGGCATCCGCACAGTTCTCCGTGGCTGGTCTGTGGCGGATTACATAGTCATATGCAGATAACTTAAGTGTCCATCTTTGGATGCGGGACGAAGCATTGGTGTTAATACCTTTGCTTTCTGAGAACAACGAAATGAGTGGCTTGTGGTCGGTTTCGAGCTCGAACCGGAACCCAAATAGGTGCATTTTCTTAACCCCACGTTTACGCATGCTAATGCTTCTTTTTGAACCATACTGTAGGCTCTTTCATCTTTAGGTAAGCTTCTGGACACATATGTAACCGGTTGCAGTTTGCCTGACCTATTGGCTTGCTGTAGCACACAACCGACCCCATACGAAGATGCATCACAAGCTAGTACTAAACGTTTACACGGGTCATACAATACAAGTAACTTATTGGAACATGCCAGGTTTCTGGCTTTGTCAAAGGTTGTCTCTTGAGATTTACCCCAAACCCAGTCGTCACCCTTGCGTAGCAATAAATGCAATGGTTCCAGCAAAGTGCTCAACCCGGGTAGAAAGTTACCAAAATAGTTGAGGAGTCCCAGGAACGAACGCAGCTCCGGCACATTCTGTGGTCTGGGTGCATTCTTGATGACCTCCGTTTTGGAGTCCGTGGGTCTGATGTCGTCCGCCGCAATCTTTCTCCCCAGAAATTTGACCTCTGGCGCCAGGAAAAAAAACTGGGAGCGTTTCAACTTGAGTCCCACTCTGTCCAGTCACTTGAGAACCTCTTCCAGGTTGTACAAGTGTTCGGTGGTGTTGCGGCCAGTGATCAAGATGTCGTCTTGGAACACCACGATGCGCGGAACTGATTTCAGCAGACTCTCCATGTTCCTCTGGAAGATGTCCGCCACCGAACGAATCCCAAAGGGACATCTGTGGTATATGAACAGCCCTCTGTACATGTTGAAGCACATCAATTTTTTTGAAGGTTCAGCCAGCTTCTGTGTCACGTAAGCAGAGATTAGATCCAGCTTGGTTAACGACTTCCCCTCTGCTAGCTTTGCAAACTGGTCATCCGCTTTGGGTAGAGACTTGGTTGATCGTTACTTTGTAGTCCCCGCAGATTCTGACCGTCCCATCGCTCTTCAACACCGGAACAATTGGACTGGCCCACTTGTTGAACTCAACTGACGATATGATCCCCTCTCATTGAAGTCTGTTCAGCTCAATCTCGACTTTCTCTTGCATCATGTATGGAACCGCTCGGGCCTTGTGATGAACGGGTCATGCATCAGGGACTAGATGGATCCGCACTTTGGCGCCTGTGAAGTTGCCGATGTCTGGCTTGAATAACGGCGGGAATTTGTTTAGCACTTGGGTGCACGAGGTGTCATCCTCCGAAGACAGTGCTTTGATGTCGTCCCAGTTCCATCGGATCTTTCCTAGCCAGCTTCTGCCGAACAGCGTTGGGCCATCGCCTGGTACAATCCATAGTGGTAAATCATGCACAGCTCCATTGAACGATACCTTCACTGCCACATTGCCAATGACTGGAATGAGCTCTTTGGTGTAAGTGCGCAGCTTGGTGTGGCTCATACTTAGTTTTGGCCTTTGTGCCTTGTTGTCCCAGTTTCTCAAAAGCTTTTTAGCTCATAATTGACTGATTCGCCCCCGTGTCCAATTCCATGGAAACTGAAATGTCGTTTAATTTTACTTTTAACATTATTGGAGGGCTTTTGGTGGTGAAGGTGTGTATCCCATACACTTCCTATTCAGCCTCGGGTTGAGTTGCCTCTCTTACTCGTTCAGCGTGATCTGCGCCGAATCGGTCATCTTCTGCCGACTCTGTCACGTGATGAGTCGCAGCACGTCTGCACATTCGCTGGACGTATCCCATTGTTCCACAGTCCTTGCACACTTAGTGCTTGAATTTACATTGATGGGCTCGATGATTACCCTCGCAGCGTCAACACGGTGCCAATGGATTCGCATTCACGCCCCACGGCGGACTCTGAGTCATCCTAGGTCTAGCTTCTGTGGGTGTGTAGGCCCTGCCATGTACAGTTCTGCCTGCTAACGACCTTATTTTATGTACAGTACTTGCCGTTGAGTTTCGATGCTGCAATTATATCTGCTTAGTGCTATCGTTCGTGGACATAAAAGCCTGGGCTATCGTGATGGTCTTGCTCAGATCTAGGGATTCGGCGGACAGCAGTTTACGAAGAATGACCTCGTGGCTGATTCCAAGCACAAAAAAGTCCCGCAACACTTCCCCCAAAAATCCAGCAAATACGCACGGTCCTGCAAGGCATCTTAGGTCGGCGACATAGCTCGCCATGTCCTGGCCCTCGAAGCGGTGGTGCGTGTAAAAGCGATACCTGGCCATCAAGATGCTCTCCTTCAGCTTGAGGTGTTCCCGAACCAACATGCACATCTCTTCATATGTCTTGTCTATTGGTTTTGTCGGTGCTAGCAGATTTTTGATGAGGCCATATATTGTGGACCCGCAAACGGTGAGGAGAATCGCCTTGCGCTTGATCGCGGTTTCTGCCTTTGCCAGCTCGTTGGCCACGAAGTATTGGTCTAGCTGCTCAACGACGGCTTCCCAATCATCACCCTCATCAAATCTCTCAAAAATACCAACGGCAGCCATAACTACGTGAAAGTTTGTGATCTGTTACTCGTCGCCAATTGTTACATATAGAATAACTCCACAAGATTGTATATCTTAAGCTCAAACTGTTGTGACTTTGGTCTCTTTATTGTAACTCCAGAGTGAGGAGGCAGCATGGTAGACTGCCTTTTATACCTGCTTGCCCAGGATGTGCAGGTAACTCTTGGGTCTCCCACAGGTGCGCCCCCTGGTGGCACGTCTTATACATTGGTAATGTTTACATACATAACATGAGGCATTTTGGGATGTCCACTGGCCATGAAAGGCATTATATAAATGCCAATCTTTTTTTCTAGGCTTACCCAACATTTCTAAGTTTACCTGATTTCAAAATTGTAAAGTGAATCACTTGGACTAACATTAACATTGACCCAGCATTCACATCCCTTTTGGGAGAGCGAGTTCCAGGTCTCCACTACCCTTTGTGTAAAAAGGGACTTCCTGATTTCGTTCCTAAATGACCTAGTTCCCATTTTAAGATTGTGACCTCTTGTAATGGATTCCCCCAACAGAGGAAATCATTTCTCTGTATCTATCCTATCGAATCCGTTTATCATTTTAAACACCTCAATTACATCACCCGTCAACCTTCTAAACTAAACGGAATGCAAGTTTATGCAACCTCTCCTCATAATTTAATAACTCTTTAAGCCCTGGTATCATTCTGGTGAATCTGCGATGTACCCCTTCCAAGGCTAGTATATCTTTCCTGAGGTGTGGTACCCAAAACTGAACACTTTACTTATGGGGTCTGACCAAGGCTCTGTACAACTGAAGCATCACTTCCTCACTTTTGAATTCCACCCCCTTTGAGATAACATTCTATTCGCCCTTTAAATTACTTTTTGTACCTGTGCTCTAGCTTTTAGTGACTTGTGTACATGGACATATAAATTCCTTTGTTCCTCTACACAACTTACTGTGTCTTTTAACTTAGTGTCATCTGGAAACTTGGATATATAACTCTATTTCTTCATTTAACTCATTAATACATATGGTAAATAGCTGAGGTCCCAGTACAAATGCCTGGGGAATACCACTTCTCACATCTCGCCAATCAGAGAATGCTTCCATTATCCCTTCTACCTGTCTCCTACCTCGCAACCATTATCAAACCATGTCACAAGTTTAACTCCAATTCCGTGCACTCATATTATTTGCTAATAATCTATTATACTGAATCTTAGCAAATGTCTTCTGGAAGTTCATATAGATATCATCCATAGACACTCCCCCCTATCCACCATGCCGATGACGTCCTCAAAAAATCCAACCAGATTAGTCAGACATAGTATACCCTTCATAAATAATGCTGACTCTCTTTGATTAGCTGATCACTTGTCCAAGTGTTCAGTCACAATGGGCCCAAGTTTCTACCGACCCGTAGAACGGCGCACCTCCGAGAGGGCCGACTTTCTAGAACGAAAGTGCGCCTAATATTTACCTCGGTATTCTCCACGATGATCAGGCCTGCTTTGGACTAGGTGCAGCGCAGCAGAAGCAGCGGGGGGGCGGAGCTACAGCCCTGCACTGAAAAGAGTGCCGGCAACAGTGGAGTCTGCGCACGTGTGTATTAGCTCCTGGCCCTCCCAGCGCGTCTTGTCTCCGGGCGATCCTATCCTTGGCTGCAGGAACAACGCGATGTTCACCTCCCCTATCCTAGGCCGAGTGGCCTGCCGCACAGGCCGGCCACTGCCTTCCCGCGCTCCCTGAACAGTTCCCATGGCAACACGGTAGCATGGAGCATGTACACAGGGAGATTTAGGCCACTTTGTTTGCAGTGCTAAGGAAATAATGTTGGCAGTCTATATAATATACTCCAGTACATAAACTTAATTACTTTGAGCATGCATATATGACATATTTACCTAGCACTCTTTTCAAGAGGCAGGACCCTTTGTTCTTGGATTAGCAGCCCTGCCAGAACTTACCCCTTTGATGTCTATGTATCTCAAATAGTATCAGCATTTTACACGATGACTAAGTATGCTGCAGTAGGTGAGGTAGGAACTTTTAATTTTTTATTTATTGATTGATTTTTAATTTTTTAATTTTTTAATTTTTAATTTACTGATTGGTTGATTGATATATCATTTATTATTGATGATGGTTCTCTATTTTTAAAAGTTAAGTGTTTAATGCTTTGGAAAATCCTCCAACTTCCGTCTAACTCCCCTCCCCCCCACCCCTCCCTAATTCTGGCTACCTGTGCCTGATTTCTAAAGTGTCCGCAAGGATTTTCTGAGCGTACAAAAGTGGACACTTACTCTGGCCTAAGTTAGTTTGGAGTAACTGTTCGCGTTCTAAACTTGCTTAAATGGCCAAAACAGGCGTAAGTGGCTGGTAACGCCCCTTTTGAAAAAAAAACTGAACTAAAACAAATTGAACTAACTGACTGAAACTGGAACAAACTAAATGTGGAGAATTGCGACTTTTAGGATAGTCCAAAAAAAACTAGTTGCTCCAAAACTGTCGAAACTTGACCCCTTTGTCTCTGATGATAGATTTCAGTAATTCCCCCATAATTGATGTTACGCTGACAAGTCTGTAGTTGCCTGGTTTATCCCTCCCTCCCTTCTTAAATAATTGAGCGATGATATCAATTTTCCAATCTAAAGGCACAATTCCTAAATCTAGAGAGCTTTGGAAAATTATGACTAATGCAATTTCAATTTCATCACCTATTTCTTTTAATCCCTTTTCACACCAGTGTACCTTGCAGTATATTCACATAGGCATGTTTAACATCACAGGGCATCATGAACTGCTGCTGCTTGTTTCTCAGGCTGTTGATGGTATCCCTGAACATAAATATCCAGATTTCTACAGCTAACACTTTTGGCACCTCCCAGGACTCGAGTTGTAACATTAACTGATCTGAACATTTCTTTGTCAACTAAAATTTTCTTTTTCTGGCCCTTAAGCTTTAAAAGTTTGGCTCCTCCTTGCTGTATTAGCATATCTGGCTCATTTCACCCAGAGAGTGGTGAACCTGTGGAATTCTCTACCACAGAAAGTAGTTGAGGCCAATTCACTAAATATATTCAAAAGGGAGTTAGATGAAGTCCTTACTACTCGGGGGATCAAGGGGTATGGCGTGAAAGCAGGAAGGGGGTACTGAAGTTTCATGTTCAGCCATTAACTCATTGAATGGCGGTGCAGGCTAGAAGGGCTGAATGGCCTGCTCCTGCACCTATTTTCTATGTTTCTATGTTTCTATTAACCACATAACTATTTATTGTGCCTCTAGAACATCCAAGAGTTAAAACAGCACTTGGTACCTTTTTTTAAAATTTGTTCCTGAGTTGTGGGCATCACTGGCAAGGCCAGCATTTATTGCCCATCCCTAATTTCCCTTGAGAGGGTGGTGGTGAGTCGCCTTCTTGAACCGTTTCAATCCTTGTGTGAAGGTATTCCTACAGTTCAGTTATCGAATGAGTTACAGGATTTTGACCCAGCGACGATGAATGAACGGTGATATATTTCCAAGTCAGGATGGTCCCACACAAGATATATATGATTTGGATAAAGGAATTGAGTGTAATATCTCCACGTTTGCAGATGACAATCAACTGGGTGGCGTTTTGAGTTGTGAGGGGAATGCTAAGAGGCTGCAGGGTGACTTGGTCAGGTTAGGTGAGTGGGCAAATGCATGGCAGATGCAGTATAATGTGGATAAATGTGAGGTTATCCACTTTGGGGGGCAAAAATGCAAAGACAGAATATTATCTGAATGATGGCAGATTAGGAAATAGAAGGTGCAACGAGACCTGGGTGTCATGGTTCATCAGTCATTGAAAGTTGGCATACAGGTACAGCAGGCGGTAAAGAAGGCAAATGGTATGTTGGCCTTCATAGCTAGGGGATTTGAGTATCGTAGCTGGGAGGTCTTACTGCAGTTGTACAGGGCCTTGGTGAGGCCTCACCTGGAATATTGTGTTCAGTTTTGTTCTACTAATCTGAGTAAGGACGTTATTGCTATTGAGGGAGTGCATTGAAGGTTCACCAGACTGATTCCCGTGATGGATGGACTGACATATGAGGAGAGACTGGATCAACTGGGCCTTTATACACTGGAGTTTAGAAGGATGAGAGGGGATCTCATAGAAACATATAAGATTCTGACGGGACTGGACAGGTTAGATGAGGGTAGATTGTTCCCGATGTTGGGGAAGTCCAGAACCAGGGGACACAGTATTATGATAAGGGGTAGGCCATTTAGGACTGAGATGAGGAGAAACTTCTTCACTCAGAGAGTTGTTAACCTGTGCAATTCCCTGCCGTAGAGAGTTGTTGATGCCAGTTCATTGGATATATTCAAGAGGGAGTTAGATATGGCCCTTACGGCTAAGGGGATCAAGGGGTATGGAGAGAAAGCAGGAAAGGGGTGCTGAGGGAATGATCAGCCATGATCTTTTTGAATGGTGGTGCAGGCTTGAAAGGCCGAATGGCCTACTCCTGCACCTATTTTCTATGTTTCTATGTTTCTATGTAACTTGGAGGGGAACTTGCTGGTGCGGTGTTCCCATGCATCTGCTGCCCTTGTCCTTCTGGGTGGTAGAGGTTATGGGTTTGGGAGGTGCTGCCGAAGAATCCTTGGCGAGTTGCTGCAGCGCATCTTGTAGATGGTACACATTGCACCCACGGTATGTTGCTGGTGTAGGGAGTGAATGTTTAAGGTGATGGATGGGGTGCCAATCAAGCGGGCAGATTTGTCCTGGATGGTGCCAGCTTTTTGAGTGTTGTTGCAGCTGCACTCATCCAGGCAAGTGAAGAGAATTCCATCACACTCACGACGTGCCATGTAGATAGTGGAAAGGTTTTGGGGCGTCAGGAGGTAAGACTCACGCGTAGAATGCCCAGCCTCTGACCTGCTCTTGTAACCATAGTATTTATGTGGTTGGTCCAGGTAAGTTTCTTGTCAATGGACTCTCAAGATGTTGATGGTGGGAGATTCATTGATGATAATGCTATTGAATGTCAAGGGTGGTGGTAAGAGATAGTCTAGTTGTTGGAGACAGTCATTATCTGGCACTTTTGTGGCACGAATGTTACTTGCCACTTATCAGCCCAAGCCTGAATGTCATCCAGGTTTTGCTGCATTCGGGCATGGAGAGTTTCATTGTCTGAGGAGTTGCAAATGGAACTTGATGCGTTCATAATAAAGGACGAAACTGAGTACTGTGTACAATGAGCAAGTGTGACCTCAGCTCCTTTAATAAGATTCCAGAGTGCAGGTACCTTGTGGGTGGCATGCTTATATACCGTGCTCCCAAGGGATGCTAGGAGCCTTTGGGACTCCAACAGGTGGACCCTCTGGTAGTAGTGTAATACAGATTGCAAGGGGTTAAATACATAACATCACTCCCCCATAAAGTCAATAGTACACTTATTTACAAAGTGAGATGATCTGGGGCTTTTCGCTCCCTTGTCGATCGTCTCGGTACAAATGCGGATGTGAGTGAGTTGGTCAGTTCTTCACTGGGCTGCTGGGCGGCCGGCCTTGCCGGGCTGCTGGGGATGATGAGTTCGGCTTCGTGGTCAACCATGATGTCAGTTGCCACTTGTGTGTGTGTTGGAGGGTCAAAGTTGGTGGTGTCTTCTTTGGGTTGTTCGTAGCTGTTGGTGAATCACAATTTGATTTGGTCCAAATGTTTTCTGCACATTAGTCCATTGGCCAATTTGACCCAAAATACCCTACACCCCTCTTTGGCTGTGACTGTGCCAGCGAACCATTTGGGACCATGTCCATAATTGAGTACAAACACCGGGTCCTTGACCTCAATATCGCGTGACAAATTTGCGCGGTCATGGTAAACACTTTGTTGATGCCGCCTGCCCTCCACGTGATCATGGAGATCAGGGTGGACAAGAGAGAACCTAGTTTTGAGCGCTCTTTTCATGAGCAGCTCGGCTAGGGGAACCCCGGTGAGTGAGTGTGGTCTGTTGCGGTAGCTGAGCAGCACTCGGGACAGTCGGGTCTGCAGGGAGCCTTCCGACATGCGTTTCAAGCTTTGTTTGATGGTCTGAACTGCCCGTTCTGCCTGGCCGTTGGTTGCGGGTTTGAACGGGGCAGATGTGACGTGCTTGATCCCATTGCGAGTCATGAATTCCTTGAATTCAGCACTGGTAAAACACAGCCCATTGTCGTTGACAAGGACATCAGGCAGGCCGTGCGTGGCAAACATGGCTCGTGAGCTGTCAATAGTGGCCGTGGACTTGCTTACAGACATTATTGCACATTCAATCCATTTTGAGTAAGCATCCATGACAACGAAGAACATTTTGTCTAGAAATGAGCCTGCATAGTCCACGTGGATCCTTGACTGCGGTTTGGAGGGCCACGACCACAAACTTAGCGGTGCCTCTCTGGGTGCATTGCTCAGCTGAGAGCAGGTGTTGCACTGGCGCACGCATGACTCTAAATCTGGTCGATGCCGGGCCACCACACATGGGATCTAGCTATGGATTTCATCATTACAATGCCTGTGTGGGTGCTGTGCAGTTTACAAATGAACGTATCTCTGCCTTTCTTGGGCAAGACCACGCAATTGCCCCACAACAGACAGTCCGCCTGCAGGGACATTTCGTCTTTGTGTCTGTGGAACGGCTTAATTGTCTCCTGCATCTCCGTTGGAACGCTGGACCAGCTCCCATGGAGGACACAGTTTTTTTACCAAGGACAGTAAAGGATCCTGGCTGGTCCAGGTCCTGATCTGACGGGCCGTAACGGGGGACTTTTCGTTTTCGAATGCATCCATTACCATGAGCAAGTCTGCAGGCTGTGCCATTTCCACCCGGTGGTGGGCAATGGAAGCCGACTGAGAGCATCTGCGCAGTTCTCTGTGCCCGGTCTGTGACGGATGACATAGTTGTATGCCGACAGTGTGAGCGCCCATTTTTGGATGCAGGCAGAGACATTGGTGTTAATCCCTTTGCTCTCAGAGAACAGCGATATGATCGGCTTGTGGTCAGTTTCAATCTCAAACTTGAGGACAAATAAGTACTGGTGTAAACGCACGTCAGAGCCTCTTTTTCAATTATGCTGTAGGCCCTTTCAGCCTTGGACAAACTCCTGAACACATAAGCGACCGGTTGCAAAATCCCCGATTCGTTAGCCTGTTGTAACACACACCTGACTCCGTATGATGACGCATCGCAAGCTAGCACTAGTCGTTTACAAGGGTTATACAAGACAAGCAGTTTGTTTGAACACAACAAATTCCTGGCTTTCTTAAAGGCAGCCTCTTATGAATTCCCCCATACCCAGTTGTCTCCCTTGTGCAGTAGTGCATGTAGGGGTTCTATCAGGATGCTTAACCCAGGGAGGAAATTACCAAAATAGTTAAGGAGTCCCAGGAATGACCGCAGCTCCGTCACATTCTGTGGTCTCGGTGCATTCTTGATGGCCTCCGTCTTGGCATTGGTGGGTCTGATGCCGTCTGCCGCGATTCTTCTTCTCAAGAACTCGACCTCCTGCGCCAGGAGAACACACTTCGAGCGTTTCAACCTGAGTCCCACGTGATCCAACCGACTTAAAACTTATTCCAGAATCTTCAAGTGCTCAATGGTGTCCCGACCTGTAACCAATATGTCGTCCTGGAAAACCACGGTGCGAGGAACCGACTTTAGCAGGCTCTCCATGTTCCATTGGAAGATTGCCGCGGCCGACCGAATCCCGAATGGGCATCCGTTACAGATGAACAGACCTTTGTGCGCGTTGATGCAGGTGAGGCCTTTCGAAGACTCCTCCAGCTCCTGCGTCATGTAGGCCGAGGTCAGGTCCAACTTGGTGAATGTCTTCCCTCCAGCCAGGGTCGCAAATAGGTCATCTGCCTTGGGTGGTGGATACTGGTCCGATAGCGAAAAACGGTTAATCGTTACTTTATAGTCCCCACATATTCGGACCGTGCCGTCCTCTTTAAGTACCGGGACAATCGGACTGGCCCACTCGTTGAATTCCACCGGCACAATGATGCCTTCTCGCTGCACCCTGTCCAGCTCAATTTCCACTTTCTCATGCATCATATATGGTACCGCCTGTGCCTTGTACCGGGAACTAAATGGATTTGCACTTTCGCCCCTGAGAAGCTTCCAATGCCTAGCTCGAACAATGATGGAAACCTGCTCAGAACCTGGGCACATGCGATGTCGTCGACGGACGAAAGCGCTTGGATGTCGTCCCAGTTCCAGCGGATTTTTCCTAGCCAGCTTCTGCCTAACAATGTGGGGCCATCCCCTGGCACAATCCACAGTGGGAGTTTGTATACTGCTCCATCATGGGAGACTCTGACTTCTGCACTGCCAATTACAGGGATTAGTTCCTTGGTGTAAGTCCTTAGTTTGGTGTGAATGGGGCTGAGCTTGGGCCTGTGGGCCTTGTTACCCCACAGCCTGTCGAAGGCCTTTTTACTCATTATGGATTGACTTGCACCCGTGTCCAGTTCCATAGATACTGGAATTCCGTTCAGTTCAACTTTCAACATTATTGGTGGACATTTTGTGGTGAATGTGTGTACCCCGTACACTTCTGCCTCCTCGGTACGAGACTCCAATTCAGCCTGATCCACAGTGGACCGATCTTCCACTGCAACGTGGTGGTTTGCAGGGTTTGCAGCTTGCCTGCACATTCGCTGGAGGTGTCCCATTGTTCTGCAACCGTTGCACGCATAGTGCTTGAAGCGACATTGATGGGGCCGATGATCATCTCCACAGCGCCAACACAGTGTTCACTGCCTCACATTAATGAGTGATGGCGAACTCTGGGTTATCTGAGGTCGTGCAGCAGCATCCGGCGTGTACGTTCTGCCATGTATATTCCTGCTCGAAAATGACATTACTTTGTGCACAGTACTGGTCGAAACGTCTTTACTTTGCGAAATCTGTTTGGTGTTGTTGCTGGTGGACATAAATGCCTAGGCTATCGTTATGGCTTTACTTAGATTCGAAGTTTCAACAGTTTGCGAAGGATTACCTCATGGCCAATGCCCAGTACAAAAAGTCTCTAAGCATTTGTTCGAGGAATCCCTCAAATTCGCAATGTCCTGCGAGGCGCCTTAGTTCGGTGACATAGCTCGCCACTTCCTGGCCCTCTGACCGTCGACATGTGTAGAACCGATATCTCGCCATCAAAATGCTTTCCTTAGGATTTAGGTGTACCAGCGTACACAATTCTTCATAGGACTTAGCTGTTGGTTTTACCGGAGCTAGGAGATTCTTCATGAGGCCATAGGTTGTTGCCCCACAGACAGTTAGGAGGATCGTCCTTCGTTTGGCAGCATTCTCGTCCGTTTCCAGCTCGTTGGCCACAAAGTATTGGTTGAGTCTCTCCATGAAGGCCTCCCAATCGTCCCCTTCTGAGAACTTCTCCAGGATACCAACTGTTCTTTGCATTTTTGCGCGGTTGTTCGTTACCTCGTCGCCAATTGATGCGTTCATAATAAAGGACGAAACTGAGTACTGTGTACAATGAGCAAGTGTGACCTTAGCTCCTTTAATAAGATTCCAGAGTGCAGGTACCTCGTGGGTGGCCTGCTTATATACCGTGCTTCCAAGGGATGCTGGGATCCCTTGGGACTCCAACAGGTAGGCCCTTTGGTGGTAGTGTAATACAGGTTGCAAGGGGTTAAATACATAACAGAAATGAACACAGTGCAGTCATCAGCGAACATCCCACTTCTGACTTTATGATGGAGGGAGGGCCATTAATGAAGTAGCTGAAGATGTTTGGACCTAGGATATGGCCCTGAGGAACTCCTGCAGTGATGCCTTGGGGCTGAGAGGATTCACCTTTAACAACAACAAACATTTTCCTTTGTGCTATGTATGACCCTGGCCAGTGCAGTGTTTTCCCCTGATTCCTATTAACTTTAATTTTACCTAGGGCTCCTTGATGCTACACTCGGTCAAATGTTGCCTTGATGTCAAGGGCAGTCACTTTCACCTCACCTCTGGATTTCAGCTCTTTTGTCCAAGTTTGGACGAAAGCTGTAATGAGGTCTGGAGTGGAGTGGTCTTGGCAGAACCCAAACTGGGCATCTGCGAGCAGGTTATTGGTAAGTAAGTGTTGCTTGATAGCCCTGTCGACAACACCTTCCATCACATTGCTGATGATTGAGAGTAGACTGATAGGGCCGGAAATGGGCCGGATTGGATTTGTGCTGCTTTTTGTGGACAGTACATACCTGGCAGTTTTCCACATTGTCGGGAAAAACCAGCATTGCAGCTGTACTGGAACAGCTTTGCGAGTGACAAGGCTAGTTCTGGAGCACAAGTCTTCAACACGGCAGCTGGGATGTTGTCGGGGCCCATAGCCTTTGCTGTATCCAGTGCGCTCAGCCATTTCTTGAAAACACATGGAGTGAATCGAATTGGCTGAAGATTGGCTTCTGTGATGGTGGGGACCTCAGGAGGAGGCTGATATTGATCATCCACTCGGCACTTTTGGCTGAGCATTGTTGCAAACGCTTGTCTTTTGCACTCGCGTGCTGGACTCCGTCATCATTGAGCATGGGGATATTCATGGAGCCTCCTCCTTCTGTTAGTTGTTTAATTGCCTACCAACATTCACAACTGGATTTGGCAGAACTGCAGAGTATTGATCTGTTCTGTTGATTGCGGGATCGTTTAGCTCTGTCTACAGCATGTCGCTTCTGCTGTTTAGCATTCATGTAGTCCTGTGTTGCAGCTTCCCCAGGTTGGCACCTCATTTTTAGGTACGACTTGTGCTGCTCCTGGATGCCCAGTTTTGAGCTGCTCGATCTATTCTGAATCTATCCCATTTAACATGGTGGTAGTCCCACACAACACAATGGAGCGTGTCTTCAGTATGAAGACAGGTCTTCGTCTCCACAAAGACTGTGCGGTAGTCACTGCTATCAATGCTTTCATGAACTGATTCTTCTACAACAGGTAGATTGGTGAGGAAAAGGTCTAGTAGCTTTTTCCCTCATGTTGGTTCTTTCACCACCTGCCGCAGGCCCAGTCTGGCAGCCATGCCCTTCAGGACTCGGCCAGCTCGGTCAGTAGTGGTGCGACTGAGCCACTCTTGGTGTTGGACATTGAAGTCCCATACCCATAGTACATTCTACACCCTTGCTTCCCTCAGTGCTTCTTCCAAATGATGTTCAACATGGAGGAGCACTGATTCATCAGCTGAGGGAGGGCGGTCATCATCATCATCATCATCATCATAGGCAGTCCCTCGGAATCGAGGAAGGCTTGCTTCCACTCCTGAAGTGAGTTCTTTGGTGGCTGAATAGTCCAATACGAGAACCACAGACTCTGTCACAGGTAGGACAGATAGTCGTTGAGGGAAGGGGTGGGTGGGACTGGTTTGCCGCACGATCTTTCCGCTGCCTGCGCTTGATTTCTGCATGCTCTTGGCGTTGAGACTCGAGGTGCTCGGCGCCCTCCCGGATGCACTTCCTCCACTTAGGGTGTTCTTTGGCCAGGGACTCAGTGAGGATGTCGCACTTTATTAGGAGGCTTTGAGGGTATCCTTGTAATGTTTCCGTTGCCCATCTTTGGTTCATTTGCCGTGAAGGAGCTCCAAGTAGAGCACTTGCTTTGGGAGTCTCATGTCTGGCATACGAACTATGTGGCCTGCCCAATGGAGCTGATCGAGTGTGGTCAGTGCTTCAATGCTGGGGATGTTAGCCTGGATGAGGACACTGCTGTTAGTGCATCTGTCCTCCCAGGGGATTTGAAGGATCTTGCAGAGATATTTTTCCAGCGACGTGAGGTGTCTACTGTACATGGTCCATGTCTCTGAGCCATACAGGAGGGCGGGTATTACTACAGCCCTGTAGACCATGAGCTTGGTGGCAGTTTTGAGGCCCTGGTCTTCAAATACTCTTTTCCTCAGGCGGCCGAAGGCTGCACTGGCGCATTGGAGGCGGTGTTGGGTCTCGTCATCGATGCCTGCTCTTGTTGATAGGAGGCTCCCGCGATAGAGGTAGTGGTCCACATTGTCCAGGGCCGCGCCGTGGTTCTTGATGACTGGGGGTCAGTGCTATGCAGTGAGGACAGGTTGGTGGAGGACCTTTGTCTTACGGATGTTTAGCGTCAGGCCCATGCTTTCGTATGCTTTAGTACTGATTCATCAGCTGAGGGAGGGTGGTAGGTGGTAATCAGCAGGAGGTTTCCTTGCCAATGCTTGACCTGAAGCCATGCGACTTCATGGAGTCCAGAGTCAATGTTGAGGACTCCCAGGGCCACTCCTTCCCAACTGTATAACACTGTGCCACCACCCCTAGTGGGTCTGTCCTGCCGGTGGGACAGGACATACCAGGAGTGGTGATTGAAGTTTTTGGGACATTGGCTGAAAGGTATGATTCTGTGAGTATGACTATGTCAGGCTGTTGCTTGACTCATCTGTGGAACAGCTCTCCCAATTTTGGCACAATTCCGCAGATGTTAGTGAGGAGGACTTTGTAGGGTCGACTGGGCTGTGTGTGCCGTTGTCGTGTCCATAGCCGTTGCCGGTGTCGATGCTGGGTGGTCCGTCCAGTTTCATTCTTATTATTCTTTTTCATAGGGGTTGTGTGCAACTGAGTGACTTGCTGGGCTATTTCAGAGGGCAGTTAAGGGTCAACCACTTTGTTGTTGGTCTGGAGTCACATATAGGCCAGACCAGGTAAGGACGGCAGATTTATTTCCTCAAAGGACATTAGTGAACCAGATGGGTTTTTACGACTATCCTAAAAGTTTCATGGTCACCATTACTGATACTAGCTTTTTAAAAATTCCAGATTTATTTAGTTGACTGAATTTAAATTCCCCATCTGCTGTTGTGGGATTTAACTCACGTCTCCGGTCCAGATTATTAGTTCAGGTCTCTGGATTACTAGTCCAGTAACATAATCACTATGCTACCCTTCCCCTCAATCTAAGATTGAGTTGTTGAGATGCTTACAGATGTCTCTTTCTCCATGCACCTCTCTATCTGAAGGTTGGTGATCACTGGACCCGAAATTCAGTACCGCTGGAAAGCTGGTCCGCCCTCCACCTTTTTGTGGCCATGAGCGCCAACATTTTTTCGTGGATGGGCCACCTCACATTCAGCTCCAAAAGTGAACAAATGGGTTCCAGCACTAATGAACCCATCCAAAGTGGATTTTTCCATGGTGTGGCTGTCTTAATTTGAGTGTTATCACCACTGAGAAATTCAGCATGTAGGTAAGAATTTCTAACGAGCCGCTAGGGTTTGCAGCATGGCCCTGAGGGGAGAAGGAGTTCGGAAGGAGGGCTGGTGTAAGAAATGCAAAGAGAGCCAACAGGTTCGCTGATATGGAGCTGGAGACACTGATGACTGGTGTGGAGGACAGAAGAAGAATACTATTTCCTGACGTGGGGAGACCTGGCAGAATGCCAGTACATAATGCATGGAGGGAGATTGCAGGGAAGGTGTCAGGCACCTCCATATATGTGAGGACGCACCCTTCCAGGGGGGTGCTGGCCAGTCTGCACCCGGCCCTTCCAGGGTGGCGATGGGTCATGCCTCCTGGCTCTGGGGCGACGGGGATCCTCCTCCCCCTCCTGCACCTCCTCCTCCTCCTCCTCCTCAGGAGGTACTGCTGGCTCAACCTCCAGCGGCTGTCCCCTCATGATGGCCAGGTTGTGCAGCATGCAGCAGACCAATGACAATTATGGAGACCCGTTGAGGAGAGTACTGCAAGGTGCCACCAGAGCAGTCCAGGCACCGGAATCTCTGCTTAAGGATGCCTATGCACTGCTCGATGATGCACCTAATGGCGCAATGAGTGGCATTGTATGCGTGCTCTGGCGCTGTCTTGAGGTTCCGCAGAGGAGTGAGCAGCCAAGTGGACAGGGGATATCCTTTGTCCCCAAGCAGCCAACTGCAATCCTGAATTGGGCCGGTGAAGATGGCGGGCACACTGGTCTGGCACAGAATGAACTAATCAGGGCTGCTGCCTCCCTTGCCCGCTGCCTGTCTGCATGGTGCTGACAACAACACCTTCTCCTGCGTGCCGCCCTGCTTCTGAGCTGGTGTACCAGGTGTCGCCCTCCCAGCACTCCTCCCATCCTCAGGGTAAACCCTGCCAAGCAGGTCTCTGCAGCACACAGGCCTCCACTAAAGAGTCAAACCTGAAAGTTATACAAAAGTGTGAAAATCTCTGAGCAGCACTCAGCAGGTTTAATGGAGCCAAAACAACTTTGGCTCCATTAGACCCCCAGCCAGAAGTAATTTGCAGCGAGATTCCTGGCTTCCGACACTTGAGGCCATTGACCCAGTCCCTGATCCTGTGGCTGGTTCAATTCAATCTTTGGGATGGGAAGTCTATCTTAATACAAAATACAGAAGACTCCTCCGAGGTTAAATAGTCAAAAATCTGATTACATAGTATTTACAGCACAGGTACAGACCATTCGGCCCAACTGGTCCGTAGTAGTGTTTATGCTCCAGACGAGCCTCCTCCCACCCCTCTTCATCTCATCCCATCAACATATCCTTCTGTTGCTATCTCCCTCATGTGTTTATCTAGCTTCCTCTTCAATACAACTAGGGAATTCCAATCTTTTTTTGTGGCCACTGTAAAACAAGGTTTTTTCAACTCTTTGCACTTTGACCCTGAAACAAATCCTAAAATTGCAGTCATAAAGCCATCGAGAAGTAAGCAGTAGCTTTATTATTGTAATATTAACCCTACAAAGTAACAAAAAATACAATTCTACACAATTTTAATTTTCAGCAACATGAGAGATAGCAGTGCTGGGAAATAGAATCATAGAATCATAAAAATTTACAGCATGGAAGGAGACCATTTCAGCCCATCGTGTCCGCGCCGACCGACCAAGAGCTGTCCAGTCTAATCCCACTTTCCAGCTCTTGGTTCGTAGCCCTGTAGGTTATGGCACTTTAAGTACACATCCAAGTATCTTTTAAATGCAATGAGGGTTTCTGCCTCTACCATCCATTCAGGCAGTGCGTTCCAGACTCCCACCACCCTCTGTTTGAAGAAATTCCCCCTCATATCTCCTTTAATCCTCCCCCAATTACTTTAAATCTATGCCCCCTGGTGTTGACCCTCTGCCAAGGGAAACAGGTCCTTCCTATCCACTCTATCCAGGCCCTCTCATAATTTTATACACCTCAATCAGGTCTCCCCTTAGCCTCCTCTGTTCCAAAGAAAATAGACCCAGCCTATCCAATATTTCCTCAGCCAAAATTCTCCACTCCCGGCAACATCCTGGTGAATCTCCTCTGCACCCTCTCTAGTGCAGTCACATCTTTCCTGTAATGCACCAGAACTGCACGCAGTACTCCAGCTGTGGCCTAGCCAGTGTTTTGTACAGTTCAAGCATAACCCCCCTGCTCTTGTATTCCATGCCTCGGCCAATAAAGGCAAGCATTCCATATGCCTTCTTAACTACCTTATCCACCTGGCCTGCTACCTTCAGGGATCTGTGGACCTGCACTCCAAGGTTCTTCTACACTTCTCAATGTCCTACCATTTAATGTGTATTCCCTTGTCTTGTTAGGCCTCTCCGAATGCATTACCTCACACTTCTCCGGATCGAATTCCATTTGCCACTGTTCTGCCCACCTGACCAGTTGATTGATATCTTCCTGCAGTCCGCAGCTTTCTTCTTCATTATTAACCACACAGCCGATTTTAGTGTCATCTGCAAACTTCTTAATCATACTCCCTATATTTAAGTCCAAGTTATTGATATATACCACAAAAAGCAGGGGACCTCGCACTGAGCCCTGCGGAACCCCACTGGAAACAGTCACAATAAGAACATAAGAAATAGGAGCAGGAGTCGGCCATTTGGCCCAAGTTCCCTCTGTTGCTCAACACTATTCAGTATTTCAGTGTCGCAGGGTGACTTGGACAGGTTAGGTGAGTGGGCAAATGCATGGCAGATGCAGTATAATGTAGATAAATGTGGGATAATTCACTTTGGTGGCAAAAACAGGAAGGCAGATTATTATCTGAATGGTGACAGATTAGGAAAAGGGGAGGTACAACGAGACCTGGGTGTCATGGTACATCAGTCATTGAAAGTAGGCATGCAGGTACAGCAGGCGGTGAAGAAGGCAAAATGGCATGTTGGCCTTCATAGTGAAAGGATTTGAATATAGGAGCAGGGAGGTCTTACTGCAGTTGTACAGGGCTTTGGTGAGACCACATCTTGAATATTGTGTACAGTTATGGTCTCCTAATCTGAGGAAGAACATTCTTGATATTGAGGGAGTGCAGCGAAGGTTCACCAGACTGATTCCCAGGATGGAAGGTCTGACATCTGAAGAAAGACTGGATCGGCTAGGCTTATATTCACTGGAATTTAGAAGAATGAGAGGGGATCTCATAGAAGCATATAAAATTCTGACGGGATTGGACAGGTTAGATGCAGGAAGAATGTTCCCGATGTTTGGGAAGTCCAGAACCAGGGGTCACAGTCCAAGGATAAGGGGTAAGCCATTTAGGACCGAGATAAGGAGAAACTTCTTCGCTCAGGGAATTGTGAACCTGTGGAAATCTCTACCACAGAAAGTTGTTGAGGCCAGTTCATTGGATATATTCAAAAAGGAGTTAGATGTGGCCCTTGCAGCTAAAGGGATCAGCGGGTATGGAGAGAAAGCAGGAGTGGAGTACTGAAGTTGCATGATCAGCCATGTTCATATTGAATGGTGGTGCAGGCTCGAAGGGCCAAATGGCCTACTCCTGCACCTATTTTCTATGTTTCTATGTTTCTATGTCTCTCCTCAGCCTCCTCTGTTCCAAAGAAAACAGACCCAGCATCGCCAATCTTTCCTCCTAGCCAAAATTCTCCAGTCCAGGCAATATTCTTGTAAATCTCCTCTGCACCCTTTCCAGTGCAATCACATCTTTCCTGTAATGTGCTGACCAGAACTGCACACAGTACTTCAGCTGCGGCCTAACTAGTGTTTTATACAGTAACCTCTTTGCTCTTGTATTCCATGCCATGGAAGTATTCCATATGTCTTCTTAACCATCTATCTACCTGGCCTGCTACCTTCAGGGATCTGTGAATCCGCACTCCAAGGTCCCTTTGTTCCTCTACACTTTTCAGTGCCGTACCATTTAATGTGTATTTCCTTGCCTTGTTAGCCTCCCCAAATGCATTACCTCACACTTATCTGGATTGATTTCCATTTGCCACTGTTCTGCCCACCTGACCAATACATTGATATCCTCCTGCAGTCCGCAGCTTTCTTATTCATTATCAACCACACAGCCTATTTTAGTGTCATCTGCAAACTTTTTAATCATACCTCCAAGTCCAAGTCATTGATATATACCACAAAAAGCAGGGGACCCAGCACTGAGCCCTGTGGAACCCCATTGGATACAGTCTTTCAGTCACAAAAACACCCATCAACCATTACCCTTTGCAATGTTTCCAGTGACAGGTGTGGCTCAATGGGTAACACTCTCTCCTTTGAGTCAGAAGATTGTGGGTTCGAGTCCCACTCCAGTGACCTGAGCACAGAAACCGAGGGAGTGCTGCACTGTCAGAGGTGCCGTCTTTTGGATGAGAGGTTAAATCGATACCCTGTCTGCTCTCTCCGGTGGATGTAAAAAATCCTATACCACTGTTTCGAAGAGGAGCAGGGGAGTTATCTCTGGTGTCCTGGCCAATATTATCCCTCAATGAACATCACAAAAACAAATTATCTGCTATTACCACATTATTGTTTGTTGGAGCTTGCTGTGCCAAAATTGGCTGCCACATTTCCTACATTACAACAGTGACTACACTCCAAAAGTACCTAAGCAAAATACTGCAGATGCTAGAAATCTGAAATAAAAACAGAAAATGCTGGAAATACTCAGCAGGTAAGGCAGCATCTGTGGTGGGAGAAAAACAAAATTAACGTTTCAGACCTAACGATAGATCATCAACCTGAAACGTTGGCCGTGATTTTGCTGGTGCTCAGCGGACTTGATTGGCGGCGGGTCAGCTGTGAAATTTAAAATGCGCACACCTGCATTTCCCAATGTTAGATTTGCTAGCGCTGAAAAGATATATGACAGGCAGCGGTGTGGGACCCAATTCAAATCATTCGTGGTCTGTTTACAGCCACTCAACTATACCTTTTTCCCCAGCTTTTTGGATTTGCCAGGTCACCCACCAGTTTCCCGCTGTGCCTAGACTTGGCCTGTGAAGCTGAGGTGGGAGTTCTCTGGCCATTGAATCAGTTGTTCAGTTGATAACTTCAGATTTGTCAAGTCAAAGCTCACAGCTGATTGAGAAATGTTCCCTGAACCACTAGCTTCTCTAAACTGCATTTCCACGACAGATTCAGAATGCTGCAAGTCTTCATCCAGTCTGACCTCATTACCTCTCCCACCACAGACAGATCGCTTCTGTCATCTCTACTTCACCTGCCATCCATACCATCAGCATTGGGTGCACTTTATATTCTCTCACCTTGGTCCTCAGAATCGGACCTCGATCAGCCCCAACACCAGCATCACCAGGCACACCAGCAGCACCAACAACAACACTAACCCTCTCTGCAATCACCTGATGCTGCACAGGACACAGGGCATTGGTCCCCAATCAGAATGCTGCCCAGAACACCAGGGATGGCCTCACCATGGCCACATTTACTTCACTTGATGCTGCACGCCCTGGCTGCCACATGATGCACTAGGTTGGCACCAACAACGTAATGCATCCTCACAATGCCCAAGCTATTCCTTTCACACTCATCAGCATTGTGGGGAGGGGTTACCGTTATGTCTCACCATTCACTGCAACTCACTAAGCCACTTGCAAAGGTGCACACAAATCTGTCCAAGAAGGCAAAGTGTTGAAAATGAAGTTTTAAATGTTTGACAACACATTAACAGAAACTTGGCATGAACATTAGATAAAACGCACAAGTGCCTACCCTGTGTTGTTAGTTGGTATGATTTGACTAGGACGAGGGTGAGTGTGAGGGGTGGCTAATGAGATGGGTAAGTGATAGAGAGGGATGGGTGGAGGTACAAACTAAGTTGGTGTGAGTAAGGATGTGCAGGAGTAGGGTAGGGAAGGTAGTGTGATGGGGATGTGGTGAGTGACACAGCAGGATGAGGTTGAGTGGGGCTTTGCAGTAAAGTTTCATGATCTACTGAGATCATTGAAAGGTTTGCGTCACTGCAGCCTGGTCCTCCTGACGACATCCCTGCTTGTTCCCTCCTGTGTAATGTGCAACCAGGCTGCATTGGTCTCCTGAGGAGGTCTCTTCTGCCCATTGCAAGGGAAGAGGACCTCCCTGCTTGCTGTGAGTCCCTCCTTAGGCATATGGAGGGAGTGATGGGAGAACTTGGATGCAGCCCTGCACCATTGTGAAGTGGCTTGTCAGAGTTTGCAGCACCTCAATGCTGTCGAACACTGACAGCACAAATGTCAAAGTAAATTTGGATATGGTCCCTTTAAGGAAACTGGCTGATGATGTATCATCAAATGACATCATCAGACCCGCTTCTTTCAATTGGCTGGGAAACTTGCTGGATGGGCTTTAGAAGCCCAATCAGGGGAAAATCATGTCGGAGGCCGGGATGGAGACAGCAGTGGGGTCGGAACATGCCACCGACATCGCCCGTCACGGACCCGCCGAGGTAGGGAAATTCATGGCAGTTAACTCTGTTTCTCTCTCTACAGATGCTGCCTGATCTGTGGAGTATTTCCAGCATTTTCTGATTTTACTTCAAATGTACTTCATTGGCTGTAAAGCGCTTTCGGACGTCCTAAGGTTGTGAAAGGCGCTGTATA
Source organism: Pristiophorus japonicus (assembly GCF_044704955.1). Taxonomy (NCBI): domain Eukaryota; kingdom Metazoa; phylum Chordata; class Chondrichthyes; family Pristiophoridae; genus Pristiophorus; species Pristiophorus japonicus. The sequence continues at coordinate 125,414,140 of NC_091985.1, read as the reverse complement.
AATGCAAGTCTTTCTTTTTTTTGTGACTCAGACATGAGCATCTCACACTCACAAATCAGGTAGAGCACAGGCTAGATAGAGAGAAAGCCTGCCTCTGCCCTACACTGACATGTGCTACAATTGCAACCTCAAAGGAGGTGCCCTTAGTATGCCCCAAGAGCTTTACCACCTCCACATCAGTCACCTTGATGTCCTCTTGAGTGAGATTCCCAATTTATTCTGAATTGTGAGCAGTTTTAGCTGTGGGAAAATCTGTTGCGATTGCACATAAGATCCCAGCAGCTCAGCATGAATTAAAAAAAAACGGAGGCTCCAGAAATAGAAACACAAGCGGTTCAGTGTCCATGGGGATTCTCCCGATTATCCGTTATAAGTTCAGTGGAAGCTCCACGGGCAGCCTGGAGAAATGGGCGCTATTCTACATTACTTCACAAAATTGAAATTTACAATATTTAATGGTGAAGTGCTTTTAGAATTTTTTTTTCTTAATTGATGGGATGTGGGCGTCGCTGGCAAGGCTGGCATTTATTGCCCATCTCTAATTACCCTTAAGAAGGTGGTGGTAGCTGCCTTCTTGAACCGCTGTGATCCGTGTGGTAAATGTACTCCAGTGGTTCAAGAAGGTGGCTCACCACCACCTTCTCAAGGGCAAATAGGGATGGCAATAAATGCTGGCCCATGAATGAATAACATTTTTAAAAATTGAGAACCAGCCTACTGTATTTACAGCTAGATGCCCTGAGTTATTTTCCATATAGGTTGAATAAAGGCTAAGTACTTGTGTTCATCAAAAGATGAAATTTCAAGCTAATAAAACATTTATGCTGTTTTCCTTTGTTGGAATATAATTGCATGTTGACCTTCTGCCACTCGTACTCAAGTATAACTCTCTTTTAGACTGACTTTTAGATTGGTTTAATTGGCAGCGAACTACTAAGTAGCTGTTTGGTGTTTAAGTAAATTTTAGTAAGTAAATTAATTTAAGGGTTAAGTCATGGCAGGAGAGCTCGGACCCATGTCATGCTCCTCCTGTGCTATGTGGGAAATCAGGGACACTGACTACTATGTGTGCAGGAAGTGTGTCCAGCTGCAGCTCCTGATAGACCACATGACGGCACTGGAGCTGTGGATGGACTCACTCTGGAGCATGTGCGATGCTGAGAATGTTGTGGATAGCACATTTAGTGAGTTGGTCACACCGCAGGTAAGGGTTAGGACAGATAGTGAATGGGTGACCAAGAGACAAGGCAAGAGCAGGAAGGTAGTGCAGGAGTCCCCTGCGGTCATCTCCCTCCAAAACAGATATACCGTTTTGGATACTGTTGAGAGAGATGACATACCAGGGGAAGGCATCAGCAGCCAGGTTCATGGCACCATGGGTGGCTCTGCTGCACAGAAGGGCGGGAAAAAGAGTGGGAAGGTGATAGTGATAGGGGACTCTATTGTAAGGGGAATAGATAGGAGTTTCTGCGGCCACAGCCGAGACTCCAGGATGGTATGTTGCCTCCCTGGTGCAAGGGTCAAGGATGTCTTGGAACAGCTGCAGAGCATTCTGGAGAGGGAGGGTGAACAGCCAGTTGTCGTGGTACATGAAGATACCAACGATATAGGTAAGAAACGGGAATAGGTCCTACAAGCTGAATTTAAGGAGCAGGAGTTAAATTAAAAAGTAGGACCTCAAAGGTAATAATCTCTGGATTGCTACCAGTGCCACACGCTAATCAGAGCAGAAGGAGCAGGAGAGTTACAATTAATACATGGCTTGAGCAGTGGTGCAAGCGAGAGGGATTCAAATTCCTGGGATATTGGAACCAGTTCTGGGGGAAGTGGGACCTGTAAAAAAGGGACACTTTGCACTTGGGCAGGACTGGAATGATGTCCTGGGGGTAACATTTGCTATTGCAGTTCGGGAGTGCTTAAACTAATATGGCAGGGGGATAGGAACCGATGCAGTGAGACAGGGCGAAGTAATATGGAGTCAGAAACAGATGGTAGAAAGGTAAAAAGCAATAGTGGAAGCTCGAGTAAACAAAGGCAAGAAACAAAAAGGGCCACACTACATCATAATTCTAAAAGGACAAAGGGTGTTAAAAAAACAAGCCTGAAGGCTTTGTGTCTTAATGCAAGGAGTATCCGTAATAAGGTGGATGAATTAACTGGGCAAATAGATGTTAACAGATATGATGTGATTGGGATTACAGAGACGTGGCTCCAGGATGATCAGGACTGGGAACTCAACATCCATGGGTATTCAACATTCAGGAAGGATAGACTAAAAGGAAAAGGAGGTGGGGTAGCATTGCGGGTTAAAGAGGAGATTAATGCAATAGTTAGGAAGGACATTAGCTTGGATGATGTGAAATCTATATGGGTAGAACTGCAGAACACCAAAGGGCAAAAAATGTTAGTGGGAGTTGTGTACAGACCTCCAAACAGTAGTAGTGATGTTGGGGAGGGCATCAAACAGGAAATTAGGGGTGCATGCAATAAAGGTGCAGCAGTTATCATGGGTGACTTTAATATGCTTATAGATTGGACTAACCAAACTGGAAGCAATACGTTGAAGGAGGATTTCCTGGAGTGCATAAGGGATGGTTTTCTGGACCAATATGTTGAGGAACCAACGAGGGGGAAGGCCATCTTAGACTGGGTGTTGTGTAATGAGAGAGGATTAATTAGCAATCTCGTTGTGCGAGGCCCCTTGGGGAAGAGTGACCATAATATGGTGGAATTCTACATTAGGATGGAGAATGAAACAGTTAATTCAGAGATCATGATCCAGAACTTAAAGAAGGGTAACTTTGAAGGTATGAGGTGTGAATTGGATGATACTTAAGGTGTTGACAGTGGATGGGCAATGGCAGACATTTAGAGACCGCATGGATGAACTACAACAATTGTACATCCCTGTCTGGCGTAAATATAAAAAAGGGAAGCTGGCTCAACCGTGGCTATCAAGGGAAATCAGGGATAGTATTAAAGCCAAGGAAGTGACATACAAATTGGCCAAAAGTAGCAGCGAACCCGTGGACTGGGAGAAATTTAGAACTCAGCAGAGGAGGACAAAGGGTTTGATTAGGGCAGGGAAAATAGAGTAAGAGAGGTTTTTTGGAGGCGCTACCAGGTATTGTCCCGCTCCTGCTGGTGACGTCTCACTCGGGGGTGCCATCATCGCCGTACGCACTGCCTCATTATTGCTTCCCCCCCCCCCTCTAAATTCGGTCTCTTCCCCTCAGGTACCACCTGGCACTGACAACAATAGTTTCAACTGGAGAAGCGCTATTTAAAGGTGCCATCTTGTCAAAAACGTTTCTGTTGGCCATTATTATTTCCAGCTTGCTGACAGATAGGCAAGGATTGTAGAGGTTTTCACCTCAAGCACTCTTCTGGCTCTTAAGCATTACTTTGTTTAATTCGGCCCAGATTTGATTCTGCAACATTTATCTTGTTTCACGGGGGCCATGTTGGCACTCAACTTCCTGCTGTGACATCACCGTCTGAGGTTGCTTAGGTCGAGACAAATGTGGAAACAAAGGCAGAGAGATGGAGATGCAGCAATACAAGGAGAAAGGCAAAGAAAGAGACAGGGAGAAAGACAAAGGGATAGAGGGAAAGGCATAGACAGAGAGGGAGAAAGACAGATACAAGGACAGCAAGATGTGGCCAGAGGGAGAAGGTGCAACAGGACAGGCAATAGGAGAACTGACCCTCTCAGAGTCATCATCATCATCATCATAGGCAGTCCCTCGGAATCGAGGAAGACTTGCTTCCACTCTTAGAATGAGTCCTTAGGTGGCTGAACAGTCCAATACGAGAGCCACAGGTGGGACAAACAGTCGTTGAGGGTAAGGGAGGGTGGGATGGGTTTGCCGCACGTTCTTTCCGCTGCCTGCGTTTGTTTTCTGCATGTACTCGGCGATGAGACTCCCAGAGTATTCCCGTTCTCCTACATCAATTTCACTGAGGAACAGTGTGTGCGAAGGCTGCGATTCAGCAAGGATGTGGGCATAGAGCTCTGCCATCTCCTGCAACCAGATCTTAAGCCTCAGACGAGGGTGAGGACGGCTCTCTCAGTGACAGTCGAGGTCACCATTGTGCTCAAGTTCTACACCAATGGATCCTTCCAGTGTGCAACAGGAGACATCACCAACATCTCCATTCATTGCTCCATCCGCGAGGTCACAGATGCTTTGTACAGAAGGAGGAGGGACTACATCCCTTTCCCCATGACCAGAGAGAAGCAGCACGAGCACACATGTGGATTTATCAGCATAGCGGGCTTCCCCATGGTGCAGGGCGACATTGATTGAACCCATGTTGCTTTGAGGGCACCGCATCACAATCATGAGATCGTCCGTAACCCCAAAGGCTTTCACTCACTGAATGTGCAGTAGGTATGCGACCACACATGCCGAATGCTCACCGTCAATGCCCGCTATCCCAGAGGCAGACACGAGACCTTTATCCTGCTCCAGACTGGTGTGCCTGCTCTCTTCCAGCCACTACATCAAGCTCACGGCTGGCTGCTCAGAGACAAGGGCTATCTGCTCTCCACCTGGCTCATGACTCCCCTCCGCAACCCCAACACTCCTGTCCAACACTCATTCAATGAGAGCCTTGCCGCCACCAGGAACATCATTGAGCAGACCATCGGAGTGCTCAAGCAACGGTTCTGCTGCCTTCACCGCTCGGGAGGAGTCTTCCAATACTCCCTCAGAGCGGGTATCACTATTGGTCACCGTCTGCTGCATGCTGCACAACCTGGCCATCATGAGGGCACAGCCATTGCCACGCAGCATAGCCACACCACTTCAAGAGCAGGAGGAGCAGGAAGAGGTGCAACAGCAGGAGGACGAGGAGGAGTAGGAGCAACACTCGTGACGGAGGAGGCAGCGACTCTATTGCGATTCTGCAACTGCGGTTCGCGACCGTCTCATCAGAGTTTGTTTCCACTGATTTCCATCCCACTTCCCGTTTCCTCTGGACGTCCCAATCACCAGATCAATTTGCCCTTCCATTCCAACGGCCCAAAATTGAAATGAGAGACAACAGCAATCATTAAACATTCCAATCAACATTTATAAAACAAGAAAATGTATAACTGTATTTATTCATCACCCTTGTGCATTTCCTTACACCTCCTCTTTCGTTGATCTATTCTAATATTCCTCCGCAGTGTGTCCCCTGAGGCTGCAGCGCGGCTGGTGGAAGGCTGCTGTTTGTCAGGGCCAGAGACTACAGATGGCCTTACAGGATGCCCTCAATCAGGCTGGACGGTGGCAGTCTTTGCTGGCTGGGTGACAGGCAGTGACAAGTGCAATGACGGAATGGCAGTGGTGGGGTCAGGAATGCTGTCCTCCTGAGAGAGGACAGCAGGTTCCTGCTCCACTGACCCACTGCCACTCCCCCGGGGCAGCACCTCAGAATCCCCACCAATCTGCTGCAGGACAGATTGCTGAACTGCTGCGACACCGTGAGATCCCCGGTCAACTGTGGTGGACCCAGTAGCAACGGCAGCAGTCAGAGCTCGCGTGGCATCCAGCTGATTGCATGACAGCACCAAGATGTTACGTGGCATCAAGCTGAGACTGCATGAGAGCAGTCTGAGCTTTCATTCGAGCAACCATTGACTCCATTACAGCACTAAGATGTTGCATTGCTTCCGCCTGTGCCGCAATGGAAGCTGCCACATCGCCCATGACATGTCCATGTTGTCTGGATCCGCACGGTCTCTCTGGGAGTTCACCATCGTCTGCACACTGGCAATGATAGGCTCCATGGTGCTCACAGAGCTCTGTACAATGTGGGAGGCGGACTCCTCCACGCTCCTTATCACTGCCGACAGGTTCTCGAGTACCCTTGCCATTGCACCTATCATGCCGGAGTGTATGGTCATCACCCTTTGTATGAACGTCTGCCCAGCAAGTTCCTCATCTGAGTCCTGTGCAGCAGAACTCGCGTGCAAACTCACCCTCTGGGAGATGGCTCCCGAGGTTCCCTTTCCTCTTGAACGTGCTGCAGCCTGCTAGGCTGGGGTGCATCACCTACTGCAGACCCCTCTACTAACCTAACTTCTAAGGACGCCGTATAGCCAGTATCTGAGCAGGTGCCTGCGGATGACAGAAGCAGTGACGCAGTGCATGGCTCCTCCTCCTCTCACTCCTCATCCTCGTCCCCTTCTTCTCCCTTGTGACTCAGTTGGAGGGGGGGAGGGGGGCTCAGGCACAGGCTGCTCATCAGCTGCATGGTGATCTGAAAGCATAAATGGCACAAGAGTCGCATTAAGGTGAGGGCAGGGGGGCAGGAATGGAGCAAGGAAGGCTGACAGTATGAAGAGCTGGAAAGTGATAAGGCCTTCTGGTTTAACAGGGAAGTGGGATGAGAAGAGGGGATAAAGATACCATTGCTGCTCCCAGCGGGCTCAACGTCTCCACCAGCCACGGTGCCCACCACCTGTGGGCCAACGAGCTGCAGCACTCACTCCTCCAGGTCAGATCAGCTGCTGCTATCTCATGTTACATGCCATCTTGGCCTGCAAAAGAAAGGAACCTATATGAGTAAGAGTCCAGCTATGTATGTGGAAGATTTTACTGCCATGGTTGAATAGCTGTGAATGTAGGCAAGGAGTGAAATTAGGTACAGATGCTTGGTTGTTGTCTATTGGGTTAAGTGCTGGTTTGCAGAGTGTGCACAGTCAGAGGCTGGTATGTAAGAGTTGTGCAAACATGTACTCACCTTGACCACCCGACTGAGCTCATTGAATTTCTTCCAGCACTGTATTAGGCTGGCCGACACCTCCCCGGCCACCTCTGCCCAAATGGCCCTATAAACGTGTGGCGTTGGCCTTCTCCCAGATGGAGGGAACAGCGCATCCCTCCTTCTCTCCACTACCCTCACTAATGTCTCCAATGCCACCTCATTGAAGCACATGGCCCTTCTAAGAGGATTTGAAGCAGCCATCTCAGAACTTCCTTCCAGCTCTCAGTGAAGTCCTGCAAAGATGAAACTGACCAGGCGCTGCCTGAAATGACATGCCCTTTAAGAACTGAAGTGAGCAGAAGGCTGATGATTGATGAATGAAAGCCACCTGAAATTGGGTAGAGCTCTGGTAATAGCGCTGCAGCAGTGCCCCACAGAGGTCATTAGTGCCTTAGATACCGCCTCCCTTTGTTTCTGAGGCGAAAATGCCCAATTTTCCACAATTTTGCAGCCCATCTTGCCAGGCGCTATCCTTCCAAAAAGTTCAAAGTTAGCACCCCAAACGGCTGCTGAATTCCCTCCCCTCCCCTGCTGTTTCCACTGGATGGGCATCTGGAATTGTAGTGATGCAACAAGGGGTGTCCACCACAGCTACTTAAACAACAGTCTCTGGGTTTTGGGATGGGATCAACGGTACATGAAAGCAGCAGATGGAAGTGCTACACACCGCACATTTGCAGGTGCAGCGACACCATAAGATACATTTCTTAAGGATAAGCACAAGCATGATGGGCTGAATGGCCTCCTTCTGTGCTGTATCATTCTATAATAGGAACAGGAGTAGGCCATTCAGCCCTTCAAGCCTGCTCCACCATTCATTGAGACCATGGCTGTATCCTCACTTAATTTATTCGCCTTGGCTCCATATCTCTTAATAGCATGGCTCCGTGTTTTTACTTTCATCAATTTAGTGTCATCTGCTTGACCTTTAATTTTATTATTACCTTCAACAATATATCCTGCTCTGCTTGTTTTGGTTGGGAAGTTGGCATGTGCAGCAGCAGCATATTCATTATTGGTAGATAATTAATCAGAACAAATAATCTGATTGGCTGGCCATCATGTATGTAATTGGTTATGAAGTAATAATGGACTAATTGGAGTGTAGTGGGAGGTAACTTATGACTGGCAGGTTGACAGAGCGATGATAACCTCAGGGCAAGTCCATCAATCGAACTGATTTTCCTCAATTACAACTGACAAGACAACCATGGGGCAAGATTTCCTCCGTGAGTCATGTATAACAAAATTGTAAACCTGTTTGAAAGAATAGGATTATGACTTTATTGCACAGTTTATTATTACAAAGGAAGTCTTTGTCCCATGCATCCATTATTATTGTTGTTTAGAAACATTCTCTGTCCACTTCTATAGTCATCTTTGCAATAAAATGTCTTGTCTGTTGCCTATGTTATGACCAGTGAGTTGCCAGTGAATTATCTTCCTCCTCAGTGGGGAACAGTATAAGCCTGTTTATTTTCCTCTCGGATTGGCTACTTTCTGCTTTCATTACTCGACAATGATATTATGCAAATCTTCCTCCGAAATGTCAATTTTCTTTTTATCATATTCAACCTAAAATAATCTACATAATTACATTCTACCAAAATAAGATTCTGTTCAATCCATACATGCCAGCTGTCATTGTTTTAACCTGACAGTCAGCAATCAGATTGCGTTACCGCGTTAGCTTTCTCGGTGGGTAGCACTCTCACCTCAGAGTCAGAATGTCATGGGTTCAAGCCCCACTCCTGAGACTTGAGCACATAAATCTAGGATGACACTCCAGTGCGGTACTGAGGGAGTGCTGCACTGTCGGAGGTGCCGTCTTTCAGAGGAGACGTTAAACCGAGGCCTAATCTTCTCTTGCAGGTGGATGTAAAAGATCCCACGGCACTATTTCGAAGAAGAGCATGGGAGTTATCCCTGGTGTCCTGGCCAATATTTAGCCCTCAATCAACATCATTAAAAAAACAGATTATTTGGTCATTATGACATTGCTGTTTGTGGGAGGACATTTCTTGTAGTCACTGTTGTCACTGTGACTACACTTCAAAAGTATTTCATCGGCTGTGAAGCGCTTTAGGACATCCTATGGTTGTGAAAAGCACCATATAAATGCAAGTTTTTCTAAGAAAAATCTTTCTTTTTTTTAATGGTATTGGAGATTTTCAGTATCAACCAACCAAATCAGTTAGAAGGTGGGACTGTAACCAGTTGTTGTCCAAAGACTTTATCATTCACAAAGAAACGCTTTGTATGTTTATCAATGAAGAAATGTCTGTGAGACTGCATGGTCCAGTGTCGTAAAAATCAAAAATTCAAATGAATGTTCTGTCTACCACAGAAAATGATGCAAGGGAATTTCTTAGTGGAATCTCTACGATTGCCAGCTTTCTAATTGTGGACCAGAGTGGATTTTGAGCTAGCTGTTTGGAATATTTCTAAAATATAAACTGGATGCTAAGGGGTGAATTTTAGAAGTTAGCAATCCTGGTGTGGAGCCTTACTCAATGGGAGGGCAAATTGGATAATCAGGTGCAGATTCCATTATAGTCAATTTGCAGCATTCCCAATTTCCCTTATAATGATTTTTTAAAGTCCAGTTTTAAAAAACTCTGTTTTTCCACAATTTCCGTGACTTATGACATGTAAGAATTAACTGTTTAGATTTTGAATTAATTCCCATTAACAGTAAAGCAAACATCATGGCAGAGCAAAGTAAACTGACAGTAAGGTTAGTATTCAAAAGGGATGAAATTTAATGAGCCAAATTACCTTCTTCATTTCAATCTATCATCTGAACTTGGAATCAGAAGTCAACCCAAAATCTCATTCCTCGTCCAAAGCTTTGCAATTTGCAAAATAATTCTGTAGACATCTGTATAGAAGAAATACCTGACCCTAGTCCCTCTATTGCACAAAAAAGTCCTACTATTTCTTGCCGCATGAGTTGCTTTACTGTGATGGACATGAAATGAAAATGGTGAGTGGTATATTCCATCTTCTCAGTGGGGAGCTGCGCTTGCAAGGAGTGTGGGGGTCAGAGACAAGGCTACAACATGCTGGCCCAGTTCTCCAAGCTCTAAGTGCAGCTATGTACAAGGAGTTATAGGTCGCAGAATTAACCCTTAAGTCTATTCAAAGCTTCCACTGTATTAACCACAAGACTATTAATGCAACATTTATGCATCTGCTAGGAAAATCTTCACACTCAGTAAAAGTACGCTCTCCCTTCAACTCAGGAGCAAGGACTTCACCCCACTCGGAAAGAAATGACCAACGTACTGGCAGCAAGAAACACAGACAAACAGATGCATGTGAACACAAAATTCAAGAACATTTTGAAGAAGACCACGCCAATAATTTGGTGGAAGGATTAAGTGACTTGACAAAGGTAGAAGATTCTCAAATGCCCAATTTCAATGATGAAGAAGAGGATGAAGAAACACTTTCAATAGATAGCACCGTGCATCTTGCAAAACAAATTGAGATTATCATTAACTTGAAAGCCACGGTAGACAACATTGACTGTAGCAGTGAGAAAGATCTACAGGAATTGGATTCAGATGATGCTCATATCTGAACAAGGGAATTGAATTAACATTTTTCTATTAATACAGTACTATGAATTACAAAATCAGAATTGTTTCCTGCTTAATTCACTCTGTAAGAAGCAGGGAACAATGTCTTGATCAATATTTGACTGATATACATGTTTTAAGTTCAAGCTGTGAAGAGAAGCCATGTTGGTGCCAATGCTGAATAGTCTTTGACTTTAGTGTTGGTCACGAATGATAACTGATGTAAACTAATGAAAGGTAATCTCAAAAGCAAAATACTGTGGATGCTGGAAATCTGAAATCAAAACAGAGAATGCTGGAAATAATCAGCAGGTCAGGCAGCATCTGTGGAGAGAGAAACAGAGTTAATGTTTCAGGTTGATGATCCTTTGTCAGAACTAGAAAAGGTTAGAGATGCAACAGGTTTTAAGCAAGTACAGAGGCAAGGAAAGGGGGAGGAAGGGAGGAAAGGACTAAAGAGATAAGGTTTACGTAAGATTACATAGGATATACGGCACAGAAACAGGCTATTCGGCCCAACCAGTCCATGCCAGCGTTTACGCTCCACTCGAGCCTCCTCCTGTCATTCCTCGTCTAACTTTGTCAGCATAACCCTTTATTATCTTCTCCCTCATATGCTTATCTAGTCTCTCCTTAAATGCATCTATACTATTTGCTTCAACTACCCCCTGTTTTAGCAAGTTCCACATTCTCATCACACTCTGAGTAAAGAAGTTTCTTCTGAATTCCTTATTTAATTTTTTGGTGACTATCTCATATTGATGGCCTCTAGTTATGCTCTTCCAGTATCTATTCTTACTGTATCTACTCTATCAAAACTTTTCATAATTTTAAGACCTCAATTAGATCACCCCTCAGCCTTTATTCAAGCGAAAAGAGACACAGCCTGTTCATCCTTTCCTGATATGGAAACCTTTACATTTCTGGTATAATCCTTGTAAATCTTCTTTGCATCCTCTCCAATGCCTCTATATTCTTTTTATACTATGGTGACCAGAATTGTACGCAGTACTCCATGAGTGGTCTAACCAAAGTTCGATACAAGTTTAGAATAGCTTCACTACTGTTCAATTCTATCCTTCTGGAAATAAACCGTAGTGTCTGGTTTGCTTTTTAATGACCTTGTTAACCTGTACAATACTTTGTGATTTGTGTATTTGTACTCCAAGTTCCCTTTGCTCCTCAACCCCAACCAGACTTGCACCCTGGTAGTAATAAATGACCTCCCTATTCTTCCTATCAAAGTGTAATATCTCAGATTTATCTGTATTGAATTTAATTTGTCAATTATATGCCCAATCTGCAAGTTTATTTATATCTTCCTGTAATTTGTTGCAGTCCTCCTTGGTATTAATCATCACCCCAATTTGGAGTCATCCACAAATTTCTAAATTGTGTTTTTGATTCCAAAGTGTAAATTGTTAATATAATTTGTGAACAACAGTGTGCCCAGCACTCATGTGGAACACCACTACCCACCTTCTGCCACTGTGAATAGCTACCGTTTACCCCATCTATCTGCTTTCTGTCTTGAAGCCAGCTAGCTATCCATTCTGCCAATTGTCCCCTGACTCCACATTCTCTGACCTTACTCATTAGTCTATTATGTGGTACCTTATCGAAGGCCTTTTGAAAATCTAGATAAATTAAATTTACTTCATTACCCTTGTCTAATCTCTCTTTATCTCTTCAAAAAATTCAATGAGGTTGGTCAAGCAAAACTTTCCCTTTTGAAATCAATGCTGACTATTATTATATTTTAGCTTCTAGATGTTCTTCTATTTTCTTCTTTAGTAGGGATTCCATTATTTTTCCTACCACTGATGTTAAGATGACTGGTCTATAGTGAAAGGCAGGAAAGATTAATTGACAAAAGGGATGATGGTGCCAGGCAAAAGGAGATGGTAATGGGACAAGTGAAGAAATCAACGATTGGTCTAGAAGAGGTATAAATGAGAATATCAGAATCATCAGCAACAGTTGCCATCTGAAAAAAATGGGGGCAAAGAGATAGGTTTCAAGGACCGTCTTCAAGGAAGATAGAGGGGTAGAGAGGCGGAGAGGTGTAGGGCTGGAGGGAGGTTACAGAGTTAGGGAGGGGCGAAGACATGGAGGGATTTGAAAACAAGGATGAGAATTGAAGCGCTGTCGGCCCGGGAGACAATGTAGGTCAGTGAGCACAGGGGTGATGGGTGAACGGGACTTGGTACAGGTTAAGATACGGGCAGCAGAGTTTTGGATGAGCTCAAGTTCATGGAGGCTGGAAGATGGGAGGCCGGCCAGGACAGCAGTAGAATAGTCAGAGTATCAACAACAGGCTGTATATTTAATTACAGTACATAGTAATTGTAGATCTATTACACAATGATAATGCAATGTTATTGTACATTTTGTTTTATTTATTATAATTTTAGTTTATTTCAACTTATTAAAACATCACCCTACAATTAAGTGTCTTGAAGAACTCATAACATTAATGCTAAGCATATTTTGAAAGTTAGCAGGTACTGTTTTCTCAGTTATATTGAACAGTCACATTTACATTTAGAGTGCTTCATTCAACTTCAAGGTGTCCCACTTTTGAACAAAAAAGATTACATTATATTCAATTAGTCTGTGTCAAGTCAATCTCCATTCTTTTTAAAGAAAATGACTGTGACGCTTTCCTGCAGCTTTGCGTTTATGAACATATGTTTTCTATTACCACAGTGTACTTGCTGCTTTATCATTTTAGTTTTTCACCTTTATCCACATCAGGTAAACTAATTTTCTGCAGGCTACAGTTGCTTATAGTCTATAATGTGATTTGATGGTTCACCATGCTCTAAGTTAGCTGTAAAAGCTTGTTTTGCTATTTTTAGAAAGTCAATCTTCATGGTAGGATTAGCAATAGACAATCAGTGTTTGTTCTGATGTGCATTACAGTTTGCAAGCGATTGTGTTATTTTTGTACACTACCCTTGCTCCGTTTATTAAAAAATATTACTCAGTGCAGACAAACAAGAAAAGCATTAACTGAATTGCTACTGGGTGCCTCACATTTTGTCTCTCATTCTAAAAGTACACATGGGGAGAAAATTGCAAGTTGTTCTCAAGAAAAATAAATCACATTTATAAAGGGCATTTGACCAAGTGATATTTGCCACTTTAAAAATTTTGCAGAAAATCACTACTCCTACTCCTATTTCTTATGTTCTTACGTTCTAAGCTCAACACATCATGGGAGTAAAATTGCCCATTTTATACCCAAAGGAAGTAAAGTGCGGGAGATTGCGCTCCGCTTCCTTTCAGGGGCGGTAAGGGCAATTTTGCGGCGGGGCGGGACTTCTGCACCGGACGCAAAACATCCCGGCCCTGGAGGGTTACCGCCCCCAATTGCACAGGGCAATTTTGCTCCCCATATGTTGAATTTCTGGGCGCATTGATCTTATTCTCTCTGTTGGCATTGGCAAAATTAATCATTTACTTTTAAGTAAAAGTAATTTCACATTTGGAAACAAATCCATTTGTTTGCTTCCCATCCGTGTGAAATAGCTTAGAGAAAAATGTCACCTTTAAGACATGAAGATGTATAACACTTTTCCCACTGGCCTAGTGGGCAAAAGCAATGCCTGTTGTGGTATTGAACCATACAAATCAACGTGTAGAAACATAGAAAATTGGTGCAGGAGTAGGCCATTCGGCCCTTCGAACCTGCACCGCCATTCAATGAGTTCATAGCTGAACATGCAACTTCAGTACCCCATTCCTGCTTTCTCACCATACCCCTTGATCCCCCTAGTAGTAAGGACTACATCTAACTCCTTCTTGAATATATTTAGTGAATTGGCCTCAACAACTTTCTGTGGTAGAGAATTCCACAGGTTCACCACTCTCTGGGTGAAGAAGTTTCTCGTCATCTCGGTCCTAAATGGCTTACCCTTTATCCTTAGACTGTGACCCCTGGTTCTGGATTTCCCCAACATTGGGAACATTCTTCCTGCATCTAACCTGTCTAAACCTGTCAGAATTTTAAAAGTTTCTATGCGATCCCCTCTCATTCTTCTGAACTCCAATGAATAGAAGCCCAGTTGATCCAGTCTTTCTTGATATGTCAGTCAGTCCCGCCATCCCGGGAATCAGTCTGCTGAACCTTCGCTGCACTCCCTCAATAGCAAGAATGTCCTTCCTCAAGTTAGGAGACCAAAACTGTACACAATACTCCAGGTGTGGCCTCACCAAGACCCTGTACAACTGTAGTAATACCTCCCTGCCCCTGTACTCAAATCCCCTCGCTATGAAGGCCAACATGCCATTTGCTTTCTTAACTGCCTGCTGTACCTGCATGCCAACCTTCAATGACTGATGTACCATGACACCCAGGTCTCGTTGCACATCCCCTTTTCCTAATCTGTCACCATTCAGATAATAGTCTGTCTCTCTGTTTTTACCACCAAAGTAGATAACTTCACATTTATCCACATTATACTTCATCTGCCATGCATTTGCCCATTCACCTAATCTATCCAAGTCACTCTGCAGCCTCATAGCATCCTCCTCGCAGCTCACACTGCCACCCAACTTAGTGTCATCCGCAAATTTGGAGATACTACATTTAATCCCCTCATCTAAATCATTAATGTACAGTGTAAACAGCTGGGGCCCCAGCACAGAACCTTGCGGCACCCCACTGGTCACTGCCTGCCATTCTGAAAACTACCCATTTACTCCTACTCTTTGCTTCCTGTCTGCCAACCAGTTCTCAATCCACGTCAGCACACTACCCCCAATCCCATGTGCTTTACCTTTGCATATTAATCTCTTGTGTGGGACTTTGTCGAAAGCCTTCTGAAAGTCCAAATATACCACATCAACTGGTTCTCCCTTGTTCACTCTACTGGAAACATCCTCAAAAAATTCCAGAAGATTTGTCAGGCATGATCCTCCGTCTGCTCCAGGATCCACCACAGTGTCTCAGGCTCGATCCCAGGTCTGTGCTGAGGCAAATGATCCAGCGGAGGTAGGGGTGGTATAATTGGCTCGGAAGGCTAAAATTTAGACAAGTTAGAAAGTAACCCCCAATATGCAACTCACTGGCACAGGCACGCTGGGCTGAATGGCTTCCTTCTCTGTTGTATCATTCTAAGATTCTATGGGCTAAAACTCGTGGACGCCACCAGAGTTGCCGGTGTCACCGCAGCCTCGGGTTAACAGCCACTGAAAATGGTCGAAGAGAAAAATTTGTGCTGGGGGCTAAAAATATTTAGCCCAGCGCTAACTTACCATGTAATGCCCTTCTGGTGGTGTTAGTGCAAGCATCGGAGGCGAAGTTGCCATCCAGATCGGTGTTCCAGCATCCAACAGTGAGGCAATAGAGTTTACTGGGCATTGTGGGAAATTAAAAGGGTAATGCATTAAAAGGGCATTAAAAATACAGCTTTGAGCCACTCCTACCTTTTAATAAAAAATTAACATTAAAAAGAAGTCCCAAATGAGAATCTTCAGCTCTTAAAGCTGAATTTCCTTTCGAACCTCAAAACATTGGAAAAATGCTTCAGTGCTAACATAAATGGCTCAGCAAGCAAGAAAGAGGCACCCAGTGTCTTGTACGCAGCCATCCAGCCTTAAGCAGGGTGTTAACATTGCACGAGCGATGCTCTACCCACAGTGGGTAGGAGACCCTCCAGAAGGAAGGATGTGAGAGGCCGTCATTACCAGCAGTGTCGACCTCCCCACCAAGAAGCTTCATGACCTCAGACGAGTGGTCAAGATCAGTAAATGCATCTTCAAAAGCCATCTCCTACTAACTGCATCACTAGCCTCACACATTGCAAGAATCCTCCTCAATTGTCTTCTCCCTGTGGCTGAAGAACTCCCTGAGTCACAATGTGGATATTTTCCTCTAAGAGGACATGATCTTCATCGCGCGACAACTACAAGAGAAATGCAGGGAGCAGCACCAACCCTTTAACATGGCCTTCTTTGACCTCACAAAGACCTTTGACACTGTCAACCATGAGAAATTATGGATCGTCCTCCTCCATTTCGGCTGCCCTCAAAAGTTTGTCACCATCCTCCGTCTGCTCCACGATGACAGGCAAGCCGTGATCCTGACCAACGGATCCACCACAGACCCAATCCACGTTCAGACCGGGGTCAAGCAGGGCTGCGTCATCACACCAACGCTCTTTTCGATCTTCCTTGCTACAATGCTTCATCTCACCCTTAGCAAGCTCCCCACTGAAGTGGAGCTAAATTATAGAACAAATGGGAATCTGTACAATCTCTGCCGTCTCCAGGCCAGATCCAAGGTCGTCCCATCCTCTGTCATTATACGCTGATGATGCTTGCATCTGCGCACACTGGGAGGCTGAACTCCAAGCCATCGTCAATAGCTTCACCGAGAGCATGGATATC
Organism: Pristiophorus japonicus; assembly: GCF_044704955.1. Taxonomy (NCBI): domain Eukaryota; kingdom Metazoa; phylum Chordata; class Chondrichthyes; family Pristiophoridae; genus Pristiophorus; species Pristiophorus japonicus. Next base: position 125,397,401 of record NC_091985.1, on the reverse strand, counting down.
CGTAAGACAAAGGTCCTCTACCAACTTGACCCCACCACACAGCACTGCCCCACGATTATCAAAATCCACAACGAGGCCTTGGACAACTTGGACCATTTTCCATACCTCGGGAGCCTCTTGTCAGCAAGAGCAGACATTGACGACGAGGTCCAACACCACCTTCAGTGTGCCAGCGCAGCCTTTGGTTGCCTGAGGAAGAGAATGTTTGAAGACCAGGACCTCAAATCTGGCACCAAGCTTATGGTCTACAGGACAATAGTGATACCCGCCCTCCTATATGGCTCAGAGGGACTATAAAAAGCAGACACGTCAAAATGCTGGAGAAGTACCACCAGTGCTGCCTCTGCAAGATCCTGCAAATCCATTGGGAGGATAAACGCACCAATGTCAGTGTTCTCGCTCAGGCCAACATCTCCAGCATCTAAGCATTGACCACGCTTGATCAGCTCCATTGGGCAGGCCACATCGTCCGCATGCCCGACACGAGACTCCCAAAGCGAGTGCTCTACGTGAAGCTTCGACACGGCAAGCGAGCCCCAGGTGGGCAGAGGAAACGCTTCAAGGACACCGTCAAAGCCTCCTTGATAAAGTGCAACATCCCCACCAACTCCTGGGAATCCCTGGCCCACAACTGCCCAAAATGGAGGAAGAACATTCTGGAGGGTACTGAACACTTCGAGTCTCATCGCCAAAAACAAGCAGAAACCAAGCATAGATAGTGGAAGGAGCGTGCGTCAACCCAGGCTTCCCACCCATCCTTTTCTTCAACCACTCTCTGCCCCACCTGTGACAGAGACTGTAGGTCCCACATTGGATTCCTCAGTCACCTAAGAACTCACTTTTAGAGTGGAAGCAAGTCATCCTCGACTCTGAAGGACTGCCTATGATGATGACACATTGCTCAATGCACAACTCTCCCGTCCCAATCATGCACCTACCAACAATCTCTACCAAACATGAGGCACACCTTCCATTCTTAGCCTCACCTCACCCCCTTGGAGGAGATAATGCTGGCCATTCTTGGCCAGGGCATGGCTGAGTCCTCGACCAGCGACAGGGCAGAAAGGATACAAGATCCTGGTATCCTCATATTTTATCCTCCTTCTGGCATGCACCTCTTGCTTTCCTGCCCTCCTCTCACCACAACTCCACCCTTGTGCCTTCCTCATTTCACACACCCAAGAAATGCAGCCTGCCCAGCCAGTGGGTGACCAAGAAGAGGGAGAGGATCCTGAAGAAGAAACGCCATCACTTGATTTGACGCTCCCAGCTTCTCAAAGTTGACCAGCAAGGCTATTTGCAATTTTCCCCACTGAAATTCAGCAGGCTTCCACCAGCCATGCTGCAGCCACTGGGGTAGCACTGTGTGACATCAGTAGGATAGGCAAAGGCACACACAAGACAGTCACTAAGAGAATGCATAAGGATGATGTGTTGATTTCTTGATGTTTTATTGGCTGGATAGATGTATAACGTTGGAGTAGAAAGTTTGCTTTGTGGAGGCTTTTATTTTAGCATTGTGACAAAGAGGATGTTGTGATGGTCAGTAACAGAGAGAAGGTAAGGGGTGGGACAAATATTGAAAGTGAAATTGGGGCTGTGGTCACTGGTACCGCACGCGGATGATTCCATCTTGGATGTCCTGGCCAGAAAGGGGCTGGCTGGGTTGCATCCTTCCTTCTGCTTCTCCTTCTTCTGTTTTTTCCTCTTCTGTGTCTTCCTCTTCTGTGTCATCCACTTCCCTCTTTGAGCAGATGCTGTAAATCTGAAATGACAGCATAAAATGCTGGAAATACTCAGTAGATCAGGCAGCAACTTGACCTGAGACGTGAACTCTGTTTCTCTCTCCACGGATGTTGTCTGACCTGCTGAGTATTTGCAGCACTTTCTGTCTTCTCAGAGGCCTTCATTTACCATCCAAGATCTTGCAAGTTTCCAGCAGTACTCCTTACACAATTAATAAACTTTTAACGTGTATTGCAGCAAGCCACTACTCCCAGTCCAAAAGCTTAAATGCAAACTTACCTAAAAAATGTGTGCATCCCTTTAAGAGGTGCTGACAATGCCTGTTTGTCTGCTGTATGCTAGGTTTACATAGCGAGCTCAAGATCCAGCACTGAAATCAATGCAGAGATTCAAGTTCATCATGCAACACCAACTTAATGTCACCTCTCCCTCATTTCAATTTGCAGGGCGATGGATGTTACCGGCAGCGCTGCTGTCCCTTGGAAAATGGCAGACGCCACGGGACCCATCACCAGCTTTTTGTTGGTAACAGGTGGAGTTAAGCCCCTGAATTTTTAGCCCTGTGATTTTATATGCCGACCCAGCAGGCAAGGCTCTGCTGTGGGAGTGTGATTTTGTACAATTTCCCTGCAATACCATATGGCTCTGTGGTTGGTTCACATAAAGAAACTGGGATGAGCGGTTAAAGTGAGCTTCATTCAGATTGGGCGAATATTAATGAATCTGCACTCATGATTGATGTAATGCAAGCTTTGGTGTTGTGGCATTTTTCTGACTTGATTGTTGAATTTAAAGTTGACGAAAGTATTATTCTTACACTTAAAAATTGTTTTGATATTAGAATTTACAGAAAAAATTTAATGATGTTGCATTTCAAAATACCATTTGATGTAAAACAGTGACAAAGATCCCTTCAAATAGTACAATTGATGGCATTAAATGCAATGTGTGTATATAAATATATTATATGCAGGTGCGGTGCTCCATAGACATTAGCACCACAAGAGCAGCAATTCGCATTTCTTTCTGCACAGCTCAAATTTCTGTTACATATTTCCAGACAAGCACAGTTTGTTTTTTTGAAAAGGTCAGAGATGAAATGCTATTCATCCAAAAACAAAACATACTATAAATAAATTAAACAATGTCTTTGTTGCTCATATTTTGGGGGTAATTTTCTTACGACACACGAACAGTGACTGAGGTTCCCTGCTGCCAAAGCATATTTGGAAAGCTACCTCCCATATGCATTGATGTATTCTGTTGTAATGTTCTTTTATAGAACAGATTCACAAGAGTTCCCAATTACCGCCCCATCAGTATATTCACGTCATTCTCAGCATCGTGGATGCTCCAGAGTGAATCCACCCTCAGCTCCAAATCCGCAACGCGGTCCGTCAAGAGCTGGAGGTGGATACACTTCCCGCACACGTAGTCGTCAGGGACACCGGAAGTGTCCCTGAGTTCTCACATGGTACAGGAGGAGCATATCACGTGACCGAGCTCTCCTGCCATGCCTTAACCCTTAGATACACTTAAATTGGCAACAACAATGTTAACAGGTTACTTACTGATATAAAAAAGAAAAAGAAAAGCTACTCACCAATCGCCAGCCAATCACTTACCCCTTTGGCTGTGATGTCACCTTTTGATTTCTTTCTACTTCTTTTTTGCCTTCTCTCCCCGCTGCAGCTGCACCAGCTGGGCCTTTATAGGCCTCACCAACGCCACGCACTATTGAATGGCGGTGCGGGCTCAAAAGACAAAGGGGAAAAAGTCACTGGTGGGTGTAGCTTACAGGCCCCCAAATAATAACTTCACGGTGGGGCAGACAATAATCAAGGGAATAATAGAGGCATGTGAAAAAGGAACGGCAGTAATCATGGGGGATTTTAACCTACATATCGATTGGTCAAATCAAATCGCACGGGGTAGCCTGGAGGAGGAATTCATAGAATGCATACGGGATTGTTTCTTAGAACAGTATGTTACAGAACCTACAAGGGAGCAAGCTATCTTAGATCTGGTCCTGTGTAATGAGACAGGAATAATAAACGATCTCCTAGTAAAAGATCCTCTCGGAATGAATGATCACAGTATGGTTGAATTTGTAATACAGATTAAGGCTGAGGAAGTAGTGTCTGAAACGAGCGTACTATGCTTAAACAAAGGGGACTACAGTGGGATGAGGGCAGAGTTGGCTAAAGTAGACTGGGAACACAGACTAAACGGTGGCACAATTGAAGAACAGTGGAGGACTTTTAAGGAGCTCTTTCATAGTGCTCAACAAAAATATATTCCAGTGAAAAAGAAGGGAGGTAAGAGAAGGGATAACCAGCCGTGGATAACCAAGGAAATAAAGGAGAGTATCAAATTAAAAACCAATGCGTATAAGGTGGCCAAGGTTAGTGGGAAACTAGAAGATTGGGAAAATTTTAAACGACAGCAAAGAATGACTAAGAAAGCAATAAAGAAAGGAAAGATAGATTACGAAAGTAAACTTGCGCAAAACATAAAAACAGATAGTAAAAGCTTTTACCGATATAGAAAACGGAAGAGAGTGACTAAAGTAAATGTTGGACCCTTAGAAGATGAGAAGGGGGATTTAATAATGGGAAATGTGGAAATGGCTGAGACCTTAAACAATTATTTTGCTTCTATCTTCACAGTGGAAGACACAAAAACCATGCCAAAAATTGCTGGTCACGGGAATGTGGGAAGGGAGGACCTTGAGACAATCACTATCACTAGGGAGGTAGTGCTGGACAGGCTAATGGGACTCAAGGTAGACAAGTCCCCTGGTCCTGATGAAATGCATTCCAGGGTATTAAAAGAGATGGAGGAAGTTATAGTAGATGCATTCGTTATAATCTACCAAATTTCTCTGGACTCTGGGGAGGTACCAGCGGATTGGAAAGCAGCTAATGTAACGCCTCTGTTTAATAAAAGGGGGTAGACAAAAGGCAGGTAACTATAGGCCGGTTAGTTTAACATCTGTAGTGGGGAAAATGTTTGAAGCTATCATTAAGGAAGAAATAGCGGGACATCTCGATAGGAACAGTGCAATCAAGCAGACGCAACATGGATTCATGAAGGGGAAATCATGTTTAACTAATTTACTGGAATTCTTCGAGGATATAACGAGCATGGTAGATAGAGGTGTACCGATGGATTTGGTGTATTTAGATTTTCAAAAGGCATTCGATAAGGTGCCACACAAAAGGTTACTGCAGAAGATAAAGGTACGCGGAGTCAGAGGAAATGTATTAGCATAGATAGAGAATTGGCTGGCTAACAGAAAGCAAAGAGTCGGGATAAATGGGTCCTTTTCGGGTTGGAAATCAGTGGTTAGTGGTGTGCCACAGGGATCGGTGCTGGGACCACAACTGTTTACAATATACATAGATGACCTGGAAGAGGGGACAGACTGTAGTGTATCAAAATTTGCAGGTGACACAAAGATTAGTGGGAAAGCGGGTTGTGTAGAGGACACAGAGAGGCTGCAAAGAGATTTAGATAGGTTAAGCGAATGGGCTAAGGTTTGGCAGATGGAATACAATGTTGGAAAATGTGAGGTCATCCACCTTGGAAAAAAAAACAGTAAAAGGGAATATTATTTGAATGGGGAGAAATTACAACATGCTGCGGTGCAGAGGGACCTGGGGGTCCTTGTGCATGAATCCCAAAAAGTTAGTTTTAGGTGCAACAGGTAATCAGGAAGGCAAATGGAATGTTGACCTACATTGCGAGAGGGATGGAGTTCAAAAGCATGGAGGTCCTGCTGCAACTGTACAGGGTATTGGTGAGGCCGCACCTGGACTACTGCATGCAGTTTTGGTCACCTTACTTAAGGAAGGATATACTAGCCTTGGAGGGGGTACAGAGACGATTCACTTGGCTGATTCGGGAGATGAGGGGGCTACCTTATGATGATAGATTGAATAGACTGTGTCTTTATTCGTTGGAGTTCAGAAGGATGAGGGGTGATCTTATAGAAACATTTAAAATAATGAAAGGGATAGACAAGATGGAGGCAGAGAGGTTGTTTCCACTGGTCGGGGAGACTAGAACTAGGGGGCACAGCCTCAAAATATGGGGGAGTCAATTTAAAACCGAATTGAGAAGGAATTTCTTCTCCCAGAGGGTTGTGAATCTGTGGAATTCTCTGCCCAAGGAAGCAGTTGAGGCTTGCTCATTGAATGTATTCAAATCACAGATAGATAGATTTTTAACCAATAAGGGAATTAAGGGTTATGGGGAGCGGGCGGGTAAGTGGAGCTGAGTCCACGGCCAGATCAGCCATGATCTTTTTGAATGGCGGAGCAGGCTCGAGGGGCTAGATGGCCTACACCTGTTCCTAATTCTTATGTTCTTATGTTCTTGTTCCCTCCCTAACAGCACTGTGGGAGTGCGTTCACCAGACGGACTGCAGCAATTCAAGAAGGCAGCTCAACATCACCTTCTCAAAGGCAATTAAGGATGGGCAATAAATGCTGGCCTTGCCAGTGATGCCCACATCCCAGGAATGAATGTAAAAAATAATAATGCTAATACGTACAGCTATTTATACTTGTAGAAAATAACACCTTAAAGTCGAGGAACTAGCCTATTTCTGAGAAGAAAGACCTTCTAAGACCTACTGAAAATTTCTGCCAATTGCTTTCTTATAGTTAGAGATGATGGCATGAAATATTTTCAATAAATGCTACATTTCCCTTGACTTTGACATAACATTAATTTCTAAATTGAAGGAAAAATAATTGAATTGAAATTACATACCACATATCTTTAACTTTAGTTAGTCTTCTATTTCTTATTTTATTTGATGACAGAATTTGTAACGTATGTTGAACATTTGATGCATTGGCCCGCATTTTGCGGTCAGCGGCGAACAAACTGCACTCGGCATTCGCTACGCTTACACTTGCCCACAGAATTTTGTGCGCTTCTACATTGCAATTTACAATAATTAGAGAGCCAAATCAGCACGCCACCCTCTGGAGGGGATCTGGGACCTGTGTGAACAGGGCGTGCCTCCTCAACCAATCAGATTGAAGAGTTCTTACTGAAGCGCGTAGAGTGTGAACCAGGAAGTATCAGGTAAAATAATTAATTCGATGTAAAATCATGTGCAGAAAGCAAAATAAAGAGAAAGAAAGAAAGATGGGATTAAGAGAGAGAGTTAAAAGAGACAGAAAAAAAAATGTTAAATATTTTTTGTTAAAATATTTTTAAAACTCCAACAATAATTAAAATCTGAAGGAATGAGACTCCACATTTGTAACATTAAATAGTCAGTGCCAGAGAGGTTGTTTGGCAGTAAGTAAGACTATTATCATACCATTAAAAATTCACTTACACTGGAATGGACAAGCCCTAACTTTTTCTGGCGTGTTGAGCAGGTATCTAGTGGGTCAGTACCACAACTTCACGCCCTTCATGTGTGCGAATGTCGAGTCTCTCAGTGGGATACTGTTGGAGTGAAGCTGGTGGAGGAGGAAGACAACTCGGACAGCAACTTCCGCGTTTAACTGCGCACGTGTGGCCACGATTTACTCCTCAATAATGGTGAGCGCTGATTGTCTCACTGCTATTCGTACCACAAAATCCAGGCTATTACGATTTACTGTGAAGCAAATCAAACAGTGTTTTCTGACGTAGTTGTTTGGCCCATTATTACGTGTAATAAATTATATATTTTCTGAATGGATACGTGGGAAGAGTTTGCAACTGCAAAATGTTTGTTCTAAAATAATTTACTTCAATGGGAATGAGTGAAACAATCTTCTATCATGATTATATTGATGAAAGCAAGACCTAGAGAATAAAAACAGCACCACATGCAGGATGGGTGAAAATTGTCATTGAACAAGGAAATGAGAACATGAAAGTCTAAATGTCCATATAAATATTCTCAGGCAAATAAATAATTATTTATTTTACACTGTTAAAGTAAGGTACTAAATTACATTATAATACTTTATAACTTAAATCTAATATAGCGGTTGCAAAAATAACATATTTGTTAACATATGTGATTAAGCAATGGTTAGGATCACTTTATATTAATTGTGTCTATTTTTATTAAACACTCATCTTTGTACAATGCAATTGGAGTGCTCATGTGCAGAATCCGGCCATGGCTGTGTCAGCCATGGTTCAGTTGGCAGCACTCTCACCTCTGAGTCAGACAGTTGTGAGTACAAGTCCCACTCTAGAGACTTGAACACAAAAATCTTGGCTGACACACCAGTGCAATACTGAGGGAATGCTGTACTGTCAGATGGTGCTGTCTTTTGGATGAGATGTTGAACCAAGGCCTCGTCTGCTTTCTGAGGTGTACATAAAAGATCCCATGGCACTATTTTGAAGAAGAGCAGGGGAATTATCCCCGGTGTCCTGGCCAATATTTATCCCTCAACCAACATCACTAAAACAGATTATCTGATCATTATCACATTTCTGTTCATGGGAGCTTGCTGTGTGAAAATTGTCTGCTGCATTTCCTACATTACAACAGTGACTACAGTTCAAAAAAGTGCTCCTTTGGCTGTAAAGCGCTTTGGGACGTCCGGTGGTTCTGAAAGGCGCTACATAAATGCAAGTCTTTCTTTTAAGGCTATACAAAGTATTTATTGGATCAGGCCACAAATTCCTTGCCTTTACGGTGTGCTCCCCTTTACCAAATCTCTTGCCATAATTTTGGCCAGATTATAGGGCATGAAATTCAACAACTTACCGCCCACTACCGCCCAATTACCACCCAATTACCGCCCAGAAATACAAGCTTTGTCGAAAAAAATACATTTACTGCCCAGATACCGCCCGGCGATAAATTCCACAGTCATTACCACCGGGCGGTATTCGATACTGTCCGCCCATATAGTACCGTCCAAATACCGTTCAAAATGGAAGTTTCATCATTAAGATCCGTTTACCACTGGACCTTAATATCATCCTAAAAAAGCACGTCTTACTGGATCTTAAGTAGATCTTAAGTGGGCGGTATGGACATAGATCTGACAAGTTTGTTTGATATTACACAGATCTTTATAGATCTCCACAATTTGATGTATTTTTAAAGGTACTGTAGTATTTTCTAGTGTTAGGCAATAATATAAATGGTCTAGTAAAGCCTTATTTACTCCTTTAGTCTCTCTCACTCTAGTCCCACTCACATTAGTCTCACCCACCCCCCCCAGTCTCTCTCCCCCCACCAGTCTCTCTCACTCCCCAGTTTCTCTCACCCCAAGTCTCTCCCCTCCCCACAGTCTCTCCTCCCCACAGCCTCTCCTTCCCACAGTCTCTCTCACCCACCAATCTCTCACCCTCAGTCTCTCTCACCCCCACTCTCTCTCACCCCCAGTCTCTCTCTCCCCCTGTCTCTCCTCCCCCAGTCTCTCCTCCCCCCAGTCTCTACTCCCCCCAGTATCTCTCCACTCCCAGTCTCTCTCACCCCCAAGTCTCTCTCCCCCCCAGTCTCTCCTCCCCCCAGTCTCTCTCACCCATCAGTCTCTCCCACCCACCAGTCTCTCTCACCCACCAATCTCTCCTCCCCCAGTCTCTCTTACCCTCCTGTCTCTCTCACCCCCCCCAGATTCTCTCACCCCCCCAGTTTCTCCCCCCCCCCGCCAGTCTATCTCATCTCCCAGTCTGTCTCACCCCCTACAGTGATCTCATCCCCCGCCCCCCACAGTGATCTCTCTCCCCTCCCCACAGCAATCTCACTCTCTCTCCCCCCGCCACAGCAATCTCTCCTCCCCCCTTACAACGATTTCACTCTCCGCATTCCCCCCCCAGAGCGATCTCATTCTCTCCCCCCCCCCCCCCCGCCACCCCCACAGCGATCTCCCCCCCCATCCCCCCACAGCGATTTAACTCTCCCCCCCTTCCCCCCATAGCGATCTCAGGCCGGCAATCTCTGGCCTCTCGTCAGTGTCTCGCGGGAGGCGGAGCTTGACAGCCACAAGCACATGCTTATAACTTTGGAGCTGAAGATTCCCGAGTCAATAGGCCTCCTCCGCCACAAATTCCCGCCCATTCGGCCCTAGCGGTACCGGGCAGTGAAAAATCATGCACTGCCCGGGGACCGCCGAAAAACGGGCTGAACTTGGGTTTCTCCAAATTCGGGCCCATAGTGTCTTGCACTGAAGACTGAGAAGTTGAAGGTATGGAACAGTCATCTGTGGATATGCAAAGGAATAATTTTCACTGATTTATTGTGAATCATTCCCGAGATGAATACGTTTTTGCAATAAGGATTTTCCAGAGACAGAAAAACAATAACCATTTAATCACTTCACACGCAATAACTGATTATCGACAATAGACATTACCCACCTGATTTGAAATGTAACTAACTACTATTGACAACGATGATATTGAAGAAGTTGTGGGATTTGTTATGAGAATTGTTCCAAACAACATTCAATAAAAAAAAGATTAACTGGTCATTCTTTCATTGCTATGTGTGAGAGCTTGCTATTTGCAAATTGGCTGCTGCAGTGCCTACATTATAACAGTGACTACAATAAAAAAAACACTTCATTGACTGTAAAGTTATTTAGGATGCCCTGAGGTCATGAAAGGCACTGTATAAATGCAAGTTTATTCTTTCTTTCAACTATTATTTCTTATTCATCAATTCATTCCAAAAAAAACCTCATGTCTTTTACAAGAATCAAAGGATTCAAACATATATTCGTCTATAGGATTGTAAACACCTTGGGGCCCAAATTGCCCTCCGCCTGAATCGGGGTGCCCCTATTGCTTTTTGGCGTGCATAAGAACATAAGAAAATAAGGAATAGGAGCAGGATTAGACCATCTGGCCCCTCGAGCCTGCTCCGCCATTCATTAATGTCATGGCTGAACTGCATTACCGCCCCAATGGAAGAGGCGGCCATTAGAGCAAAATTCAGCACTTAGGGGGAAAAATAGGAGCGGTGTAGTGTTGGTGGCGGGAATGGGCTCTTTGCAGCGGTGTGGGGCGGACTGACCGATAGGCCAAGAAATTCCGCTGATTCCTATTGACTGATGACGAGGCAACTGCTCCCCGGCCTTCGTAAAGGGCAGGCTTTGCAGCTAGACCCTGAGCACTGAGTTTGTCTCTGGCTAATGCAAGAGCTTTAAGGAGGGCCTGCCACTTCTCCGATATTGAATATGAGACCCTGGTCCAAGCTGTGGAGAGAAGGAGGCGTGTACTGTATCCGGACACAGGAAGATACAGTGGTGCTGTCTTTGTGAATGTGTGGAGATAGCTGTGGAGGTGTCGGGAATCTCAAGTCATGATCGCACCGCCACCCAATGCCGCAAAAGGCTGAATGACATAATTCGACTGACGAAAGTGAGCACATGTTCCCCCAACTCCTGATCTTCCATCTCTGAGCCTTTCCCTCACCTACTCTTATTTCCCACCTTCACTATATAGTCAGTGAAGGACCATTTGATTGCTGAGGCATCTGTATCAATGTATGCGTATTCGTAATGGAGGGCCCCTTTCATGTGAGAGTTCCACCTGCATGTAATGGACCCACACTTGCATTAACTGCCGAGGCCTCATGACACTGCTCCTCAGCAAGCCTTATTTGCTTTGCAGGCCAAGGTCTCCCACCACCATTTAGAGCAACAGAGGACTGGTGGGGGCGAGGCCGATATCCAGCAGCTCAGTGACATAGAAGAGAGGGTGCAGCGGACAGTGGGCCTACATGTTGCCTTCCCTGTGTCCGCCAGCAGTGTGGATACCGCTGGGGGCAGCTTCAGTAAGTGAAGACCTTCCTTTAATGCCATCTCTCCCTGAAAGTCCAAGCGCCCACCAGTCAATTGGCGATGATTGTGTGTAATTTGCTTGTTGGATGGTGCAATGCCCTACCAGACCCTCACAGAACCGTTGTGCCATTTATGATTGCAGATGATACCCGGAGTGTGAGCCAGAGCAAGACCGAGACTCCTGAGACGAGTGTGAGACAGAGTTAGGCTGACACCCTTGAGCCGAGTGCAGACATTGGCGGCATATCCGAAGAAGGGGACACTGCTGCGAGCACCCCTTTACTGCTTCCTACACTCCCACACACCAGCTCAGATACTGGGAGTACACGGTCGGGTCAGTTACATTTAGGATATGCACTGGGTGATGTACTGGGGCTTAGAGTGCTGCAGCATGGTGCAGGGCAAAAGGAACATCGGGTGCCAGCTGTCTGGGAGGGCGAGGTCACATGCGAGTTCTGCTGCAGAGGACTCAGACCTCCCGTATTGTGGACAGCTCTGTGCACAGCATGGACCCCATCATTGCCAGTGTGCAGACGATGGTGGACTCCCAGAGTTACTGTGCAGATCCAGATATGATGAGGCGTGTCCTGGGCGATGTGTACAGTGCAGTGTTACGTATGAAGAAAGAGACAGACTGAATACTGTGAGTTCAAAGTAATGCGTGACCTTAGTCTTTTATTGCAGGTCTCCAGAGTGCCTCTCTAACCGGTGAGGCCTCCTTAAATACCTGTGCTCCCAAGGGATTATGAGATCAGGGGATGAGCCCTCTGGTGGCTGTACATTGTATATACAAGTTTACATATATAACAACACTTCCCCCCATGTAAACAGTGTAACTATTTACAAACTGAGGGGAGTATTGCAGGCAGCCTCCACAGTGGTTCAGGCTTCTCGGCCTTTTGGCTAAGATCATGCGTAACTGACCTGACAGGGGAGTAGCCACCATGACCTCCGGGTGGTTCTCCCTGGATCAGGAAGGTATATGCTTGCTTTTTTGGAAACAGGAGGTGGGTGGGGTGGCTTGACCCATCCACCTCCACGGAGGTGTGTGGGGGACCTGACCCATCCACCTCCATGGCACGAACCTGGTATTGCAGTACTTCCAGGTACGGTGCAGTGGCTCTAGGCCTTTTGGCTAAGAGCATTGGCGCAGAGTGATCCTTGGCGTGTGCAAGGTGACCTCTGGCGTTTGTGATTTGACAAAGAATTGGAACGATTGGCTACGAATTTCAAAAAAAAAACAAAACATGAGCACCCATCCCTTTTGGCTAAGATCATGCGTAACTGACCTGACAGGGGAGTAACCACCATAACCCCAAGGTGGTTCTCCCTGGATCAGGAAGGTATATGCTTGCTTTTTTGGAAATAGGAGGTGGGTGGGGTGGCTTGACCCATCCACCTCCACGGAGGTGTGTGGGGGACCTGACCCATCCACCTCCATGGCACGAACCTGGTATTGCAGTACTTCCAGGAACGGTGCAGTGGCTCTAGGCCTTTTGGCTAAGAGCATTGGCGCAGAGTGATCCTTGAATGGGCCCAAGGTGACCTCTGGCGTTTGTGATTTGACAAAGAATTGGAACGATTGGCTACGAATTTTAAAAAAAACAAAAAAACATAAGCACCCATCTCTGGGTGCGGGCCGATGCATTCGTATTTATCCCTTTACTTCAGAAAACAGGGATATCAGTGGCTTATGGTCAGTTTCCAATTCAAATTTTTGCCCAAACAGATACTGATGCATTTTCTTTACCCCATAGACACATGCTAATGCTTCTTTTTCAATCATGCTGTAGGCTCTCTCGGCCTTAGACAGACTCCTGGCTGCATAAGCAACTGCTTGCAATTTCCAGAAATCATTAGCTTGTTGCAATACACACCCGATGCCATATGACGACGCATCACATGCTAGTACCAAACGCTTACATGGATCACACAACATAAGCAATTTGTTTGAGCATAACAATTTTCTAACTTTTATAAAGGCATTTTCTTGGCTTTTGCCCCAAACCCATTCATCCCCTTTATGCAGTAAGACATGCAGTGGTTCTAACAGTGTGCTGAGATCCGGTAAGAAGTTACCAAAATAGTTCAGGAGTCCTAGAAACGACCGCAGCTCTGTCACGTTCTGTGGCTTCGGTGCATTCTCAATTGCCTCAGTTTTCAAATCGGTGGGCCTGATCCTCCTCCCCAGGAACTCCAATTCAGGCGTCAGGAAAACGCACTTTGAGCATTTTAACCTGGGCCCCACGCGGGGGTTGTATCAACTAAGAACCTCCTCCAGGTTCTGCAGATGCTCAACTGTGTCCCGACTTGTAACCAAGATGTCGTCCTGGAAGACCACCGTGCGCGGGACCGACTTCAGTAAGCTTTCCATGTTTCTCTGGAATAGTGCTGCCACTGATCGAATTCCAAATGGGCATCTGTTAGAAATTAAGAGACCTTTGTGCGCATTGATGCAGGTGAGGCCCTTTGATGATTCCTCCAACTCCTGCGTCATGTAGGCCGAAGTCAAGTCCAGCTTCGTGAACGTCTTTCCTCCCACCAGCGTTGCAAAGAGCTCGTTGGCCTTTGGTAGTGGGTATTGGTCCTGCATGGAGAAACGATTGATAGTTACTTTGTAATCGCCACAGTTTCTGATGGTGCCGATTCTGACGGCTCCCTTGAGGAGAGGGACGATGGAGCTGGCCCACTCGTTGAATTCAATCGGTGAAATTATGCCCTCTCTTTGCAGCCGGTCTAGCTCGATCTCTACCCTTTCTCTCATCATGTACGGTGCTGCTCTTGCCTTGTGATGAATGGGTCACGCCCTCAGAATAAGGTGGATCTGCACTTTAGCTCCTTGGAATTTCCCAATGCCTGGTTCGAACAGTGAAGGGAACTTGTTTAAGACCTGGGCACACGAAGTGTCGTCAGTGGGCAATAGCGCTTGGACGTTGTCCCAGTTACAGCGTATCTTTCCCAGCCAGCTCCTGCCGAGCAGCGTGGGACCATCGCCCGGTACCACCCAGAGTGGTAGCTTGTGCACTGCTTCATCGTAGGAGACCTTTACAGTAGCACTGCCGATTACGGGAATCAGTTCCTTTGTATAAGTTCTTAGTTTCATGCGAATTGGAGTTCAGACTGGCCTTGAGGCCTTGCTGCACCACAATTTTTCGAAAGTCTTTTTGCTCATGATGGACTGGCTTGCGCCCGTGTCCTGTTCCATTGACACCGCGAGTCCATTTAGTTTAACGTTCAGCATTATCGGGGGACACTTTGTGGCAAATGTGTGCATCCCATGTACCTCTGCCTCCTCGGTCTGAGGCTCTGGTTCGTTGTGATCTGCCGTGGATCTGTCCTCCTCTGCAACATGGTGGTTTGCAGGATTAACAGGATTTGCAGCTCGTCTGCACATACATTGGAGGTGTCCCATTGTTCCACAGCCCTTGCAAATGTACCCTTTGAAGCAGCATCAATGGAAATGATGATCATCCACGCAGCACCAACAAGGTATTAATGGCCTTGCATTTATCACCTTTGATGGTGGACTCTGAGACATCTGCGGATGTGCAGCTGCAGGCATTTGTGATCTGCCCTGTATGTTGCGATTTGAAAACAACATCACTTTGTTCACAGTACTTGTAGCAGCACTTGTGTGCTGAGAGATTTGCTTCGTATTGTCACTGGTGGCAATGAATGCCTGGGCTATCGCTATGGCCTTACTCAAGGTTGGGGTCTCTACAGTCAAAAGTTTGCGAAGTATGGTTTTGTGGCCAATGCCAAGTACGAAAAGGTCTCTGAGCATGTGCTCCAAATGTCCTTCAAATTCGCAATGTCCTGCAAGGCGTCTTAGCTCGGCGACATAACTCACCACTTCCTGACCTTCAGACCTTTTGTCGATGTAGAACCGGTACCTCGCCATCAGAACATTTTCCTTCAGGTTCAAACGCTCCCGGACCAGTGTGCATAAATCATCATACGATTTCTCTGTGGGTTTCGCTGGAGCAAGCAGATTTTTCATGAGGCCATACGTTGGTGCCCCACAGACGGTGAGGAGGATCGCCCTTTGTTTGGCAGTGTTCGCTTCTCCTTCCAGCTCATGGCTACGAAATATTGGTAGAGTTGCTCCACAAAGGTTTCCCAATCATCTCCCTCCGAGAATTTCTCCAAGATGCCCACTGTTCTCTACATCGTTGGGTTCGCTATCTGTATCTTGTCGCCATTTCTTATGCATGAAGAACAAGTCAGACTGAATACTATGAGCTCAAAGTAAAGAGTAACCTGAGTCTTTTATTGCAGGTCTCCAGAGTGCCTCTCCAACCTTAAATACCTGTGCTCCCAAGGGATTATGGGATCCCTTGGGACTCCAGGGGATGAGCCCTGTGATGCCTGTACAGAGTATATACAAGTTTACATATATATCATACAGCACAGGCGGAAGGGAACCAATGTCTCAGTGCTGTACTGGAGAGGATGGCCGCGGCCCTGGAAGCTCAGAATGCTCTCACGCACTCTGAGCAACAGGTCATGGAGCGCCTTGCTGCTGTCGTGTCTGGTGGCTTTGAGACTGTGCCTGCTCTCTTGCAGTCTCAGCTGGATGCCACGTGACACCTCAGTGTTGCCTTCACGGCTGGGTCCACCACAATCCACTGGGGACCTTCCGGTGTCATGCCACTCCACCGAACTGTGCTCCAGCAGATTGGCGGGGGAGGTGGGGTGCTGCCCCAGGGGAGTGGCGCAGGCTCCTCGAACCAGGATCCTGATGTGGTTTCTCACAATCACAACAGTTCTGAGAACTCCCATTCCACCATTGCTGCCAAACATGGCTTTGCCCGAGCCAATTCTGACTGAAACCTCCGAGGAGGGTACTGCCCAGTGTCCAGCCGGCCTTTCCAGGGCCAGAGCTGGTCGAGGGCATCCTAGAAGGACATCGGTAGCTTCTACACCTGAAACACAGCAGCCTTCCCAGAGCTATGATGCAGCCACAAGGGGGAGACTGCGATGTAGTTCCAGAATAGGTATGTATAAGAGGAGTTATAAGGAAATGCACAAGAGTAAGAATTGAAAATGTGTATGTTTTTTTGCACCATTATTGCTTGTGTAATAATCTTTATTTTGGGTTTGAATATCTGTGCAGGTCTCTCATTTCACTGTGGGGAATGGTGTGTGAAAGGGCTCAGAGGTTTGCCCATGGAGATACACAGAGGAAGGTCAAAGTGCGCATGAACTCAGTGGAAAAGAGCAGCATCGAGACGATGTTTGACTTCCCTTGTAGGGTCTGGATGGCGACTCCGCCTCCTGTGTGGCCGCCAACCCGCATCCTGCTCCTCCTCCTGTGCCTCCCTCTGATCCTCCTGCACATCATGCTCCTGCACCTCTGCCACCTGCTCCTCCTCCTGTGCCTCCCTCTGATCCTCCTGCACATCATGCTCCTGCACCTCTGCCTCCTGCTCCTCCTCCTGTGCCTCCCTCTGATCCTCCTGCACATCATGCTCCTGCACCTCTGCCTCCTGCTCCTCCTCCTGTGCCTCCCTCTGATCCTCCTGCACATCATGCTCCTGCACCTCTGCCTCCTGCTCCTCCTCCTGTGCCTCCCTCTGATCCTCCTGCACATCATGCTCCTGCACCTCTGCCTCCTGCTCCTCCTCCTGTGCCTCCTCCTGCACGTCATGCTCCTGTGCCTCCGCCTCCTGGTCCTCCTCCTCAGGTGGTACTGCTGCCTCGTGCTCCAATGGTTGTGCCCTGATGATTGCCAGGTTGTGAAGCTTACAGCAGACAACCATGAGTA
This sequence comes from Pristiophorus japonicus, assembly GCF_044704955.1. NCBI lineage: Eukaryota > Metazoa > Chordata > Chondrichthyes > Pristiophoridae > Pristiophorus > Pristiophorus japonicus. Next base: position 125,380,121 of record NC_091985.1, on the reverse strand, counting down.
GGGAAACCCACTCAGGTGAGTACTGCAACACTCCTCCTGAGCGATCCAGGCACTGGAACCTCTGTTTAAGGATCCCGATGGTCTGCTCAATGTTGCAGCTGGTGGCCGAATGAAAGTCATTGTACGATTGCTGCGCAGCAGTCCAGGGGTGGCGAAGGGGAGTCAGCAGAGTGGGTAGCTGTTGTCTCCAAGGAGCCAGCCGCAATCTTGGTTTGGCCCAGCAAAGACGCCTGGCACACTGGTCTGCCGCAGGATGAAAGCATCGTGGCTGCTGCCAGGATACCGGGCATCAACCAACGGTTGTGGTCGCACACCAGCTGGATATTGAGGGAGTGGTACCCCTTGCGGTTACGGAAGATCTCGGGATTAGTCTTTGGTGCCCTCGATGCGACTTTGGTACAGTTATGGCGCCCTGAACCCTGGGGAAGCCCACAATCCTGACGAATCCGGTCTGCCTTTCCAACTGCTTCTCCCTGCTCATAGGAAAGGATATGTAGTCCCCTCTTCCTCTTACACAGAACATCTGTCATCTGACAGATGGAGCTATGCATGGCGAACTGGGAGATGTTCAAGATGTCTGCAGTTGCAGCTTGAAAAGATCCATTCGCATAGAAATTGAGGGCGATGGTGACATTTCATGTGACTGACAGAGCTGTCCTCAACCTTGTTTGAGCGGCAGGTCTGGCTGCAGGAGATTGCACAGCTCCGTGATGACGTCCTTGTGGAATTGCAGTCTCCGGAGACACTGGTCATCAGTGAGGTCCATGTAGGAGAACTGCTGTCTGTAGACACTTTGATGACAGGGCCTTCTACCACCACGTCTATGTTGGCATCTTCCTCTGACAGCTGCCTCATTGCCTTCTCCCTCCTGCTGTTGTTGGTCCTCACCCTCTGCAGCCTGGTGCTGGCAAGCATCTGCCTCCTGTGCACGCTGCCTCCTCTCCATCTGGGCCACGATGTGGTGCGGGGAGTCTGCATACCTGACCCTCCTCCTGATGGTAGGCCCTTCCTGAGGGCTTTCCTGGTGCACCTTTCTGGGGTCAGCTCTGTCGCCATCTCCATGGCCTTCTGCATCTTCCTCAGCAATGTATGCTGCACCCCTTGCCCGCTGCCTCTCCAGCCGTTGGAGCCGCTGCCGCCTTCTCCTGTGTGCCTCCCTGCCGCACACAATGTGCAGGAGGTGTTCCACTGCCAGCACTCAGCCCATTTAGTAATCCTCCTCAAGCCCAGCCTTCTCAGTCAGCGCTCTCTGTTGCAGAGTATGAAGAGGCTGGTCCACTACTCATCAATTCCGATATCAAGAATGCAACTCTCAGTGGTTTCAAGCATCCGAAATAATCTGTCGACAAGAATGGTGGGAGCCACACTGCGCCTTTCAATGCTGCCGGTGGTCTTCAGCAAGCAGCGTGTACCGACCCAAAAACCTGTCATTGGCACCGACAAGCAGCTGGAAGATGATTTAAGGGCAATTTACTTTCGGGGCGGGTCCGAAGCGGTGCGCGCTTCGATGATGTCATTAGCGACACATATGCTGGAGCGGGACAAAGGTGGGGGGAGCAGGGCAATACCTACGCCACTGGAAATATCCATCAGGGCAATGCCGCGAGCGTCGGTCAATCCGCGGCGACTCGATGGCCAGTCGCACCAACCCGTGGCTGCCGCTTTCAAACGGCCACGTCCCTTATAGAAAGTGGCAATTTCGGCCTTCTCATTTCTTTTCTGGCCCCCATTACTATTTCTCAAGATTGCACATGTTTTATCTATTGATTTTTTTAAATGATTTACTATTCCAAATGAAGATTGAGAGAATGGTGCTAACAAAACTTACTGGGACCATATTCTGGTTTCTTTTACATATGAAAAGTTATTAGGAAAAACTCTCAAACATTTAAAGAGCCTATGAGTTGCATTTTGTTCTAGATGTGTCACACCTTGGGCAGATTTGAAGAAAAAGGCAGCCTTATGTTACCTAAAATGTATAGTTTATGCTTCTCATCATCTGGTAGCACAAATGAACCTATGGTAATATCTTCTGGTGACATTCATTATACCTCCTCAACATGCCTGATTCAATCCTACACGTAATGCACTAAATAATGGCTGGTTAGTGATTAATCCATTTTAAAATGAGGAAGCAGGATATACTGCAGGTATTGTTCTTAGATTAGTTCCTAAAATAAAAAGACTTACATTTATATAGCGCCTTTCATGCCAATCATCTTCATCATAGGCAGTCCCTCGAAATCGAGGAAGACTTGCTTCCACTCTAAAAATGAGTTCTCAGGTGACTGTACAATCCAATACGGGAATTACAGTCTCTCTCACAGGTGGGACAGGCAGTGGTTGAAGGAAGAGGTGGGTGGGGAGTCCAGTTTGCCGCACACTCCTTCCGCTGTCTGCGCTTGATTTATGCATGCTCTCGGCGACGAGATTCGAAGTGCTTGACGCCCTCCCAGATGCTCTTCTTCTACTTTGGGCAGTCTTGGGCCAGGGATTCCCGGGTGCCGGTGGGGATGTTGCACTTTATCAAGGAGGCTTTGAGGGTGCACTCCCTCAGCAAAGCACTGGAATGTCAGCCTAGATTTTTTATGTGCAGAAGCACAAAATGATCTGACAGACCTGAGTTATATTACCAGTTCCTGTGTCACTCTCTGCTTAGGGACAATATAACTCACTCACACTACATGTTAATGTTAAAAAAGCTGATGATCCAATTATATCTCTTCTAACATTAAAAGTATTAAAAATGAGTTTCAAAAGTTCTTATGAGATCCAATTTTAAATTCGACTTTCCACAGGACTGCAATTACATTGCATTTAATGTGAAACCCAAGCTTTATGAGACTATGTCATAAAGGTGGTCTCAACTAATGCCATACTCAGATCACCAACTTCATTCTTCAGTGATGCTGCCAGTTTTGCATCAATGAGCACATGAAACTACTTAATGTTGACACCAGCAATAGCGATTGCAAGTGTAAAAAGGAAAAACTGTGAGAAAATATTAAAGAAACTTATGTCCTATAGTCTAGAGAGAAGAAGACATTGAAACACATAAGCCTAGGTTTTCAGATTCTGCCCACCTATTGTGGCAGCATAAAATGGGCAGCCACAAGTGGAAAATAGGAAAAAGCCCTATCCAGCCAGAACTCCACCCACTTTTGCACTTGCCCAATTTTCTAAAATTAAGATTTCCATTAGTTGAGGAATGTGCCCACCACTTTTTGACAGTCCTTTGGAAATCAGGCAGTAATGAATTGTAATGTCATACATCCCATGTCATGTCCACCTGAGTAGCTCCCAGCCAGGTTCCTGCCGATATAATATGGCCATCCATGTTTGCTGAATACTGCTGGAAAGGTGGGAGTAAATTTAAAGAGCATTATTTCTCAATTAATTTTGGAGAATATTATGTGTTTTGTTTCTGCTGTTTATCATCCACTGTTGTGCTATTTGCTGTAAGGATAGAAGCTAGCGGTGAGCGGTGGCCATGGGCAGCGTGGAGGCCCCAACCTTCGAGGGAACATCAGCGGCAGGTCGGGGCCATAAAAGGAGTGGCGAGCAGTGGCCATGTGCAGCGTGGAGGCGTGCCACTTCAAGGCACACGCTGGTGCAGGAGGGTGACGGCTGTGAAGAGTGATGTCATCAAGATCCAGGTCGGTGATTGGAGTGTGGGCAGATACAGCAGGCGTGGCGAGAGACTGTGGAGAGATATGATCGGGGCCAGGAGAGGCGCGAGTTCGGGGCCAGGGGCTCAGGTGCCCAAGGACAGCACGGGCCAGCCCACACTGCGATATGTGCGCGCACGAGGTCCGTGCAGCAGAGCTGGTCTCCAGTCATCTTGGGTAATCCTTGCCACTGGACCAAGACCTAGCTCTATCAAGCCCGTGTGGTGGCTGGTGTGCAACGGCCATGTTAAAATAATTCACGCACAGACATCTTCCACCCTTCAGGATATAGTTCGGGTCCTTCATTGAAACCCCGGTGAACTCGTCCTTTTTTTTGGCGGGGAAGCAAGGCATCCTCGTTTCGCAGGACCACCTATGATGATGATGATGGGAGGACATAAACAGAAATTAGTGAAAAATAAATTTGGAAATGACATTGGAAAATATTACTTTATTGAAGTAAACATTTATAACAATCTGCCAGGGGTATTTATTCCTCTCGAGTATTTTTCCACAGAGCTGCTCTTCAGCCTCTACCATGCCCAAGTGACTGTTCTTCATGTGTGAGTAACAGCAAATGTCAGCCATGGGGACATCCTGACCTCACATGCAATCTTCCAGCATGGATAACAATTGGGAACACCAACCTGGCTAATCTTCCTTTGTCCAACCCAGGCCAATTCCCTGCTCTGGCTAATCTCAGCTAACTCAGCATAAATTGGCAATAGACCTTCCTGGTGTACATGGCTTAGCTATTGAACACATAAATAATGAACCATTCCGGGAGACTGTAGCTGTGGTCAAAATACTTTAGCCCTGTAAACAAAAAAGCAGAAAAATACTACAGATGCTGGTATTATGAAACAAAAGCAGAAAATGTTGGAAACACTCAACAAGTCAGTCAACGTCTGCGGAGAGAGCAGATGAGTTCATGTTTCAAATGTAGATTCTTCTTCAGAACTAATACCGACAGCACATTTCTTATCAGCCACCTCTTGCATTTAGCTTTGACGTTTTATATAAAAATATACTTGCACGTTTTATTGATGACTGCACCTTATGTTACATAGAATTACAAAGTATTTACAGCACGGAATCAGACCATTCGGCCCCAGAGGTCTATGCCGGTGTTTATGCTACACTCGAGCTTCCTCCCACCCCTCGTCATCTCATCCCATCAGCATATCATGCTATCCTTTCTCCCTCTTGTACTATCTCACTTCTATTTAAATGCATCTATGCTCCTTGTGGTAGAAAATTTCACACCCTCACCACTCTCTGAGTAAAGAAGTTTCTCCTGAATTCATGATTGGATTGATTAGTGACTATCTTATATTGAGGGCCCCTAGTTTGGGATTCCCCGCAATTGGAAACATCTTCTCTGCCCCGATGGAACCCTTTTATAATTATAAAGACCTCTATCAGGTCACCTTAACTTCCCTTTTCTAGAGACAAGAGCCTTTTCACCCTTTCCTGATCGGTATCATCTTTCAGTTCTGTTATCATCTTTGCCGATCATTTTTGCACCTTCTTCACAATTTATATTGTTAGAGGCTGTATTACTGAAGACGTTTAACTTCATTGCCATCAGAGATATTGGAACACGTACTGGCTCCGTTGGATAGCAGTCGGGATGCGTAAAGGCAAATCAGTCAATACATGAATCTAAAATACAATGTAAACGGTGAAGGCCTCCAACAACAGTTTTATGCCAGTTACTAATGGAACTAATTGCACTGTAAACTGTGGAAGCCAAGACCTCAGTGAGTGTAGCGGGGCCTGTTGTTTGCAAATAGGCCAGGTGCATGTTTTTCCAGTGCAATGAACTGAAACTCAGCTTTCGACTAGGGAGGTGTTCAAAATTATTTTACAGGGTCCATTTTAACATCGATGTCACTCTGGTGTGAACCGATATAAATGATGTAAGTTTTGAAATGCATTCATGGCATTACCTCCCCCTCGCATGGAGCCGCTGAGCGTTATCTGAATGTTTAATTGCTTTGACGCGGCTTCGACGCGATCCAGTGAGAAAGCTCGGCGATTTCTTCATGAATTATAGATCAGCCGCTGAAGATGCAGGCTCTTTTTAACCAACACACATCGAACAGCTAGGCGGTCTCCTGAACTGCATAGCTCCATACTCCGCCCGGATACTCAGACAAGCGAATTCAATGAAGTGCAGTCAGCAGTTCTGCTAAACGCTTGTGTTTCTGTCTCACCCCGCTCCTCCTCCCCACTTCGTTGTCCCGAGAGCATCATTGCTTTTCCCGTGCAAGAGATGAAGCGAGGATTTATCACGTTTTTCCTTATTTTGCTCAATGCAGTTATTTTTGCAACATCCGCGGTCCATCAGAAGCTTTACAGCAACCACTTCTTGGTTGAGTTGCACGGAGGTGGAGACGATATAGCCCAGCGAGTTGCTGCAGATACCGGCTTTATTGGTGTTAGAAAGGTAGGAATTAAAATGTGCAGAAAACCCTGGTGAATATAATTCGACATAAGTGTGCCAATTGCCGCCCGCTCATACTTCCATTTCTCTAGTGTGGTTGTGTGTGTACCTTCTATTTAATATCTAAATATAACCCGCTCTGTGCATCACCATTCGATTCTCGCCCACTGATTATTTTGTTCATGGGGATTTTGTCTCTTCTTATGTCACCGAGGCTTCTCAAGCTCAACATTAACGTTTTGATAAAATGCGTGCTCGCGAAAACCTGGCGGTGCCGAAGTGCCGTCATTTCTGTCATGAATCGTGCCAGATTGTATCCCGAAAGAAGCTTGTCATTGGTGGCGAGAGAAAGTTTTACATCAGTGCTTCTCCATGATGAGTTCAGCGTGTCAGCTAATTGCCTGTCAAATATTCCCCAAATTAACCATCGCTGTACATGCTGAACGTCCAGTAATTGTTGCCAAGAAGCCTTCCATTAACGCCACGAAAAACTGCGGGCTTGTTTGCGCTGACCTTAATTATCCTTTCATTCACCAGCAAACTGACACGCGTTATTTATTCTTCCAATTTACTGATCGATGCCGTAATGCATGCATGGGCTTCGTGTCCGCCGTGTTAAATGTGAACAACTAGCGATGCTTTTTCCATTTATTATAATACTATTTGATTTTGTTAAGACAGCACTGAAATGCGTCCCTATTTGCATATTCAAGCAATAAGACAGCGCTTTGGGGAATACACGGCGCATCTGTGGAAGAGCCTGTGGGATGGAATCTCGTGGCGTATCTGGAAACATTCTTATTTGGGTCATGGTGGGGAGATGGGTTAGTGTCTTCATCTGTTATTACAGTAACCCAGTACATCTACTGCTGTTTTGATGTTATGAAACTGCAGTCTGGCATAAACACGCACATATAACAGAAAAGAGCGAATTCAGAATGCGCGGCAATCTAATATTGTAGCGGGCTGGCTGCATGCGGCAAACCAGGTGCTGCATCATTTCTGTCCTGCCAGAGATGAATGGTTAGGGTTCAGATATTGCATTGATCAATAATGTAAGCGTTCGGCATTCCTCGGAGCTGTAAAGGCGGTCGCTAACTGTGTGTTGCGCTCACTGTAATTCCCAATTCTAGATAACCATTTCTCCGAAGGTTGCCTCTATCCATTCAAGAAAACGCGACAAATCTGCGTTGCAAAAGAACAGGTGCCAGTGGAGCCCGGGGCAAGATGCATTGTAACCAACTCTTTGAAGCCTAGGAGCAAGAGATATTAACTGGGGAATCGCTCGCTTTCTCCGGCCAGAATGACACTGATGGACCAATGTCGGCTTCCAATTCATTGCTGTTCTCATCTTGTATTCTCCACGGTGCTGAATCCGCGGCTACTATCGCTAGACATCCCGATATACTTTAACAACATGCATAGGTGAATATGGAAGTATTATTAAACATGGTTTCAACCGAAAACTGAAAACCAACACCCGGCACACTGCCCAGATTCTGCGGTGATCAATGTTAATGCAACTCAATATTTGTTGCTCAAAGATCCCGTGTCATCGTTTGCAGGGTGGCTGGTGGCTGTCCGTCAGTTTTTTGTTTCTTCCCCATTTAGGGTTGATTCTCCAACCTTCCTTCGCCTGGTATTTTCACGCTGGCCACGAAAATCAAACTGTGAAGACACAATGGGGTTTGACCAAAATCATAGTCCTCCATCACTTGGGATTTCAACTTGTGCGGGGAGGGTGGTGGCGGGGGATCGTACATTTAACATCAGTTTCAGGATGGGCAAGAATTTCATTACACTCGCATCGCTGCATTTAATAATATAACATTTATCAATGCGATATTTTTGCAGAATATTTATTCATGAAGAGTGATGCCGTTGGCATCTGGTTTTCTTCTTAGCCGGTCACTCGAATCGAGGATGACTTGCTTCGACGCCAAAAAGGGATGAGTTCAGTGAGTTCACAGGTGTTTCAATGAAGGATGTAATATTCCAGGTCCCGAACTGCATATTGAAGGGTGGAAGATGCCTATGCGTGGATTTTTTAAGTGTGGTGGCCGTTGCACGTCAGCCACTGAGCTTGACAGAGCTTGGTCTTGGTCCAGTGGTAAAGGTTTACCAAGCTGCATGGACCTAGTGCGCACACATATCACAGTGTGGGCTGACCCGTGCTGCCCCTGGGCCCTCAGCTCTTCTGGGCCCCGAACACACGCCTCTCCTGGGCCCCGATCACATCGCTCTGCAATCGCTCGTCACTCCTTCTCCCTGACCTCGCCGCTCCTGCTGTACCTGCCCAAGCTCCAGTCACCGACCTGGGTTATGGTGACCTCCAATCCAGCCGCCCTCTTTACAGCCGTCAACCTCCCGGACTGGCAGTTACATGCAGTTGCAGTGGAGCGGCAAGCGGCAGCCTGGGAACGGCATCTGGTAACAGAACGGAGACTCACATTTCAGAAACTTCACTTCAGTCCTGTTTGAGTTCTCACCCTGTCAGTCTTTCCCACTTACTTTAAAGACATTTTTAAGTGATTTAATCAGCTTCCTGTAAAATGCGCTGGAATTTTATATTATTAAAACATTAAATTCTGCTTCTTTTTGTCCATGTTTTATTTTAGGCTCCTTTACATTTTTACTGTTTTTTTTTAAAGTGGTATTTTATTGAACAAGTGTGGGAATGTTCCCTGGGGACGGACATCGCCCAAAGGGCAAAGAGCTGAGAGCTCAGTGCCCTGGCAAACACCTTCTGTCATCTATGGCTATTGATATGTCAGTTTACTTATTCACCCACTCAGATATTATAACATTGGAAAACATCTCTTTGCTTTGCTGGTATCTTTACCCAGCGAGTAGTGAGAATGTGGAACTCGTTACCACAGGGAGTAGTTGAGGTGAATAGCATTGACCCATTTAAGAGGAAGCTAGATAAACACAAGAGGGGTAAAGGCATAGAAGGTTATGCTAATAGGGTTAGGTGAAGAAGGGTGGGAGGAGGCTCCTGTGGGGCATGAACCCAGCACAGACCAGTTGGGCTGAAGGGACTATTTCTGTGCTGTATATTCTATTTAGTTCCATGTAATTCTATATAGCTTACATTTTCTCTAGAAAAGAGAGACTGAGGAGTGAATTGATAGAGTTCTTCAATATTATGAAGGAGTTTGATGAGGTAGACATAGAGAAAATGTTTCCACGTGGGCAAGACCAGAATTAAATGCCACTCGTATGATAGTGTATACTTTTCAGGTCTGAAATCCACTATACTACCCCAACACCGACTGGTAAGCTTTAATCCTCAGTAGTTGCAACACAATACCACAAAACAGCAGCCAGTTACTGCTAAACAACTCCTGCCAGCTTTAGTAAGAACAATACATACTACCTCTTATACAAAATAAAAACTAAATAAAAATTAGTAAAATTTGAACTTTGTTTAAATGAAATGTATTCATTTTATTGGGAGTCTTGAATTAAAAGAGATATGTAGAAAATGTGCACATATAGAATAAAGATGACTGTCAGTGAGATGTAAATAAGTTACTGGAATGAACAGTCCTGATGGTGAAAACTGTCTAAGCTTTTTTCTCACATTTTGTAACACTATCAGAACCTTTTCAATACTATTACTGCCTTGCCCCTCACTGCCAGCCTATTTTGGGTGTATATTTGTACATATCTTGATTTCAGTCAAGACTTCAACTTAGTAAGCTGCTTTTCTAAACAGAGTTCCAATCTTGGCAGTGATAAAGTAATTTGTGTTGTAGAACTCCAAAAACGGAGATTACAAACAGATTAGATGAAGGCAGGCTCGTGGATAAGCGCAAATGTCAATTGCCATTAGAGGGAGTTATAATTACAGTCAATTGAGAAAATATACATAGCGATATGTTTTTTTCCAATAGGGTAATCAGATTTGGTTTTTCAGAATTATATCCAAGTTGTCACTTATCCTTAGTCCTTTGAGTTTATTTCAATCTTTAAATCATGTTATGACTACATAAATATCGTTTATTGCATAAAATGTAGAATAGTCGAAAGATAGCCTCATGTGGGCATCAGAAAGTCATGTTCTCGCAGAGCAGCTATGGCATGGTGGTCTCAAAAACCTGTGGAAGCTACTTTTGGATGAAGAAATCCAGTTCCACAAAAGTAGACCAGTGTGCTGAAAGGATTGTTTTGCTTTAAAATATTGCTCAAAACATGACCTTGGTTACACACTTGATCAGAATCCATTTGAAGAGTACATTTCCACAGTTGCTCTATTGGGTATATTTTATGATTCGAGCAGTTCCCGTGCCCTTGCACTAAATCTCTCTCTGCATTTTTCTAATGCAGGCATTAACCCGTTTTACAAAATCTGCCACAAAATGCAATGTTAAAATTATTTATTGAAGGAGTTGGTGTTCCCTTTTCCAGTCACAGGATTATGATTCTAAGAAACCTGCCAAACATACACAACATCAGAGAATGTTAGAAACACTCAGCAAGCCAGGCAACTCTGTGGAGGGAACAGGCAAGTTCATGTTTCAGGTAGGACCATTTGTCGAAATGCAAAGAGTTCCACTCAAAACGTCAATTTATCTGTTCTCTCTGCAGATGCTGCCTGACTTGCTGAGTGTTTCTTGCAATCTCTGTTTTTGTTTCAGACTTCCAACATCTGCAGTATTTTGAAAAAGCAATTATACATAATTGTAATAGCACATGTTTTATCTGGTATCCTGGGGTGATAAGTAATTCCACAAATGGCAGTTTTATTTCTGGATGTGTTAAGAAAGAACTGGAATCATCTGAATTGCTCCATAATTGTAAATGTTACAAACAGGATTTACAATTGTTACTGTTTATATTCTCAAAGCTATACAATAATCTGCAGAGCAGTTAAACGTATCAGTATGTTGAATAATATGCACCATCTGCATAATCATTTCTTCTATTGAATTGCTTTTAGGTATTTTCTGAAACTATAAACTACATATAAAATAATGGATCCAACAAAAAGCAGAAAACATTTAAATGGAGTAATTAACTACATTTTCAGTGCAATTCACAAAATCAAGAGTAGACCTAATCTACATAGGAACAAGATTAGCCCATTCAGCCCCTCAAGCATGTTCTATCATTCAGTCAGATCATGGCTAATCTATACCTCAACTCCACCTACCAGCCTTTGCTCTACATTTCTTGATACACTTAACCAATAAAAATCTATCTATCACAATTTCCAAAATGTCAATTGAAACAGCATCCACAGCCGGTTGAGTTCCAATTTCCACAAGCATTTGAGCACTCCTAAATGACCTAGCTTTAATGTGCCCCTTGTTCTGGAATCCCCTACCAGAGGAAATTATTTCTCTGTATCTATCCTGTCGAATCCCTTTATCATGTTAAAGACCTCAATTAGATCACCCCTCAACTTTCTAAACTCAAGAGAATACAACAATACTCATAATTTAACCCTTTAAGTCCTAGTACCATTCTGGCAAATTTGAGCCAAACTTATCTTTCCTGAGATGCGGTGCCCAAAATTGAACTTTGTACTCCAGATGGAGTCTGGCCAAGGCTTTATACAATTCAAGCACTTTGAAATTTCAACTCCCCTTGAGATAATATTCCATTAGCCTTTTTAAAAATGTTGCACCTATGCACCAGCTTTTAATGATCTCTGTATATAGACACTTTAATCTCTTTGCACCTCCATAGCTCCTAATCTCACCATTAAGAAAATATTCCTTGTCTTACTTGTACCTTCACACTTCCCCATATTGAACTCCACTTGCCTTAGTAATATCCATTCAATTAATATATCTATCTACCTCTGTAACTTCCTGCTCCAATCTACATAACTTACTGTGCCTCTTAACTTTGTGTCATCTGCAAACTTGGATATACAACTCACTATTCCTTCATCCAAGTCATTGATATACATGGTGAAAAGCTGAATACCCAGTACAGATCCCTGGGGAACACCACTTGTCACATCATGACAATCGCTGTTCTCTGTCTGCTACCTCCCACCCAACCCATGTCACAAGGTTATCTCAAATTCAGTAGTCTCTCATGTTTGCTAATAATCTCTTGTGTGGAACTTTATCAAATGCTTTCTGGATGTCCATATAGACACTTCCCTACCATGATAGTGACCTCCTCAAAAAGGTCAACGGGATTGGTCAGACATAACCCACCCATCACAAATCCATGCTGACTTTCTTTGATCAGCTCATACTTGTCCACGTGCTCAGTCAGCTTGTCTCTGATGATAGAATCCAGTAACTTCCCCACAATTGATATTAAGCTGGTAGGTCTTCAGTTATCTGATTTCCTTCTCCCTTCTTAAATAATGGAGTGACATTTGCAGTTTTCAAATCCAAAGGCACAATTCCTGAATCAAGAGACCTTTGGAAAATTATGACTAATGCAGCTGCAATTTCCTCACCTATTTCTTTTAATACCCTGGCGTGGAAACCATCAGGTCCCTCTTCATTGTAACAAAAAGGATAAAAGTATTCATTTAACGTCCGCCATTTGCTTATTAGCCATTATAGTCTTGTCTTTAATGTGCCCACCTCACCACTCTCTCACAGTAAATTTCTAAACATTTCTTGTGTTAGCTTTGATACTCCTTGCAAGTTTTTTCATATACCTTTTTCCCACCTCTTATTACTTTCTTTGTGTTCCATTGCTGCTTTTTATAACTCTCACAGTCTGCTGGATTTCCACTCTTCTTTGCATTTGTGTAAGCTTTTTCTTTTAGCTTGATACTGTCACTTACCTCATTTGTTGACCATGGTTGGTTTAACTACATACATGGAGCCTTTGCCTTTTAGGGGTAAGTGCTGGTTTTGTATCGTACCAAATACTCCTTTGAGTACTTTGCACTATTTGTCTGTAGATTTACCCATTAACAGTTCAGCACAGATTACTGTGATCAATTCATTTCTCATCCCTTCAAAGATTGCCTTACTTAGATTTGAAACTGTGATCTGTAACTCTTTCTCTCAAACCTACAATCAAATTCAACCATATTATGGTCACTACTCGCAATATGTTCCCTTACCATCAGATTGCTAACTAATTCTGGCTCATTACTTATCCAGGAGGTGGAGGTGATTGGGTTGGGGGTGGGTGGGAGGGTTCTGGTGAGGATGGGTCGGTTGTGGAGTTGTTTTGTGGAGCCAGGAGGTGCACCCCTGCTCCTTGCGACTCCACAAAGTACTAAAGCACTCAAGTATTTGGCCTTTATCTGAGCGGCATGCAGCGGTCCCTTTAAGAACCGTTGGTTCGGCTGCACAAGATCCGAAGATGCTGTTAGAGCAAGCAACAACTAAGGCAGACACATTTAGTAGCCCGGGTCCGAAATGAGCACAGAAGCCTCATTTTAATATTGAAATATGTAAACTCAGCTTGAAAACTATTGTAACAAAAAGTAAAATACTGCAGATGCTGGAAATCTGAAATAAAAACAGAAAATGCTCAGCGGGTCAGGCAACATCTATGGGGATAGAAACAGAGATAACAATTCAGGTGGATGACCTTTTGTCACAATGGTTCTGATGTAAACTATTGTCCAACTGAGGATTGCCACAGAGGTTAGTATTAAGCTAGTATAGACTGAGATGTATTTGCTGTGCATCTGACTCCTAATATACTTAAGGGAATGGTTGATACTGAAATAAAAACAGAAAATGCTGGAAATATTCAGCAGGTCAGGCAGCATCTGTGGAAAGAGAAAGAGAGTTAACTTTTCAGGTCAATGATTTTCCATCAGAACTGGAAGAAATTAGAGATGTAACAGGTTTTAAGCAAATAGAGACGCAGGAAAAATGGGAGGGGAGGAAAGAACAAAAGGGAAGGTCTGTGATAGGGTGGAAGGCAGGAGAGATTAAATGGCAAAAGGGATGATGGTGCAAGGCAAAAGAGGGCAGTAATGGGACAAGTAAAGAAACAAAAGATGGGTCTAGAGAAGCTGTAAATGGCAACAGCAGAACCATGACCAACACCTGCTGTCTGAAAACAATGGGAGCAGTGGTTATGATCTGAACTTATTGAAATCTATGTTGAGTCTGTAGGTTGCAAATTGCCTAATCGAAAGTAAGGTGCTGTTCTTTGAGCTTCTGTTGAGCTTCATTGGAACCGTGTAGGATGCCAAGGACAGAGAGGTCAGAGTGGGAGTGGGATGTAGAATAAAAATGGCAAGCGACCGAGAGCTCAGGGTCACGCTTGTGGATTAAACGGAGGCTGATACTGAATGCAAAAAATGGAAACGTTACCAGTAGGATGTTCCCCCTCTATATATCATTCGTGAGAAGTGCATCCTACGCACCCCTGTCTTTGAGTGATGAGCTTTCTTCCCCAGTTGGGATGTTATTTCTGAATGTGAAAATACTATACAAGCTGTTTGTTCGCAGGCTGCCTCTCACTGGCAGTTTTAAAGTTTAAAAGGAAGGATATATAAGTAAAAAACAAAATACTGCAGATGCTGAACATCTGAAACAAATAGACAACGTGCTAAAAAGACACAGCAGGTCAGGCAACAGTTGTTGAAAGAAAAGACCAAGTTTATCTTTTGGGTGTTGAAACCTTCTTCAAAACTGAACATTAAGAAGTAAACAGATGTAGTAATACTGTCTGAAAACGGGGTGGTGGGGGGCTGGAAAAATATATGTAAACTTCTAAGATAAACCCAGAGAGGAATCAAGAATAGAATGATATTAATCGGCCAAGTAATGAACAGAAGTATTAAGATATTGAGCCTGAAATTCCAATGTCCCGGGTCCATACAAAGTTCCTACTGACTCGGGAAGGCATCGGAAAAGCCGGTTTTCAGCGCACAATGCGCATGCGCTGAAAACCAGCTTTTCCGATCTGTCAAGTTTCTGACTTGCAGATCTCACGCATATCGGGAGCAAGGACACTTGCAGGGCAAGTTTGCGATATTTACTCATATCTTGCCCAGCAACTGTCTTCATAAATCTTGTGGCTGAAAAAGCAGGCATATAGCCTACTTTTACAGGCGCAAGTGTTTAAAAACATACATAAACATTAAAATTAAATTAAATAAACACATATGAAAACATATTTTATTGTTAAAAACCCTCCCCACTATGGTAAGTTTATTTTAAGGCATAATTAAAAAAACTTTTTAAAAAGTCGGGAAAATATTTTTTTATATAAGAACTTTAATTTAAATGAATCTTAAATATGTAGTGTATTTTTATATTTTTTATTAGTGTTTTGTGTGTTTGGGGGAGTTTCCCATTCATAATAACGGGAACTCCAACTTACGGAGTTCCCATTATTATGAATGAGAAAATACTGCACCTTGATTGGCTGCCCAGAGCCATGTGACTCCAGCTCCAGCTCAACGTGCACACGCTCCGATGCGCAGTGAGTGAAGGCCTCAGGATCGGAAGTTTGAGCGGGCGCAGCACCTTCAGGTAAGTGCGCATTTTTTTTCCTTTTTTCAGTACTTTGCCCACGGAAAGACCTCGATCGGAATTTTTGGGCCAATAAAGAGACAAATTACGTGTGAATAGCTGAGTAAGTGTCAGGCCTGGGAAAATAGAAATAGGAGAAGGTCATTCAACCCCTCGAGCCTGTTCCGCCATTCAATGAGATCATGGCTGATCTGTATCTTAACTCCATCTACCCACCTTGGTTACGTAACCCTTAATACCTTGCCTAGCAAAAATCTATCAATCTCAGTTTTTAGATTTTCAGTTGACCCCTCCCCAGGCTCAGCTAGCTTTTTGGGGGAGAGAGTTCCATCTAGATTTCCACTACCCTTTGTGTGAGAAAATGGGAGTGATGGGCTGGAAAACCTTAGTGTCAGAAGTGGAATTAAGAGGCTTGGAAATGAGGATATGGCTAAGTCTGGAGTTACTGAAGTCAGTTCCGATCAGAGGGCTTGCAAGATGTCTGGAAGAAAGATGAGGAATTTTCCTGATGCTTGCGTTGAGCTTAATTGGAATGATGTACAAGGCCAATGGATCGAGAGGTCTGAGTGGGGAAGGGAGGGGAGGTTAAGGTAGCCTAGAGTTATACTTGTGGACAGAGGAAAGCCTCATTTGCATTTGTCCCCTTTTATGTAAAGGAGACTGCATCAGGAGTAGTGACTACAGTATACTAGATTAGAGAAAGCACACATAAATTGTTGTCTAACATGGAAGGAGTGTGGGGTCCTGGATGGTGGTGTGGAGGAGATAATTGTCATTGGTCTCATACACCTGACCTCCAACTATACCATCTTTTCCTTCTCTCCCATTTAATGATATACCTGTCCAGCTCGTGTTTAGTTTTGGCAAAGGTCCAAATTTGAAAAGGAAACCTGTCTGTTCTCTTCACAGATACTGATTGATTTGCGTGTTTCCAGCATTTTCTGGCTTTGTTTCATCAAAACATTGATGTCCGCATGAGGGTTCACATTTTTGAATATGTATTGTGCATTTACATAATTTATTCAGGTGTAGGAGTTGGTAGTAATTTCCTACTCCACTCAGTCCTCAGAATTGTCTCAGTTAATGCTTTGAAATTAGCCTATTAAAGTAAGTTTTGGTAATGCTGGTCAAAATTTATGTCCATGACTCATTGGCATTATAAATGTATACATCTACATTTTAAAATCAACAGTTAGGTAGGAGTGAGAAAGCTGAGGGGAGAAAAGTGTATAGATTACCAATGGAATATTTTTAGAAAGGAGATTGCAAAGTTGCAGAATAAATATATGCCATTTTGGGAAGAAAAGAGACTACCTCAAGTTTTCGAATGCCTCGAATAAAGAAAAAGGTTAGAAATTAAGGGTTGATTTGATAGTATTTTTTGAAATTATGAGGGGATGGGACAGAGTAGATCGAAACAGATTATTTCTTGTGGCTGAGAGGTCTAGAATGAGGGCATATGGATATAAGAACATAAGAAATAGGATCAGGAGTAGGCCATACGACCCCTCGAGCCTGCTCCGCCATTCAATAAGGTCATGGCTGATCTTCGACCTCAACTCCACCTTCCCACACTATCCGCATATTCCTTTGATTCTCTTAGGCTGCGATTTCTCCTACTTTGGCGGGTCCATGGTGGGCCCCGACCCTGGTGCTGTCTCCATCCTGGCCTCCAAAATGATTTTTTGTTAATTGGGCTTGTTAAGTCTGCCCAGCGCATTTCCTGGCCAATTAAAGGAAGCGGGTCTGATGATGTCATTTGATGATGCATCATCAGCTGGTTTCCTTAAAGAGACATGGCCAAATTTAGTTTGACAGTTGTGCTGTTAGTGTTCTACAGCATTGAGGTGCTGCAAATACTTGGAGGTGCACAGAGGTGCATGGCTGCACCCAGACTCTCCCAGATCTTCCCACAGCTTGCAGGGAGTTCCTCTTCCCTTCGCATGGGCGGAAGAGACCTCCCCAGGAGACCAATGCAGCCTGGTTCCACATTGCACAGGAGGGCACAAGCAGGGATGTCGTCAGGAGGACCAGGCTACGGTGCTGCAAATCTTTCAATGATCTCAGTAGATCGCAAAATGTTACTGCAAAGCCACACTCAACCTCATCTTGCTGTGCCACTCTTCACATCCCCATCACTCTGCCTTCCCTACCCTACTCCTGCACTCACACCAACTTACCTGGCACCTCCATCCATCCTTTTCTCTCTCTATCTACATTATCACATCCCCATCTCACTAGCCACCCCTCACACTCACCCTCATCCTAGTCCAATCATACCAACTAACAATACACAGGAGTAGGCACTTGCGTGCTTTATGCAATGTTCATGTAAAGTTTCTGTTAATGTGGTGTCAAACATTGAAACCTTTATTTTCAACACTTTCCGTTCTTGGACAGATCTGTGTGCACCTTTGGAAGTGGCTTAGTGAATTGCAGTGAATGGTGAGACATAATGGTACCCCCTACAATGGTGATGAGTGTGAAAAGAATGGCTTCGACAATGTAGATATGCTTTTTGTTGTTTGTGTTGGATGGTGCTAACCTGGCACATCATGTGGCAGCCAGGGTGTGCAGCGTCAAGTGAAGTTATTCTGGCCATGGTGAGGCCATCCATGGCATCCCGGGCAGCAATGTAGTCAGGTGCTGATGCCCTGTGTCCTGTGCAGCATCAGTTGATTGCGGAGAAGGTTGGTGTTGTTGGTGATGCTGGTGTGCCTGGTGCTGCTGATGTTGGAGTTCATCATCGTCAAATTCTAAGGGCCAAGGTGACAGAGTGTAAGTGGAGTAGATACCAGTTGAAGGTGAGATAACAGAAACAACCTGTCAAAGGTGAGAGAGGTTGCTGCAATGAGGTGAGCTTGGCTGAAGAGTTTGCTACAAAGACTTGCAGCCTGCATAAAGCACAATCTGTCTTCAAAGGGGAGAAATCAAAGAATCTCTGGGTTTGGAAAGTGTACAGGTGCAAATTGTGAGGCGGGGTCCCAACCCGCTGTCACAAATTTTTTCCCCACCTGACCTGCCGCCAAACACACCCATTAACCCCCCTTAGTGTCCAAAAATGTATCCATGTAAGTCTTCAATATACTCATTGATTGAGCATCCACAACCTTTGGGGTAGAGAATTGCAAAGATTCTCAACCCTCTGAGTTAAGAAATTTCTCCTTATCTCAGTTCTAATTGGCCGGCTCTTTATTCTAAGACTGTATCCTCTAGTTCTAGACTCTTCAGCCAGGGGAAATAGCCTCTCAGCATCTACCCTGTCAAGCCCTATAAAACTTGTATACGTTTTAATGAGATCATCTCTCATTCTTCTAAACTCCAGAGAATATAGGTGCATTTTACTCAATCTCTCTTCAAAAGACAGCCCTCTCAGCCAAGTAATCAATCTAGTGAACCTTCGGTAACTACAATTTAAAAGTACTCCATTGGCTGTAAAACGCTTTGAGATATCCGGTGGTCGTGAAAGGCACTCTACGAATACAAATCTTTCTTTTTCTTTTGTTGCACCCCCCCCCCCCCCCCAAGGCAAGTATATCCTTTCCAAGGTAAATAGACCAAAAATGTACACATTACTCCAGGTGTGGTCTCACCAAAGCCCTTTATAATTGCAGCAAGACTTCCTTATAATTATAGTCCAACCACCTTGCAATAAAGGCTCAAATACCATTTGCCTTCCTAATTGCTTGCTGTGCCTGTCATGTCACATTCCATGATTCATGTACAAGGACACCCAAATCCCTCTGAATATCAACATTTAGTAGTCTCTCACCTTTTAAAAAAAATATTCTGCTTTCCCATTCTTCCTAATAATAAGATTAAGAGATTTAGGACAGAAAACATGAGAAATGTTTTTACACAGAGGGTTGTTGGTTGAAATAGAGACTGTGGTGTAGATTTTCAATGGATAGGGCCGCCCATTATTGGAACTGCCTGATTGTTATTTCCATTGAAATCAGTTTTACACCTGGGAAGGAAGTTGAAAATCTACCCCGTGTCAGCATTTAACTATAGGTGAGGTAGGTGGTTAAAGGAAAGGGGAATAAAGGGCAATAGGAACAGAGCAAACACATGGGATTAGGGCTACTGCTCATGTGGAGGATGAACACCAGCATGGACAGGTAGAGCCGAACAGCCTGTTTCAATGTTGTAATTTCTGTTACAATTCTATATAAAACTGAAGGGTTCCCATTCTTTAGGATTAGCCTGCCTGATGGCATTAAAATTAATTCATATTCTTATAATATCTAGGGTCCTACAAAGTAAGGAAGTCACAAATTTTAAGCTGGCTCTGTACCAGTTTGTTAAAAGAACATTATAGGGTTTTACATACCATCATAGATACCATACTTACATTATAATAAACATACTCAGTGATATGTAATTGAGTGAGAATTCCTTGTACTCATTTGTAGGATTTGTATCATTTGCAAATTATTTGGTTCTGAATTTTATATTTAGCACCTTTCCATCCAACATCCTCACATTTTGATTAAATGCCAATCTCAGTCAGTATAGCACCCTTTAAAATGTTAGTAATTCCCAGGAATGTGTATATGTGTTATATTTTACAGCGCAGTTTTATATGCTGTAAAGAAAACTGACATTTAATTTACTAAATTGTGAAATGACTTTGTTTTAAGGAAGTGCTGAATAGATCAATGCTGTAATGATATACACATCAATAAGTTCTGTCAGAATAATAAAAATGAATTATAAATGCCTGGTGGAGCGAAGGTTTATAGGCACTGTAGATTCATTTTACAAGTTCTCTGTTCTTTAAGGATCATCACATTCTGCTGAACTCTTGAAAATATATAATTTGTCTTTAACACCCAGTGTGAATGGATGCAAGCAACACTAAGTAGTACTTCTAGCTAAACATTAGGATATACTTTAGGGTATCAAAAGCCCACATCTGTATTCATGATGTCTAATCAGAAAATAGAGAGTTGATGGTAGGGGGCTCCAGAAGGGAGTGGACAAGATCATTGAATGCTTAGTTTCCCAATCCCTGCAAGTTGGAACCTTGTCACTCATACTGCATCCACTAACCATAAAACCAGCCTCGTATCTCCAATACATTAGGCAAAAGCAATTATAAAGAATTACTAACCCTTGTTATCAGCTGTGAACTGTAATCATGCAGGTAAGCACCAGAGATAGCATTGGCAGAACCAAATCATCTATTTATTCAACAAAATTGTTGTAGAATTGGGTGTTGTAGAATGAAAAAAATCAATTTTACAGGTCGAGCACTGCAAGAACTCTGGGACAGGAGACACACTTAGGGGGCTAATGCCTCAAACAATCCTCTCCCCTATGTGGTGCTTCATGTTTGGGAAGTGATGGTAGAAAGGATGCAGCATCTGTCAGCCAGATAAGTTGTGTATAATCCTTTTTCACCTGGTAACATTCTTAGAGTCATTACCTTCTTTGACCGAACTTTTTCCTTTTTTTTCTGCCAATTATTTTTTTTTACTCTCAACAGTTCCAAAATTTATATTGGACCTGACTTATTGAGCATCTCTTTTGTACTCCTAGATAGGTTACAAGAAAAAATGTTCTTGCCTGATAAGCGATTCCTCTCCAGATTCCAATCAATCTCAATTTCTCTCTCCGTCTCCTTCTCAATTATACTCGCTCAGCAGAAACCTGGCAGGTGGGCAGTTAAAATCTCCCTGGCTCTTACCTCTTCAAAAGCCACCATGATCGTAACATCTGCAGTTTTAAACTGCTCTCCTGAGCAGGCAGCAAGGACACGGGCTCGGAGCCAACAGGGTCCTTCTTTACATATGTATGTTGTGGTCGGATGGCATCATTGAGACCCAACTGTAATTTTAACTCGGGTCTGTTCCGGGAATCTACCTGGAGTTAAAATCGGGGTTGCAACATTTCTGTCTGTGATTACTACTATGATCAGTGCTCCCGAGAAGTTTTGACTCTTATTCCTCTTTATCTTTAAATACACCAGCCTGCATAATCTTCCTTCAAATGCATCTTTGCTGTGTTGAAATCAAGACATATCGATTAGGCTTCTACTCATTTTCCTTTTAGGTAGCACACCCTAGACATACACAATTTGTTTTTTTTTAACCAGGGCCATAACATTGTAGAGCTCCTTATTTTCAGGGGCCGAAATTGATGAAGGCCTCGGCCCGCCCAAGTGCCGCCCAAAGGACCGCCGATGGCTGCCGATGTCCCTGACGGTTCTTTGGGTGGGAATTTCATCACCCAGGTCCCTCGAAGGTCGGTGGGCGACAAATGAGGGACTTACGCCACCAATCTGGGCGGCAGCAGGCGGGAGGGAGGTCTCATTCTCAGCAGCAGAGGCGCTTGCCGCCCAAGTGCCACCGAGGATGGAGTCGGGCCCAGGGAGGGTCGAAAAACTAACAATAAAAAGCATCAAAAACAAAAAAAAACAACTGCCGACCTTCAGGGGACCCCATCCAGGTAAGTACCTGTAAATAAATCATATAAATTTACTTCATTTACCTTTTTTACAGCATCTTCACACTTACCGTTGAGGACAGAGTTGCCTGTACTCAGCGGTCCACCGCCGACCTGCCGCCAATTCCAGCCGATTCCCGCCCGCATGGATATGGCATCTTAGTGGACGGGAGTCTACTTACGCACATTGGCCGTCCGCTGACGTTGGTGACGCTTCCCGGCGGCTCTCCCCTCCTGCACGCTCCAGGCCACGACGAAAATGGCACTGGGTGGTTCGACCAGAGGAATATCGGCAGCAGTGGGTGGTAAAACCATCAATTTCGGCCCCTCAGTGATTTAATTCACCTACAGTTTTCAGGCTTTTAAAACTCAGATTGTGTGAAATGAATACACACTAACCAATGATTCCATTAAAACATTCAACATACTGACATGAGATGCAGTAAAGTGACCATGAGATCAAAATGGATCAAGAGCAGTGACTTCGGTAGCAGTATTCCATACTAACTTATTGTATTCATGATCATAAGAAAGCATTATCATAATTTTAATAGCTGAACTTTGGTTGTATCACTTTAATTTAAGTTGATGATTTACTAGAAGGGTGAGGGACCAGTTATGTGGAGAGACTGGAGAAGCTGGGATTTTTCTCTTTAGAGCAGAGAAGGTTAAGGGAAGATATGATAGAGGTGTTCAAAACCATGAAGGGTTTAGATAGAGTAAATAAAGAGAAACTGTTTCTAGTGGCAGAAGCAACCAGAGGGCACAGATTTAAGGTGATTGGTAAAAGAACCAGAGATGACAGAGAGTTGTTGTGATCTGGAATGCATTGCCTGAAAGGGTGGTGGATGCAGATACAATAGTAATACCTGTATTCAAAAGAGAATTGGATAAATACTTCAAGGGAAAAAAATTACAGTACCCCAATATAACGCAAAGTTCCTTCCATGCCTCCTTACTGAACCATTAAGCAGTCTCTTGCGGTACATTCTCAAGGGAGTGGCGTGGTTTGTAGACCTGGTGAAAGGATGCCCCATAATTAGTCGCCTCTTTTGGTGAGCCTTTCTGATTTTCACTTTCTCCTCCCCCTGCTCCTGTATATGCTTCCCATCATAAGGATAAATGAGAATGGCCCCAATAAGGGCTCCATGACAGAAGTTAAAAAGGAAATGAACTCCCTGAGCTGAAATTGCTGAAAGGCAGTTGGTTGAATCCTTTCTTAGCTGCATAGCTCAGAAAAGCTTTTTTTCTAATCGCTTCAGTAAAACCTGATGTTTCAGATAAAAGTTGTGGACTATCAAAGCCTGTGAACGTGATCATTTCCTAGATTGGTAAGTCATGCAGGCAACTTTCGGAAGCCAGGACCCAGATCGACCAGATTGCAGCGTGCATTTTGGGATGTGTATCAGACTTGCACTCCAAATTCCAACACTTTATGCTGAATCTATATCACTTTTGAACCAAAACGATTGCACAAATTGGGCCACCAAGTACATAGAAACATAGAAACATAGAAAATAGGTACAGAAATAGACCATTTGGCCCTTCGAGCCCACATCACCATTCAATATGATCATGGCTGATCATGCAACTTCAGTACCCCATTCCTGCTTTCACTCCATACCCCTTAATCCCTTTAGCCGTAAGGGCCACATCTAACGCCCTTTTGAATATATCTAATGAACTGGCCTCAACAGCTTCCTGTGGTAGAGAATTCCACGGGTTCACAATTCTCTGAGTGAAGAAGTTTTTCCTCATCTCGGTCCTAAATGGCTTATCCCTTATCCTTAGACTGTGACTCCTGGTTCTGGACTTCCCCAACATCGAGAACATTCTTCCTTCATCTAACCTGTCCAATCCCATCAGAATTTTATATGTTTCTATGAGATCCCCTCTCATTCTTCTAAATTCCAGTGAATATAAGCCTAGTCGATCCAGTCTTTCTTCATATGTCAGTCCTGCCATCCCGGGAATCAGTCTGGTGAACCTTCGCTGCACTCCCTCAATAGCAAGAATGTCCTTCCTCAGATTAGGAGACCAAAACTGTACACAATATTCAAGGTGTGGCCTCACCAAGGCCCTGTACAACTGCAATAAGACCTCCCTGCTCCTATACTCCATTCCTCTCTCTATGAAGGCCAACATGCCATTTGCCGCCTTTACTGCCTGCTGTACCTGCATGCCAATTTTCAATGACTGATGTACCATGACACCCAGGTCTCGTTGCACCTCCCCTTTTCCTAATCTGTCACCATTCAGATAATATTCTGTCTTCCTGTTTTTTCCACCAAAGTGGATAACCTCACATTTATCTACATTATACTGCATCTGCCATGCATTTGCCCACTCACCTAACCTGTCCAAGTCACCCTGTAGCCTCTTAGCATCCTCCTCACAGCTCACACTGCCACCCAACTTAGTGTCATCTGCAAACTTGGAGATATTATATTCAATTCCTTCGTCTAAATCATTAATGTATATTGTAAAGAGCTGGGGTCCCAGCACTGAACCTTGCGGTACCCCACTAGTCACTGCCTGCCATTCTGAAAAGGACCCGTTTATTCCTACTCTTTGCTTCCTGTCTGCCAACTAGTTCTCTATCCATGTCAAAACATTACCCCCAATCCCATGTGCTTTAATTTTGCACACTAATCTCTTGTGTGGGACCTTGTCAAAAGCCTTTGAAAGTCCAAATACACCACATCCACTGTTTCTCCCTTATCCACTCTACTAGTTACATCCTCAAAAAATTCTAGAAGATTTTTCAAGCATAATTTCCCTTTCATAAATCCATGCTGACTTGGACTGATCCTGTCACTCCTTTCCAAATGCGCTGCTATTACATCTTTAATAATTGATTCCAACATTTTCCCCATTACCAATGTCAGGCTAACCGGTCTATAATTCCCTATTTTCTCTCTCCCTCCTTTTTTAAAAAGTGGGGTTACATTAGCTACCCTCCAATCCATAGGAACTGATCCAGAGTCTATAGAATGTTGGAAAATGACCACCAATGCATCCACTATTTCTAGGGCCACTTCCTTAAGTACTCTGGGATGCAGACTATCAGACCCTGGGGATTTATCGGCCTTCAATCCCATCAATTTCCCTAACATAATTTCCTGACATAAAGGGTTAGATTAGAAGAAACTTTTTCATGCATTGTTTTCAGAATATGGAATGCATTACCACAAGTGCCGATCTGTGCTAAATCAATTTCAGGAATAAAAAGGTTTTGGACAATTACTTAATGAGGAATATAAAAGGATGTGGGGAGAAAATAACAAAGTAGGATTAATTTAGAGAGAAAGCAGCAAAGTGGGACAAATAAAATCAACTTCCAAAGGGAGGGTGGGGGAGGTAAATTCAGGGCGGGCTAGAAGGGCCAAGCGTCTTCCTTCTATGTTATAATGTATGTTTCTAATGGGAACAGAAGTGGGGAAATATCACTCAAACTGAAATGAGCCAGCTAAAGGGAATAAGCAATTCCCTTTTCATATAAGTGAAGCCACTAACTAGAAATAAATAATCACAAATCGATGTTATATACAGGAGAGAATAAATGATTCAATGAGACATCTGAGAAAGTGAGAACTACTGCGGGCTTGGTTTAAAGACATCTATAGGTAAACTTTTGCTAATGTGGAGATACACCAGTTGACGGACACGTCCTCAATTTAACACCAAGAAAAATATATCATTTTCGAATAATAAAAAGGTTTGATTTTGACAGAAGCAAAAAAAAGGACTCGTGTGCTTGCATACAGAAACAATTAACAGAAATAATTTCAACATTATTCAAGCAGATGCTCAGCAAAATCTCACTATTTAATTTTTTCAAGTGCATGCTGAGGAACTAAATCACTGTTCTTAGTTTATGCTTCAAACAGAAAGAATTCATGAATTATTAAAGATATGAGCAATCCACTTGTCTGCTTTATTATTACAATTGCACACTGTAATTGTACCATTTTATACTTAAAGCTAAGATACCCTTCGCTCATGTGAAAAGCCTTAAGCATTCAGAGTCCATTTCAGAGTATTGGATGGGATGTATGGGTGTTGGGCATGATTTGAATAGAACAAATATATGCTGCAGTAATACAATGGAGGGGTTTAGATATACTGCTTTTGTCTGACGGGAAAAGCTTATAATGGGATGTCTGGTTTGGCTATCCATTCGATGGCCTCCTGAGATATCGAAAGGAGAAATGAGGTGTCTCCCGCAACAGATCTCAGTGGGCAGGTTGACATGATGTTTTTTGTGGTCTGGGACTTTGGGTAGTCCCTCATCTTCCACTTGTGGTTTAGGTATGATGTGTTAACCTCAAAAGAGATCCTTCAGCAATTTATATGTTGCCTGATCTAAAAATATCTGTTGTTACCATTCAACTGTGCTACATACTTTTTCCAAATACCAACGTTCCCTACTTGTATTAATTAAATATGTAAGGACAATTGCTCTTAGCATTCTATCTTCTTTAGATCATGGAAAGAATGATATCATCAGGGAATAAATTACAAGAAATGTAATGTAAGGAGGTACAACTTTATCAATCATTTAACTGGTGAAGACTAAGCTATATTGTAGCATGACAATACATTATTTGGATGTTCTTCATCTACATATTATAAGTATCATAGAAAATCATTTTGTAATAGTCTAATATATTTTGGAGATTACAGTGCAAGGAGCTGGTGCACAAACCCCACTTAGTGCAGAGCAAAGAGTTTGAAAATGAAATTAAAAAGTGTGTGGACATTTATTCTCGATTGAAGGTGCCATGTAAAACATTCATGCAATACTAAAGGCTTGCCTTCAACTACTTTCTATTTTACCACAGCTTCCATTTGTAGAAGGACTCTATCACTTCACTCACAGTGGCATTCCGAAGGCCAGAAAAAGACGCAGCATTTTGCATAAGCATTATCTGGAAAAGGACCCAAGGGTAAGTTAATGTTTCTCCAACCTTCAACAACTGTTACCTAGGCAACAATTCTTAATGTGGTCAGCTAATCAGTGGGAAACAAAAACAACTGTTAATTTGAGTTCTGTCTTTCGTGAGGAAACTTAAAAATAAAAAATGTAACCTTTGAAACCGCCTGATAATTTCAACTGTATTACTGTTCTCTAATTTTATTCAAATTTTATCAAATGTAATTTACATCAGATACGGTTACCCTGAATTTATTGCTGGACTGGGTCACATCATTACAATTCACATCGCTGGGCGAGTGCCCTTATATCACCCAAAACAGGGCTGATATCGCCCAAAAAGAGGAAAGTTGGGACACATCGCCGAGCTTATCGCGACACATCGCCCGGCGCAACTTTCGGCTCACATCGCCGATGTGATCGCTGAGGTGATTGCCCACACATCGCCCAGCCTAACTTTCGGCACATCGCCAGGCTGATCGCGCACAGAGAACATCACTGGAGAATAGTTGCTATTGCCTGGCCTTCCTCACAGTCCTCGGCACTACAGACACCAATTTGAATATCGGAGGAAGACAGTAGGCTTCTTAAACAGGGGCTTAGATAGTTTGTGAATTATTTAAGGGCCTTTTAAAGATAGATACTCTCTCAATTCGACGTTTTATATTTATATAAATAAGTGACGTTTCATACTTACTTGGTCTGGACTGGACATTGTTTAACAACAGTTGCCCACTAATGTTCTATTTTAACTTACATTATTAGAAGACACTGCACAACAATTGTAAAGTGAAATATAATGGTTTTAATAAAATGACAACTTTTGAATGTAATTTTTCAATTACAAACACCAAAACACCCTTCCACCTCACCCACACCCCAACCACCCTCCGCCCGCCCCCCACCCACACCCCAACAGTGAAACCACCACACCAACAATAAATATGAACAATAGGAACAATATTAAAACGAGTGTACCTCCCTCCCTACCTGCGGCCACATTTCCCTCCCGATCCTGCACACCCCCCCCCGTGTCATTGCCTCACCCACCTGTTTTGGTCCCCGGGTACTGCTGCGAAGCCGGCGTGCAGTGGGTGATGGCAAGACTTCCTGTCGTGGTGGGGGACATGCTGGGACGATCGCCTGTTGGGGGTTGTTGGCGGGGAAGACAAAACAGGGGGATCGCCTTCCGAGTCAGGAGGTGGTGCATCCTCCTGCCCCGCCTGTGTGCCGGTGCTTGTGGTCACGGGAGCTCGGGGTGCAGTGCCGTGTACTGCCAAGAACGCATGCCGCATGGCATGGTTGGAGGCGGAGATTTCACGCAACTCCAGGATCATCTGCTGCGTTGCCTCCGCTTGGCTAGCAGACATCCGGGAGAACTCCTGCGTGAACCTCACAAACACCTGGAGCTGCTCGCGCTGGGTTGCGACAGACTCCTCGCACAGTCGTGCCAGGCGCTCCACACGTTCGTCCAGGGTAGGCCTTTGCTCAAGCCGCTGACCCGACCTCCATGGGGTCTACAATAGCACCAATTGCCCCTTAGTGTCGCCAACTGCATGCCGCTTGGTTCCGGTACCTCCTCAGTTGGGATCCCCATTGTGGCCGCAGGTTCCCCAGACAGAGGGATGCAAGGGGCATTCTCCTCTGTCTCCAGGTATACCTCCTCCTCCTCCTCAGGCTCGGTGGTCTCCTCCTCTTCACCACCCTTGGTGTATGACACATGCAGTGGGTCAGGTCCATTGAGTGTCTGTCCTCTCGTTGCACCTCTGGAGCTGGTAAAGCTGCAAGACACAATTGAGATTATTGGAGCAGAAAGCATTGTTGCACCGCGCTGGCATACGTAGGAGGAACAGTACTAATCCCATAAATGTGACAGAGAAACGTTACATATTAATGCATCATATGGTGGTATCTACGGCAGTACATCTATGTGGAATTCACTGCGCCAGAGAGCTGTGGAGGCTGGATCAGTCGCAGATAGATCGAATGATAAGGGAGTGAGGGTTTATGGGGTGTGGACAGAGAAGGGAACAGATGGCCAGATGGACTGCTTTTATGTTCTTATGTTGTCGACCCTGAGCATGGTAGAGAGTCGCACAGAGGCTGCATGCATAACATGACATCATTCGTCTATGATATGAGAATGAAATGATGTCACATAGCTCGTATACTGCTTGACACATTACTCATGTGGTGCATGCGATGGTCCGGCAACACCACGGGTGGTGATCGCTCGACTGTGGGCCCCCAATATTGCTGCAGCACGTTCCTCCAGGCCGGTGAGGGTCTGTATTACAGCAGAGCCTCCCCCAGTGCACCTCTGCTGAGCCCGATTATGAGATCCCTTCCTCTGCGAACGTGAATAGAGCATAAGCTACTTGACAAGGTTATGTCATTTATATACAACCGTTTCAAACATTATATGCTAATAGGGGTTGTGTCCACAATTCAATGACAGTAGCTGATGTCCAAAAGTGTCCCAGGCTTGACAGTGTGCAAAGGCAGCTCTCCCCCAGTCCATGGTGGGTCCCTGTGTAAGTGACAGCAGCCAGAGAGACTTAAAACGGGCACAGGTTCATGGCCTTGTCCAGTTCTTAGAGGGGATGATATATGTTATATAAGTTCGAATTACAATCCCGGAGAATTACCATTATAATAATTATACTTAAAATGTGCATCATTAAAATATAAAGTCGTACTTACTCCTGCTGAAGCAACGGTCGGAGCCCCTGGGCTTGTGGGACGCAGACGAGACGACCTCGCTATCTCGCCCCATAACCTGCGGTACGCCCGTGGTGCTGGTTTCCCACCAATTGGGCCCAGCGGGAGTGCACCTCCACCACGAAGGCCTTGTCGGCCTCCTCAGAGAAGCGTTTGGCCCTCTTCCTCCCCGTCTCCACATCTCTCCCACTTTCATTGCTGTCAGACATATTTCTCTGTCTTTCTTTCTCTCTCTCTCTCTTTTCTCTCATCTCTCTGTCTCTGCCTTCCTCCTCTCTCTATCTCTCTCTCTCTCCTCTCTTGATCTCTCTCCGCCTTCCGCGCATGTGTGGATGACCCCTGACCTTCTGAAATGCGGGAAAACATGGCCAACCAAAAAATAAATAAAATTTGCGTACCCTTTGCCATCGCTGGGCCATCGCTGGGTGATGTGACATCGCTGGGCTATCGCTGGGTGATGTGACATCGCTGGGCTATCGCTGGGTGATGTGACGTCGCTGGGCCATCGCTGGGCTATCACTGGGTGATGTGACATCGCTGGGCCATCGCTGGGCTATCACTGGGTGATGTGACATCGCTGGGCCATCGCTGGGCTATAACTGGGTGATGTGACATCGCTGGGCTATCATTGGGTGATGTGACATCGCTGAGCTATCACTGGGTGATGTGACATCGCTGGGCTATCGCTGGGTGATGTGACATCGCTGGGCTATCGCTGGGTGATGTGACATCGCTGGGCTATCGCTGGGTGATGTGACATTGCTGGGCTATCGCTGGGTCATGTGACATCGCTGGGCTATCGCTGGGTGATGTGACATCGCTGGGCTATCGCTGGGTGATGTGACATCGCTGGGCCATCGCTGGGCTATCGCTGGGTGATGTGACATCGCTGGGTGATGTGACATCGCTGGGCTATCGCTGGGTGATGTGACATCGCTGGGCTATCGCTGGGTGATGTGACATCGCTGGGCTATCGCTGGGCTATCGCTGGGTGATGTGACATCGCTGGGCTATCGCTGGGTGATGTGAGATCGCTGGGCTATCGCTGGGTGATGTGACATCGCTGGGCTATCGCTGGGTGATGTGACATCGCTGGGCTATCGCTGGGTGATGTGACATTGCTGGGCTATCGCTGGGTCATGTGACTTCGCTGGGCTATCGCTGGGTCATGTGACATCGCTAGGCTATCGCTGAGCCGAAAATCGTGATCCAAAAAATGGACGATGTTCCAGTGATCATGAAGGATGCAACATCGCTAAGGCTGGAACATCGCCCATTTTTTGGGCCCTAGCAAACAAAGTGGAAAGTCTAGCCCATGGAGTTAAAGGAATTACATTTTGTTACATCTGTGCAGATTCACTGTGGGATAGATATCATCATGTCTGCAAAGGTCAGTGAGAATGTGATTTGAATGTTGAGAAGGCATAATATTCAGCTTGCTAGGATTATATCGTACCATAGGTGCTAAACATAATTGTTCATATACAGGGTAATAAATACATGCTGAATGTCAGATACATTGTGAAGAAACAGTTACTCATGAGAGAAAAGTATAAAGTGCCTATGAGTTGCTGTGACAAATAAATAGAAATCCACTATTTACTTTTGCCACATGGCTTATTAAGGAATGCTATTCAATTATATCAACCAACTAAAATAATATGGGGTATATACCCCATATATATATATATAGAATACAGGTTGAGCGGCCGAAATCCGGAGTTCCAAAGTTCGGAATGTTCCGAAATCCGGACGTCGCACTGATCCGTGGTAGGGTCGTCCGGAATCCGGAAAATGTTCCGATATTCCCGGACATTTTTAAAATCGATTGCTGCTGCGAGTTGGGCCGAGGAAGGGAGAAAATACCAGAAAAAAAATTCCAAAAAACAAAAAATAAAAATTCACAAAACCCTTGCCTACTAAATCGCTGAAAAATAATTAAAAAATAAAAACTTTAACTTACCTTTTTTGCAGGTCTTCAACGCAGGTTTTTCCCAGCTGCTGCTTGCTGCCAGCCCCGGACCCACTGCCCACCCCAGACCCTTCACCGACCCTCCGCTGCCCACCACGCCCCGGACCCCCCGACCCTCCGACCCTCCGCTGTAGCCGCCCCGGACATCTGCCGCCCCCACCGTCCCGGGCCCTCTACCCTCTGCCGACACTCCGCTGCCGCCCCCCACCTCCGCCGCCACGGACCCTCCGTCGACGCTCTGCCGCCTTGCCTCCGCCGCCACGGACATCCACCAGCCCGGACATCCGCCGACCCTCTCCCACCGTCCAGGACCCTCTGCCACCTTGGACCCTCCGTCGACCCTCCGCCGCCATCACCCCCCTCCGTCGCCCTAGACCCTCCTCCACTGCCCCCGCCCCCCTCCCCCCCACCGCCTGCTCCACCACTGCAGCACCCTTACCTCGGCCCAGGCATTTCCAGATTCGGGACGGTGGAAAGACGTTCCGAAATCCGGAAATACCCAAAATCCGGAACGACCTCAGTCCCGAGGTTTCCAGATTTCGGACGCTCTATCTGTATATGTAAAAATATATGCAGTTCAATTTTTTGGGGGGGTCAAATATTACAAAATAAAGTATATGAACAGATGCATGCATTATTTATATTCATTAAAGGACCTGAACATCTTTTATACAGTAATATAGGATGCAAAGACTGATTTGTATTTTCCTAATTTCCATACGTATAAATGATATCTAACATTTGGTTAGCTGATCCTTTGCTCTTTCTAATTCTGGCTAAATGAAGTTGAGGTACAGATCAACCATGGTCTAATTGAATGGGGGAAGAGATTCGAGGGGCTGAAAGGAACAGGAGGAGGCCAATGTCCTTTCAAATACCAGCCAATATGATGAAAACAAACATGTTTATGCACAAGATGACGACGTGAGCTTAAGAATTCAGTGTAATTATCTGAACAATTCCCAATTTGGAAATGTAACAATTATTTTGTAGCAATACATCTAATGAACTGAGTGCATGGGATAATTTAAGTGAGCAAAATCATTTAAAAATATCTGAAGTACAAAAAGTATTTCCTTTTACATAAATATTACATAGTATTTGCAGCATAGAAACAGGCCATTCGGCCCAACAAGTCCATGCTCCACACGATTCTGTTGCTTGGTGAACTTTTTGCTCCGGGTAATTATTTTAGTTTCATCACTTTTCTGTGCATGAAAATGAAAATGTGTTACTGTTAAAAGGTTTCTGGACTGCCTTAAATATTCTTTTGGGTCATCATCATCATAGGCAGTCCCTCGAAATTGAGGAATACTTGCTTCCACTCTAAAAGTGTGTTCTCTGGTGACTGAACAATCCAATACGGGAATTACAGTCTCTGTCACAGGTGGGACAGACAGTGGTTGAAGGAAAGGGTGGGTGGGGAGTCTGGTTTGCCACACGCTCTTTCCGCTGTCTGCGTTTGGTTTCTGCATGCTCTCGGCGACGAGACTCAAGGTGCTCAATGCCCTCCCGGATGCTCTTCCTCCAGTTAGAGTGGTCTTGGGCCAGCGATTCATAGGTGCCGGTGGGGATGTTGCACTTTATCAAGGAGGCTTTGAGGGTGTCCTTAAAACGTTTCCTCTGCCCACCTGGGGCTCGCTTGCTGTGTGGAGTGCCAAGTAGAGCGCTTACTTTGCGAGTCTTGGTTGGGCATGCGGACATTGTGGCCCACCCAGCGGAGCTGTTCGAGTGTGATCAGTGCTTCAATGCTGGGGATGTTGGCCTGATCGAGAACAGTGACGTTGGTGCATCTATCCTCCCAGTGGATTTGCAGGATCTTGTGGTGGCAGCGCTGGTGGTACTTCTCCAACACTTTGAGGTGTCTACTGTATATGGTCCACGTCTCTGAGCCACATAGGAAGGAGGGTATCACTACTGCCCTGTAGACCATATGCTTGGTGCCAGATTTGAGGCCCTGGTCTTCAAATGCCATCTTCCTCGGGTGACTGAAGGCTGCACTGGCACACTGGAGGCAGTGTTGGACCTTGTCGTCGATGTCTGTCCTTGCTGATAGTAGACTCCTGAGGTATGGAAAATGGCCCGCGTTGTCCAAGGCCAACT
Organism: Pristiophorus japonicus; assembly: GCF_044704955.1. NCBI lineage: Eukaryota > Metazoa > Chordata > Chondrichthyes > Pristiophoridae > Pristiophorus > Pristiophorus japonicus. The sequence goes on along the minus strand of NC_091985.1, from coordinate 125,346,391 downwards.
AATGAATTTTGATGACCGTGGGCCAGTGCTGTGAGGCGGGGTCAGGTTGGTGGAGGACCTTTGTCTTACGGATGTTTAGTGTAAGGCCCATGCTTTTGTACGCCTCGGTGAAGATGTTGACGATGGCTAGGAGTTCGGCCTCTGAATGTGCTCAGACACAAGCCTCGTCCGCGAACTGTAGTTCGATGACAGAGGATGGGACGACCTTGGATCTAGCCTGGAGGCGATGAAGGTTGAATAGGTTCCCATTGGTTCTATAGTTTAGTTCCACTCCAGCAGAGAGCTTGTTGAGACTGAGATGGAGCGTTGCAGCGAGGAAGATCGAGAAGAGCTATGGCGTGATGATGCAGCCCTGCTTGACCCCGGTCCGGATGTGGATTGGGTCTGTGATGGATCCGTTTGTCAGGATCACGGCTTGCATGTCATCATGGATCAGGCGGAGGATGGTGACAAACTTTTGAGGGCAGCCAAAATGGAGGAGTTCGCTCCATAGTCCCTCACGGTTGACAGTGTCAAAGGCCTTTGTGAGGTCAAAGAAGGCCATGTACAAGGGTTGGTGCTGTTCCCTGCATTTCTCTTGTAGTTATCACGCGATGAAGATCATGTCCGTTGTTACCCTTAGTGGACGGAATCCGCATCTGCGAGGAGCTCTGCAGCCACAGGGAGAAGACAGTTGAGGAGGATTCTTGCGATGACATTCCCAGTGGCCGACAGCAGAGAGATTCCTGCTGCAGTTGGGCTTGTCCCCTTTTTTGAAGATGGTCACGATTACAGCATCTCCGAGATCTCCCGACATGCTCTCCTCCTTCCAGATAAGAGAGATGTGGTCATGCATTTGTGCCAATAGTGCTTCTCCACCATACTTTAGTGCCTCGGTGGGGATTCCATCTGCTCCTGATGCCTTGTTATTCTTGAGCTGATGGATGGCCTTTTCTACCTCGTGCAGGGCTGGGGTTTTGCTGAAATGGTTGTGGGTAGCATACTTGGGATGGAGTCGAGGACACTCGTGTCAAAGGCAGAGTCTCGATTAAGGAGATCTTCGAAGTGCTCCTTCCAGCGGGCCCTGACTGCCTCAGTGTCCTTGATGAGTGTCTCCATGTTCTTGGCCAGCAGTGGGGTAGGGCCTTGGGTGCTTGGGCCGTAGGTGGACTTAACTGTGGTGAAGAATGCTCGCACGTCATGGCTGTCGGCCAGCTGCTGGATAGCTTTCTCCACCCACCATCTATTTTTTAGGTCATGGGTTTTTTGTTGGACCTCGGCCTTCAGCCGTCTGTAGAGCTGCTTAACTGCTGCCTAATTGGGTTGCTGCTTTAAGTTCAGAAATGCCCTGCGCTTGCGGTTTATTAGCTCCTGGATCTCCTGGTCATTCTTGTCAAACCAGACTTGGTGTTTTCTGGTTAAGTGACCGAGCGTCTCTTCGCAGGCACTGGTTATGGTGGCCTTGAGGGCAGACCAGGCGCTGTGGGTACTCTGCATCTCGGGGTCATCGAGGGTCGCCAGGTTGCGGTGAGGCGCTGGCTGTATAGGGATCTCTTAACCAGTTCTTGGAGTGCCCCGGTGTTGATTTTTCGGCAGCATTGCTTCTGTTGCCATCACCGCTTTGGGGCTATATTAATGTTGATGATGGAACGGTAATTAGGCAGTGGTCTTTCCAGCAGTCATTGGCTCCTGTCATGGCACGGGTGATGTGCACGTCATTGCGGTTCCTCGCTTGGACGATGACGTAGTCGAGCAGGTGCCAGTTCTTGGAGCAAGGGTGTTGCCACGATGCCTTGTACTTGTCCCTCTGGCGGAACAAGGTGTTGGTGATGACAAGGTCATGTTCTAGGCATTTTGTCAGGAGCAGGGAGTTGGTTTTCCCTACCCTCTCTCTGCCGATCATGCCTCCCCAGAGGCTGTGTTCTTACTGACTCTGGCATTGAAGTTGCCGAGGAGAATCAGTTTGTTGTCCGTAGGAACTCAGGACAGGGATTGTTCAAGGCTGGAGTAGAATTCATGGGCAGTAATCATGGGCAACTTTAATCTACATATTGATTGGGCTAACCTAACTGGTAGCAATGCGGTGGAGGAGGATTTCCTGGAGTGTATTAGGGATGGTTTTCTCGACCAATATGTTGAGGAACCAACCAGAGAGCTGGCCATCCTAGACTGGGTGATGTGTAATGAGAAGGGATTAATTAGCAATCTTGTTGTGCGAGGCCCCTTGGGGAAGAGTGACCGTAATATGGTAGAATTCTTTATTAAGATGGAGAGTGACACAGTTAATTCAGAAACTAGGGTCCTGAACTTAAGGAAAGGTAACTTTGATGGTATGAGGCGCGAATTGGCTAAATTAGACTGGCAAATGATACTTAAAGGGTTGACGGTGGATAGGCAATGGCAAACCTTTAAAGATCATATGGACGAACTTCAACAATTGTATAACCCTGTCTGGAGTAAAAATAAAACGGGGAAGGTGGCTCATCCGTGGCTAACAAAGGAAATTAAGGATAGTGTCAAATTCAAGGAAGAGGCATACAAATTAGCCAGAAAAAGCAGCAAACCGGAGGACTGGGAGAAATTTAGGATTCAGCAGAGGAGGACAAAAGGTTTAATTAAGAAGGGGAAAATCGAGTACGAGAGGAAGCTTGCCGGAAACATAAAAACTGGCTGCAAAAGCTTCTATAGATATGTGAAGAGAAAAAGATTAGTGACAACAAACGTAGGTCCCTTGCAGTCGGATTCGAGTGAATTTATAATGGGGAACAAAGAAATGGCAGACCAATTGAACAAGTACTTTGGTTCTGTCTTCATAAAGGAAGATACAAATAACCGTCCGGATGTACTAGGGGACCGAGGGTGTAGTGAGAAGGAGGAACTGAAGGATATCCTTATTAGACGGGAAATTGTGTTAGGGAAATTGATGGGATTGAAGGCCGATAAATCCCCAGGGCCTGATAGTCTACATCCCAGAGTACTTAAGGAAGTGGCCCTAGAAATAGTGGATGCATTGGTGATAATTTTCCAGCAGTCTATCGACTCTGGATCAGTTCCCATGGACTGGAGGGTTGCTAATGTAATACCACTTTTTAAAAAAGGAGGGAGAGAGAAAACGGGTAAATAAAGACCGGTTAGCCTGACATCAGTAGCGGGGAAAATGTTGGAATCAATTATTAAGGATGAAATAGCAGCGCATTTGGAAAGCAGTTATAGGATTGGTCCAAGTCAGCATGAATTTATGAAAGGGAAATCATGCTTGACAAATCTTCTGGAATTTTTTGAGGATGTATCTAGTAGAGTGGACAAGGGAGAACCAGTGGATGTGGTGTATTTGGACTTTCAAAAGGCTTTTGACAAGGTCCCACACAAGAGATTGGTGTGCAAAATCAAAGCACGTGGTATTAGGGGTAATGTACTGACGTGGATAGAGAACTGGTTGGCAGACAGGAAGCAGAGAGTCGGGATAAACGGGTCCTTTTCAGAATGGCAGGCAGTGACTAGTGGAGTGCCGCAGGATTCGGTGCTGGGACCCCAGCTCTTTACAATATATATTAATGATTTAGATGATGGAATTGAGTGTAATATCTCCAAGTTTGCAGATGACACTAAACTGGGTGGTGGTGTGAGCTGTGAGGAGGACGCTAAGAGGCTGCAGGGTTAATTAGACAGGTTAGGTGAGTGGGCAAATGCATGGCAGATGCAGTATAATGTGTATAAATGTGAGGTTATCCACTTTGGTGGCAGAAACACAAAGGCAGAATATTATCTGAATGGCGGCAGATTAGGAAAAGGGGAGGTGCAGCGGGACCTGGATGTCATGGTTCATCAGTCCTTGAAAGCTGGCATGCTGGTACAGCAGGTGGCGAAGAAGACAAATGGTATATTGGCCTTCATAGCAAGGGGATTTGAGTATAGGAGCAGGGAAGTCTTTCTGCAGTTGTACAGGGCCTTGGTGAGGCCCCACCTGGAATATTGTGTTCAGTTTTGGTCTCCTAACCTGAGGAAGGACGTTCTTGCTATTGAGGGAGTGCAGCGAAGGTTCACCAGACTGATTCCCGGAATGGCAGGACTGACATATGAGGGGAGACTGGAGTTACTGGGCCTTTATACACTGGAGTTTAGAAGGACAAGAGGGGATCTCATAGAAACATATAAAATTCTGATGGGACTGGACAAGTTAGATGCGGGAAGAATGTTCCCGATGTTGGGGGAAGTCCAGAACCAGGGGACACAGTCTTAGGATAAGGGGCAGGCCATTTTAGGACAGAGATGAGGAGAAACTTCTTCACTCAGCGAGTTGTTAACGATCAGCCATGATCTTATTGAATGGTGGTGCAGGTTCGAAGGCCGAATGGCCTACTCCTGCACCTATTTTCTATGTTTCTATGTTTCTATGTTTCTCTTTGGCCTCATCTGTCGCATCAAGTGTTGGGGCATATAAGCTGATAACTGTGGCGTACTGGTTCGGGGATAGGGTGTACCGGAGATTCATGAGATGTTTGCTTATCTCGCAGGGGGCTTATCTCTGAGGCGGCCGACCAGCTTGTTCTTGATGGCGAAGCCAACTCCATGGAGGTGGCGTTCTTCTTCTGGTTTCCCTTTCCAGAAGAAGGTGTAGTCTCCATCTTGTTCTTTGAGCTGGCCTTCCCCTGCCCTCTGGGTCTCGCTCAGGGCGGTGATGTCAACGTCGAAGCGCCTGAGTTCCCGGGCAACGATGGCGGTGCAGCATTCTGGTCTGTCGCTCTTGGGGTTGTCCATGAGGGTCCTGACGTTCCAGGTCCCGAACTTTATTTTGAAGGGTGGAAGATGCCTGTGCATGAGTTCTTTTAACGTGGGGTGGCTGTTGGACACCGGCTACCACATGGGCTTGGCAGAGCAAGGTCTTGGTCCAGTGGCAAGGAGGTCCAAGATGACTGGAGACCAGGCTCTACTGTATGGGCCTAGTTCTCTCCGGTGGGATGCAAGCTGTAAGCTTGGTGTTGAGCAGTGCTGGTCACCCCTGTAGGAAGTCCGAATGTCCTACATTTATGGTTGTGCCTGTACTGCCCAATATCTAATTATATGATTGCATGACCTAAGGGTGTAAGCAATATGATCCCACTTGTGATATGAACTGGATATCATGTCTTACACACATGCCCTCGTTACAGTTACCAACCCTCCAGGATTTGAGCACGCCCGAGAGAAAAATCATAGAGACATTAAAATGATGATGTTTCTTTACCATATTCTTTGAGTGCTTTTGTATTATTAGTTATAGAAATATTGGAAATGGGGGGGAAAAGGCTGTTTGGCTATGCAGGGCTGTTGGAGATGGGGGTGATGAAACCTCCAGGAATATGTCCAACCTAACCCTCGTGCACCTTGCCAATCTTTCTGAAGGCAGACAGAAACACTTAATGGGATGAGGCCAGACACGAATTGTTAAGATGCTGTATTTTGCAGACTGCAATTGAATGTACAGAGCAACAGATGCAATCAAATCTCACTTTAATTCAATTACCTCCTCAAAAACAAGAAAAATAATTTTTGAGAAGTCACCATAGTAACACTATTAGCAGGCTGGGTTAACTTTTCCCAGTCAGAGTATTAACTCTGACCAGCTCTGGGCTTGAGATGAGTAAAGTTCCCCTCACTAGGCCAAGCCTCCTCCCAGATAGGGAACGGTAGTATAGTGGTAATGTTACTGGGATATTAATCCAGAGGCCCAGACTAGTTATCTGGCAGCATGAGTTCAAATCCCACCATGGTAACTGGGTAATTTAAATTCAATAAATAGCACTTTTGTATCAATAAATAAATCTGGAATTTAAAAGCTAGTAATGGCAACCATCAAACTACTGGACAAGGGAAGGAAGCCTGCCGTCCTTACCCAGTCTGGCCAATATGTGACTCCAGGCCTGCTGCAAGGTGGTTGACTCTTAACAGCCCTGTGAAATGGCCTAACAAGCCATTCAAGGGAAATTAGGAATGGGTGTTAAATGCTGGCCTTGCCAGCGATGCCCACATCCCAGGAACAATTTTTTAAAAAGTTCTAATGCAAAGCAAAATACTGCGGATGCTGAAATCTGAAATAAAAACAGAAAATGCTGGAAATCTCAGCAGGTCGGGCAGCATCTGTGGAGCGAGAAACAGAGTTAACTTTTCAGGTCAATGACTCTTCATCAGACTGAGATTTCTGACAAAGGGTCATGGACCTGAAACATTAACTCTGTTTATCGCGTTTCATTGAGTGGAGTTTAATTTTGTTCTATAAAACTTTGAATATATTAAAGGGGAAATATTGCCCCTAACATCCATACTCTTGCTCTGGAAGTTTGTTTCACTATTATGAGATAGTGCAAAAGCTTTTGTCCATGTTTGTTGCAATACTTCAATTTACAATCGAGAGAAACTCAAAAGGCTTCAATCTCTCCAGAGTAAAGTTAAGTGGCTGGAGCAAAATCATAAAGCCGCGGTCTGCAAATGGATTATATTGAATTAGTAAAGACTAAAATAAAATACATACCTTATTTTCTGCAAGTTCTCCCTGATGCAAGTTGAATTGTGGTGTTTTGCACTTGAGGGTAAACCTGAACGCTTGATTGCTTGATCAGAAAGATAAAAATTGTCAATATGATCATGATTCAGCTACAAGCACTTCTATCCACACATCGAGGCAGTGTAAGTAAGCATGCAATATTGTCTAGTTATAAGATTAACTAGAGGAAAACTGAGAGCCTTGTCCTTTCTGAAATATTAGGTAGATTTTCCTGGCTATGTGACCAAGGAGCTTATACACAGGAAAACTGTCCTGCACCTGAATAGCACCGTCGCCAAGTTTCCTGTATAGCTTTTCAGGTGGATCACAGCAACAAAAATCACATGCAAATAATTATCAAACACCTCTACACATAGATGTCCTATAATAATGTGGGTGCAGTTCACAGGCAGACTGGCCCCAGAACATTTTCCTACATTACAACAGTGACTGCACTTCAAAAGTACTTACATTGGCTGTAAAGCACTTTGGGATGCCATATAAAATGCAAGTCTTGCTTTTGTGCTTATATCAAACTTGGCCCTACTGCTTCTAGATTTGCCATTGAAGGGGTATTTGTTTTAAAGGGGCAGACTGGTATTGTCAAGAATAGTCTTTATCTTTGCCTTCCAGCTTTCAAACTATTGCTTTAGTTTCAATACATGTTTCAGAATGCTGTTTGTCTTTTTTCACTTATTGGCAGAGGCTCTGTTCTCCATGATTTTAAACACCTCTATTAAATCTCCTCTTAGCCTTCCCTGCTCCAAGGAGAACAACCCAGCTTCTCCAAACCTTAGCCTAGAATGTTTGTTTAAAAGTATGTTGAGAAAATTGTGCTACAGAAACACTTTTCTCTGAATGCCTGTTGAGATCGTGTTTCTGATCGGTGAATAAAATGTAGCAAACAGATGTTATCAGTTCGACATTTCTAATTGAAACATGCCTGATCAACTATTTATGGATTTGCTCACCCATATTGTTTCCCTTGCAGGTAAAACATGCCATACAGCAAGAGGCATTTAACAGAAAGAAGCGAGGATATCGAAGCATTAGTGAAATTGGTATCACGATGAACGATCCTTTGTTTACAAAACAATGGTATCTTGTAAGTAACATTCATGCCAGGCGGACAGGGTTGAATTCGGGTTTAAGATCTAAAAAAGTATGGTTTAAATATCGCAACATGCTCATCCAGTATGTGCATTTACTTTTGTTGAATCAGGTAAACACTGGCCAAGCAGATGGAACCCCTGGGCTAGACCTTAATGTTGCCGAGGCTTGGGAATTGGGCTATACTGGAAAAGGAGTAACCATAGCAATCATGGATGATGGTAAGAGCTAATTGAGTGTCATTACAGAAAATCTCTCTTCCCAATATGCACTCACAAGCAGACCACGTGGTCTTTTATTTGATAACTTATTTTGAGGAAGGAAGCAAGTGTTTTAGGTGTCTTTTCCCCTATGTAATTAAGAACATAAGAACATTTTAAAATCTCCAACAATATCTAAAATCCGAAAGAACATAAGAAATAGGAGCAGGAGTAGACCATTCGGCCCTTCGAGTCTGCTCCGCCATTCAATAAGATCATGGCTGATCTTCTACCTCAACTCTTCCTTCCTGCATATCCCCATATCCCTTGATTCCCTTACTTTCCAAAAATCTATCAATCTCTGTCTTGAATATACTCAACAACTGAGCATCCACAGCCCTCTGGGGTGGAGAATTCTAAAGATTCACAACCTTCTGAGTGAAGAATTTCTCCTCATCTCAGTCCTAAATGATCGACCCCTTATCCTGAGACTGTGACCCCTGGTTCTAGACTCCCCAGCCATGGGAAACATCCTCCCTGAATCTACCCTGTCAAGCCCTGTAAGAATTTTATATGTTTCAATGAGATCACCTCTCATTCTTCTAAATTTTATGGAATATAGGCCTAGTCTACCCAATCGCTCCTCAAAGGACAATCCCCTCATCCCAGGAATCAGTCTGGTGATCTTTGTTGTACTCCCTCTATTGCAAGTATATCCTTCCTTAGGTAAGGAGACTAAAACTGTGTTCAGTACGCCAGATGTGGCCTCACCAGGGCCCCATATAGTAAGACATCTTTACTCTTATACTCAAATCCCTTTGTAATAAAGGCCACCATATTGCCCTGTAACCTCACAATAATTGTATTTAGGCTTAAAGACACACATAAAAAATATATCCTGTTAAGGTGATTACAAAGGAATTGTTTCTCTGATTGATACGAAAAGCTGAACTATGCAAATGTACTCGTTCTACCATGATATTTCCAATGCTACTTCTCAGTGCTTCAAACCTCTTCAAAGCTGCTGAAAGATTTGATTTGTTTAGTTTGCAGAACCCCTTTTTATGACTTTAAATTGAGTTTATGTAACCTATTTATCATTTTACTGCAGGGATTGATTACTTGCACCCTGACCTTGCAGAAAACTATGTAAGTACGTAATAGGTTTTCTTGTTTGTAATTCATTTTGATAGGAATGGTGGGTGTGTTGATAAATGTCCCAAGTAATAAAATCTGATTGTATACAGACTGCGAGAAAATGCTCCTTGAGCACAAAATGAACAGAAGCAATAGCTTGGCTGGATTCCCAAACTTTCATTGGTTTACAATGGCTCGGAATTTGCGGTGGCTCATGAGGCTGAACTGTCAGCGCTCGCCTTCATTACCCCTCTGATACTGACCGCAACTTCAGGAATTAGTGCATGAGCATCTAAATGCGGAAATCCTTAAGTTACAGTCAGTCATTCACTGCTCCGACACAAGCTGCACTGGGGACCCCTTCCCCCCATATGGGGGGCATAGGCGACAATCAGTGAAATCTGTGAAATCAGTGAAACTTGGGCTTTTCCATGCTAATATCGCTGTTAACTACCCCCATTAAATGCTAAGCCTTGTTGAATTAGGTGTAACTGTGGTTTTAACGGCGTATTGACTACAAAATTACTGTTCTGGCCCTGTAAAACAAATTATTGTGTTTGTGGAATGTCAAATTTCTCCATTATGATCACAATTACAATTTTTTTTAAACTTAAAAAAAATTGCAGTTTGTTCATGATATTTCAGGCTCTGCCTTATCCCCATGTGAGAGTCATTTCGCTCTCTGTAACATTTTCAAAAAGTCCAGATGAAAGTAGCTTCTCATTTCCTGTTTTTTTTGTCTGTGAGAATCCTTCAATGTGATTTGCTGATTAGACAGCTTGTTAACATCACTGCAGTTCTTCGCTGGGAATCCCCATGACACAACGCTGCAATCAGTTACACGTTGAGGAAGGCAAACTACTTGCCACAGAGATCGTGAGACAGCAAGGCTGTCAGTCAGGCTGGCTTTTGGATGGGAAACCTGGAGAAAACATTTGAACTGCAAAATGTTCGGTAAACCTGTACTTCCGGGTTTCCCGTCAATAACTCCTCCCCCCTCCCCCCCCCTCCAAAGGCACAATCTGGTATATATTGGGGGCCTTGTACTTGTATGGAATGATAACTTCAGTCTAGTATCCCTGGTGCTGTTTCTATCAAAGCTCGTAGAAACCAGTAAGTGGGAGGCTGCTGTAACGACCCAATTTACTGCTGTCTGCTTATCAGTTTGGCTTTAGCGGAAATTCAATGATTTGTTAGTCTCAGTTTTGTAGTCAAAAATGCAATGATTCTTTTGATGCCCAGCACAGATTTGGATCACTATCCCCTGGGATTTATAGAGCTTTGGCACATAATATGCCTTTCTAGCCTCATTTAGGAGCCTCTGATCTGGATAGGAGCTGGTCTCTGCTCTGCTCACAGCCCCGAAACTGCCTTTGGTCAAAGTCACTAATGACATCCTTTGTGACTATGTCTATGGCACGCTATCTCAATTTGCCATCCTCAACCTTTTTGCAGCATTCAATTCCATCGAGCACTCCATCCCCACCACCTTCTCTCTTCCAATATCAAGGTACCTTTAATAAGCTTCAGAGCATAAGCATTGCTCTTTTTCCCTTACAATAACCTGACTGCAGCTAAAACCCCTATTCATGCCTTTGCCACCATCATGTTTTAAGTCCCACTCCCAAGACTTGAGCATATAATATAGGCTGATACTTCATTGCAGTACTGAGGGAGTGCTGCATGTGTAATTGGCCAAGTCCATATCAATGCATGTTATTGTTCCTCAGAAGCTTTAAACTTTGAGTCATGATAATTGGGTGTTCCTAACGTGATAGGGCCAATTAGAATCATAGAATCATAGAAATGTATGGAACAAAAGGAGGCCATTTGGCCCATCATGCCTGTACTGGTCAAAAATGAGCTATCCAGCCTAATCCCACTCTCCAGCTCTTGGTCCCCAGCCTTGTAGATTATGGCACTTCAAGTACATATCCAAGTACTTTTTAAATGTGATGAGGGTTTCTGCCTCTACCACCCTTTCAGGCAGTGATTTCCAGACCCCCATCACCCTCTGGGTGAAAACATTTCTCCTCAACTTTCCTCTAATCCTTCTATCAATTACATTAAATCTATGCCCCCTGGTTATTGACCTCTCTGCTAAGGGAAATAGGTCCTTCATATCCACTCTATCTAGGTCCCTCATAATTTTATATACCTCAATTAAATCTCCTCTCAGCCTCCTCTGCTCCAAAGAAAACAACCCCAGCCTATCCAATCTTTCCTCACAGCTAAAATTCGCCAGTCCTGGCAACATCCTCCTAAATCTCCTTTGTACCTACACTAGTGCAATCACATCTTTCCTGTAATGTGTTGACCAGAACTGTACACAGAACTCTACTTGTAGCCTAACTAGTGTTTTATACAGTACTAGCATAACTTCCCTGCCCTTATATTCCAAGCCTTGATTAATAAAGGAAAGTATCCCATATGCCTTCTTAACCACCTTATCTACTTGGCCTGCTACTTTCAGGGTTCTGTGGCCATGCACTCCAAAATCCCTCTGTTCCTCGACACTTCTAAGTATCTTACTATTTATTGTGTATTCATGGAGGAGTCCAGCTCTAACGTGTTGAAGCTTTGCGCAGAGCCTGGAGACCATTCAGCTCAACAGGAACTGAGTGGTCAGTTCCATCAACACCACAGTGGTGGCCACATCATGGAACCTCTCATGATAGCCCACGCAGCTGCCATGGAAGCTCAGACGGTTGCCATCTTGGCTTTGGGGGCCACTGTTGTCAGGGCCTTCCAGAGTGCCACCTCACTCCCGCACAGTGGCGTATGAGTGCTGAGGTGCAGTCCCAGGGGGCAGCCTTGGATCCATGGGAGAGACATCTTCTGCCCTCTTTCAGGATGGCAGTATGACGGAAAGAGGTGAGTGTGTATTTGGAATGAGAATGAGAGTCCTGCAGCTGCCTTGTGATTGCTGGAGAAGGATGTGGTGCAGGAGAGGGGGAGGGGGGAGTGTTCAATGTGCTGGGGGGAGGGGAGGGGGAAGTGTTCAAAGTGCTGGGGGTGGGGGGAGGGGGAGAGGTGGGAGAGGGAAGTGTTCCAAGTGCTGGGGGGCTGGGGGAGGGGCAAGCATTCAAAGTGCTGGTGGAAGAGGGGGAGGGGCAAGTGTTCAAAGTGCTGGGGGGCGGGGGATGGGCAAGTGTTCAAAGTGCTGGGGGAGGGGAGGGGAGGGGGATGTGTTCAATGTGCTGGGTGGTGGGGGAGTGGGGGGGGGGAATGCTGTTACCAAGTGCAGTGCCGACTAATTGAGATATGCACATACCCTTTCTATTCTTGTCAGGTCGTTGAAACTTTTCCTGCATTGAATCCAGGTCGGAGTGGAGATTTCACTTGCTCTTCCCACGCCTGTTTCAAGTAACTTTTTTGGCAGCTTCTTTCTACCAGATGAAAGGAGGATCTGCCCACTGGTAACCCACTGCCAGCTAAAATCCTCCCTTCTGTGTTATCTACAAAACCAACTTTAACACAACTGTGCAATAAAATAATCCTGTTTGACAGGCAGCAGAGAAAACCCATCTCCTGCTCTTGAATTGATCACAACCCAAAGTCGTGGGCATCACTGGATTCAATAAAGATCCTTTATTCATGGTGTCTCCTATATCAAAAATCCATCTGTCCTACAATACTATCACTGAAACAGCATCGTAAAAATGCTGGCATTTATTCTAGACCTCTGCGCACGAAAAGCTGCTGCAGTTACACCTCCCGTTTCTATCTTAGTCCAAAATGCCCACACAGGACACAAACATAAAATTTCAACATCTCTCCTGCCGGTAGAAGTCTGCGTGAGTTACTATTTTGGCCATGATCTCTGGGCTTTGTTCAGAGATGTTCAAATGCAGAATTAAACCATCGTGTGGTTTGTTAGAACATGATTTGGGAAATTTATATGTTTCTTAGTACCCAATAAAATAGCTTAACAATCTGTCCTCACTGCTGTCTTTTGGTTACATTCTGTTGTTTCTTGTAATACGAAAGGCAGGTTATTTAAATAAGTAATATTAATTAATGGCCCAGAAATTCCGATGTCCCGGGCCTGTACGAAGTTTCTACGGACTCGGGAAGGCATCGGAAAAGCCGGTTTTCAGCATGCAATGCGCATGCATGAAAACCGTCTTTTCCGATTTGTCAAGCTGGAGCTTGACAGATCGCGCACATATCGGGAGCGAGGACATTTGTTTGGGCAAGATTGCGGTATTTATGCATATCTTGCCCAGCAAATGTCCTCAAAAATCTTGCAACTGATAAAAGGAAGCACATAGCCTACTTTTACAGGCGCTAGTGTTTTAAAACATACAAAAACACGTTAAAATAAAATTATAAACACATGTTTTATTGTTAGAAACCTCCCCACTACGGTAAGTTTATTTTTAACCATAATTAAAAAAATGTTTTTAAAAATCGGAAAAATTTTTAATTTTATAAATCGTAATAACTTTAATTTCAATTAATTTTAAATGTGTGGTCTGTTTTTTATTTTTTATTATTTTGTGTGTTTGGTTTTGTTCCCATTAATAGCACTGAAACTCGTAGATACGCGAGTTTCAGTGCTTTAATGGGAACCTGTGAAATACTTACCTGATTGGCTGAGCAGTCACACGTGACTGCATCTTCTGCGTGGGAACCCTCCGGACAGGAGAGTGCTTCGCAGCGTGGGAAGGGAAGGCCTCCCCACCGCAATCCAGGGTGCCTCCTAGACCACCAGGTACTTTCATAAAAATTCCCTGGTCGGGAGGCAATAGCCCGCGGGAAGACCTTGAGAGGAATTTCTGGACCAATAAGTACACCTCTAATTTAGTGGCCCAGATTTTGTGGTCAGCAGTGAACAAACAATGCTCGCTGTTCATTACACTTACACTTGCCCACAGCCTTTCTGTGGACTTTTACACAACGATTTGTGATCAAAACAGCATAGCGTCCTCTACAGGGGATCTGGACCCTGCGTAAACAGGACAAACAACCAAATTGAAGAATCTTTATTGAGACATGCAAAGTTTGAAGCAGGAACTGTAAGGTTGATTAGTTAATTCAATGTAAAATCATGTATAGAAAGCGAAATTAAATGAAGGAAAGAAACATGGGATTAAGAGAGAGAACATAAATTTATTTCAATTTTGTAATTTTTAAAAATCTCCAACAATAATTAAAATCTGAAAGGGCATAAGAAATAGGAGCAGGAGTAGGCCATTCGGCCCCTCGAGCCTGCTCCGCCATACAATAAGATCATGGATGATCTTCTACCTCAATTCCACTTGCCTGCACTATCTCCATAATCCCTTGATTCCCTTAGTGTCCAAAAATCTATCGATCTCTGTCTTGAATATACTCAATGACTGAGCATCCACAGCCCCCTGGTTAGAGAATTCCAAAGATTCACCACCCTCTGAGTGAAAAAATTCCTCCTCATCTCAGTTCTAAATGGCTGGCACCTTATTCTGAGACTGTGACCCCTGGTTCTAGACTCCCCAGCCAGGGGAAACATCCTCCCAGCATTTATCCTGTCATGCCCTGTAAGAATATTGTCTGTTTCAATTAGATCATCTCTCATTCTTCTAAACTCTAGAGAATGTAGACCTAGTCTACTCAATCTCTCCTCATAGGGCAATCCCCCCATTCCAGGAAACAGTCTGGTGAACCTTTGTTGCCCTCCCACTCTGGCAAGTATATTCTTCCTTGGGCATGGAGACCAAAACTGTACACAATACTCCATGTGTGGTCTCACCAGGGCCCTATATAATTGACGTTATCTTTACTCTTATACTCAAATCCTCTTGTAATAAAGGCCAGCATAACTTTCAGTGATTTTTGTACAAGGACACCCAGGTCCCTCTGAACACCAACATTTCCCAATCTCTCACCATTTAAAAAATACTCTGCTTTTCTATATTTCCTACCAAAGTGGATAACTTCACATTTCTGTACAGTGTATTCCAGTTGCCATGTTGTTGCCCACTCACTTAGCCTGTCTATATCCCCTTGAAGCCTCTTTGCATCCTCCTCATAGCTTACATTCCCACCTAGCTTTGTATCATCAGAAAACTTGGATATATTACATTTGGTCCCCTCATCCAAATCATTGATATAGATTGTAAATAACCGGGGCCCAAGCACTGATCCTTGCAGTGCCCCACTAGTTGCAACCTGCCACTCGAAAATGACCCGTTTATTCCTACTCTCTGTTTTCTGTCCGTTAACCAATCCTCAATCCATGCTAGTATATTACCCCTAATCCCATAAGCCCTAATTTTGTTTAATAACTTCATGTGTGGCACCTTATCGAATGTCTTCTGAAAATCCAAATACACCATACCCACTGGTTCCCGCTTTTCTATTCTGCTAGTTACAACCTCAAAAAACTGTAACAGTTTTCCCTTTCATAAATCCGTGTTGACTCTGCCCAATTCTGTTATTATTTTTTAAGCCCCCTGTTACCATGTCCTTAATAATAGATTCTAGCATTATCTCTACTAGAGATGTCAAGCTAACTGGTCTGTAATTCCCCATTTTCTCTCTCCCTCCTTTTTTAAATAGCAGGGGTTACATTTGCTACCTTCCAATCTGCGGGAACTGTTCTATAATCTATGGAATTTTGGAAGATGACAACCAATGCAATCACTATCTCTATAGCCACCTCTTTCTAAACCATAGGATGTAGTCCATCAGGTCCAGGGGATTTATCGACTTTCAGTCCCATTAATTTCTTCAGTACTTTTTTTTTTACTAATACTAATTTCTTTCAGTTCCTCATTCTCACTCGACTCTTGGTTCTCACTATTTCTGGGAGGTTTTTGCATCTTCTTCTGTGAAGGGAGACATAAAGTATTTGTTTAATTTTTTTATTCACATTATAATTTCTCCTGTCTCAGCTTGTAAGGGTCTCATATTTACTTTCACTAATCTTTTCCTTTTTATGTACCTATAGAAGCTTTTCCCATCTGTTTTTATGTCTCTCGCTAGTTTACTCTCATATTCTAATTTCCCTTTCTTTATCAATTTCTTGGTCCTCCTTTACTGAATTCTAAAACCATCCCCAATCCTCACACTTACTCCTCTTTTTGGTAACATCATAAGCCTCTTCCTTTGATCTAATACTATCTTTAACTTCTCCCGCTTCTAAAACTTAATTTTCTGTGCCAGAGAGGCAGTAATTAAAACTTATCACACCATTAAAAATGTACTTACACTGGAATGGACAAGCCCCAACTTTCATTGGTGTCTTTAGTGGGTAAGTACTGCAACTTCATGCCCTTTATGTGTGTGAATGCCAAGTCTTTAAGCCAGTTGCAAAGCTTTTGGAGGATCAGGGAAACTCAGACAGCAAATTCCTGATTTCCGTGTTTAACTGCGGATGTGCTGAAAGTTGCTCTCCGATTTACTCCAACGGTGAGCACTGATAGCCTCACCGTTATTCTCACTGCAAAATTCGGGCTAATATCTTTCAGGAAATCCTGAATGGACTGAATATCTTATTATGCCATATTTGTGCAATTTTAGATTTTAAGCAGAACCCATAAAAATGAGTCAAAATCAGTACCCAGTGAATACAACATCAATTCTTTCTGAGTGGATATTCAAATGTTCAGCGTTGATATAAATCAGAGTACTCGTGTGTAACATGATTTTTAGCAGATGTGGTGACTTCTGCAGAAAGGATCCCGTAGCTTTGTTTTAATTTTGTGCCGATGCTTCCAAAGTTTGTGCATTTTTCCACTACAAGGAAGATGTTGCTCTTATAACTACACTGCTGGTTATTATGCTACGTAAGGTTAGGAATTATATTATCGTTCAAACACTTAGTGCACTCATATCAAATTCCTCTCTCCATATTTTAACAAAGCATTAACCCATTTTTTCAATGTTAATGTCTCCACTAAAATAGCGGAGAAGGAAATTGGACGGGTGCATTGACTGGATGATAGCATTGCTGACAGTAATTTCTATCTTATAATTGCCTTCAGCTATGAAGCAGTTTAGAAGGCTTGTCAATTTAAATTATATATTTTTTATATATTTATAAGCTTTGAGCTGACAATGCCAAGGCAGTAATCATGTAACGTGGACAAATAATTTCCACAAAATATTTTAAATGATTACAAATTCATAATAAGATTTTTAAAAAGTCCCTTAGGAATGCTTCTTAACGTACATGAGCTTTGTTCTGCTGCTACATGCTGCAGCAGCACTTGCAATTGAGGTCCTGGCCTCTGTTTGCATAAAAGCTACATTCTAATTTGTATTTTCACATTGAATGATGACAAACAATTATGTGTTGCTGCAGTCAGTGATGTCTGCTTTACATAGTTTCAAAAATAATGTGAAAGAGCAAATTTCAACCCTACTCGAGTACCCACTGTGATAGCATAAGAATGAGCAAAATATAAAACATTTAACCCAAGAAGAGTTCAATTGATATTTTTTTGAGTTAAGCAATGCCTCGATTTTAAAATTCTTGACCTTGTTTTCAAATCCCTCCCTGGCCTCCCTCCTCACTATTTCTATAATCTCCTACAGCCCTACAAACCTCCGAGATATCTGCACTCCTCCAATTTTGGCCTCCTGAGCATCCCCGGTTTTAATCGCTCTACCATTGTCGGCCGTGCTTTCAGCTGCCAAGACTCTAAGCTCTGGAACTCCCTCCCTAAACCTTTGCACCTCTCTATTGCTCTTTCCTCTTTTAAGATACTTCTTAAAACCTACTCACCTGCCCTAATATTGCCTTATGTGGCTTGGTGTCAAATTTTGCTTGATAACGCTACTGTGAAGCACCTTGGGATATTTTACTATGTTAAATGCGCTATATAAATTGTTGTTGTTGTTTACCAGGAAATTTGATGCCATATGATGTGAATATATTATTGAAAGGGTTGTTCTAAAAATACTTTAGCTCAGAGCTTCGCCTTGGTAGCGGAGGTTTTTTTTCAAGGAATAGCAGATATATTTCTGTGTCGGAGGATACAGCAACATTTCCAGTACCAGAATAAGGTATCTAACGTGTCAGAGGAGGAGGAGTTTGATGGTGGTAACGACCAATTTGTTTTAAAGCTCTTTTATTTTTGCACTCTCAATATCTTTTTAAACTGAAAGCTGTTGTTACTTTAATGAAACAATGCTACACTTGCCTTATTGGCCTTATAATGTAACTAGCTCTGCCTTTCTCATTTCCGTAGAAGAAAATAAGTTGAACGAAGATTACAAACAGCCAATACATTAGACAGAGAATTTTAATAACAGTAACCAATGCTGTTTTAAAATAAATAAAATAAAATTCATCCCCTGTCCTGGGAGGTAACGTGGGTAATTTTCCTGGTTCTGCCCCCAGTTGCACTAAATCACCTGGGTGAAGCGAATATTGGAAAATTGGGTGGGTTGGAACACACACCTGTAAACAATCCAAGAATGCCCCTCCGTTCAGTTACATACCTGTTCACTTAGATTCACAAAGGAATGAATGGCCAATCACATACAAACACCATTGATCAGTTTGAATTATTTATTTCTCCATGAGGTGATTGAAGCAACCTTGTAGTGTCAATCATGGCTCCGTGGGTTGCATGCTTGCCTTTGAGTCAGAAGGTTGTAGGTTCAAACCCCACTCGAGAGACTTGAGTACAAAATCTAGGCTGACATTCCCAGTGCCAGTACCAAGGAAGTGCTGTACTGTTTTTTGGATAAGACTTTCAAACAGAGGCTTTGTTTGTCCTCTCAGGTAGACTGAAAAGATCCCAAAAAGAGCAGAGGAGTTCTCCCTGGTGTCCTGGCCAATATTTATCCTTCAATCAACATCACTAAAAACAGATAATCTGGTCATTATCACATTGTTGTTTGTGGCAGCTTGCTGTGCACAAATTGGCTGCCACGTTTCCTACACTACAACAGTGACTACATTTCAAAAGTACTTCATTGGCTGTAATGCATTTTGGGACATCCTGAGATCGTGAAAGGCGCTATATCAATGCAAGTCTTTCTTTTCTTTTTCTGTATCCAAATTAGCTTGGTATGGGAATCTTGTTGACTCTGTTGATTAAGTCTTATGGTTTTGTTATGAAGCTTGCAATTAAATTTGTCTTTCATGACTTTATTAAGAGCACTGTAAAATATAAGATATTTAATCAGTCTGGAGAACAGGTGTGCAGCGGCTTGTGACCTCCCTTCTTCTTAGGTCTGTTTTAACATGCTGTGGCTATCTTAGCTATATTTATACTCCACATTTATGATCTCGACTATGAAACAAAAATGGTCCAATATTGCACATGCAGGCACCATACAAGGTAGTCCAAGACCATCTAATTCCCCAACTCCCTTTAGCCCAGGGTGAGGGCCTGCAGGAATGGTCCCTAGCAGTCAAGTAAGTTGGGGAGTGGGGTGGGGGGGGTTTGGTAGATGATCACGGTCGGGGGAAGGAAGTCCTTCACATAGGTTCCTTATGGGGTGTGGACGAACACTTCTGCTCCTCCTGGTCCATAAACAAACCTTTTTTAAAAGAAAACAAAATGACTAATTTTTGGGGGTAAGCTGCTCCCAACCAAGAACCAGTCACTCAAAGTTAAAATAGTATTGATGACATCAGGCCCTGACTTTTGGATCTCAATCAGACTCTTCGTCTGCCTGGGGTCTCACTGGTTGCCAAAACGCACCTGCTAAAATGAGGCATGGTGCGAGGTCAGCATGGGTCCAGTGAGCTCCACACTCAGTTTACCAGTGTAGTGTTCCAACTCTCGAGTATTCTTTTTTCCATGTTTTATTCTGGAAATAGGGCATCAGCACTGGTTGGTATTGATTGGCAGCAGTCAGGGATCCTAGGCAACATGACACAGTTGGTGGCTGTATTTGCCTCGGGTTCTCAAACCACAAATGTAAAGAATGCCTAAACTGGCCCAAAATAATCAGGGCAAAATTAACGATTGGAAAAACAGCCAAAGAAAGAGGTTAATTCTGCTGGGCATCACAGATCTCAATGTATCTGGCCATGCCACTGGAATCAAGAATGTAGCAGCAACTGATGGCACCAAAGTATATACCATATAATGCTCCAATTCTTACCAAATCAATGCATTCTATAAAGATGAGAACAGAATGTATGCGGATGATTTTCATTCCCCTTTTTGAGGGAGGACGGGCAGTAGTAGGCTGAAAAATCGCAATGCAGCAGTTTATCAACCCACCCAGAATGGGATACTGAAGTTGCATGATCAGCCATGATTATATTGAATGGTGGTGCAGGCTCAAAGGGCCGAATGGCCAATTCCTGCACCTATTTTCTATGTTTCTATATTTCTATGTTTCCAACCTGTGGAGCAGGCCAGGAAAACAGGTGAGCAGCACCCCCATCCGGAAGGAGCACCCTTATGAAAATCCGTATCCTTTGCCATTTGTAGGACCCCGATGCAATTTTGGTATTTCACTGGGCAGGGTGCGCACAGAGTGGCAAAGCCAATGGTCCTTAAAAAGTGGGTTATAGACTGCTCTGAAAAGCCCCCAAAACAAGCCGTGCTGCTGATCTTTGGGAGGCATGAATGCCCCTCCTGGCTCTACAAAGACCTACCCAATTGCTGACAGTTCCTCCAGCGTTACACCCCGCTGCCCTCCCCTCCCCAGCAGTTTAAGGTCCTATCTCTGATTCGGCTCCATAAAGGAGCTGCCAGATTTCTCGCCTCCTCCCAGCCTCCGATTAGCAACCCGCCTGTCACACTTGTTCTGCACTGGCAGTTCACTGTACATCTTCTAATGAGGCCAGACCATAGAAGTGGATCGAGCCTCTCACTGGTGCTGTCAGGCGGGTGGTTCGATTGCCTACCCCATGTGCATCCCAAACAAAATTCAGTTCCCAGGACTTTAAAAAAAAAAGGGACTAAATTATTGGCCCATAATTTGCAGTCAAAATAACGGTGAAACTCTCGCCTTTATTTATGCGCAAATGCCACAGCAACTTCAGGTGAGGGGCAGATGCGAGATTAAACTTGGAAATCCATAAGTTGCTGTCCGAGATTTTTTTTCTTCAGTCACGGGATCTGGACGTCGCTTCCAAAGTCAGCTTTTATTGCCCATTCCTAATTGCCATTTTAAAGATGGTGGTGAGCTGCCTTCTTGAACAGAGATGTGCTGCTCCACCGTTAGCCTTGCGAAAATGGCATTTCACTGTCTGCCGCACCATTTAAATGCATTGAACGTCCTGAAGTTGCTGTACTCGCGCGGTAGATACGAATGCAACTGGTCACAGAAAGTTAAGTCTTGTCATTTCAAGTGTAAGTACCCTTTTAACAACGTGATAAGTGTTAATTACTGCCAGTCAACCTCTCTGCCACTAAAAATAAACTGTAACAAGTGTGGAGTCTCATTCCTTCAGGTTTCAATTGTTGTTGGAGATTTAAAAAATTTAAAATTTAAATTTTTTAAACTTGCTTTCAACTTTTCCTTTTGGATTCTTTTTACTCTTAGTCCAATCTTCTCCTCTCTTTATTTCTATTTCTATCCCCATTGAATTCATCCATTCTAATTTACACTTCCTTCTCAGTTCTTGTGCTGTTTATTTCACAATCCTTTAATCTTATTGGATAAGAAGATACACAGTTGCATGCCCTGTTCACTCAGGTCCCAGATGCCTGTTTTTCCTCGCTGTGCCATTACCAGCTCGCACTTTCAGAAAATCGCCACAAAAATGTAAAAACCTAAATGTGCAAGGGCAAGTCGAACTAATGGCAGACACCATTAGATACCCTGCCTCAGCAAATGATGACGCATTGTCTATGCCTTGGTCCAATGATTCCCCAACTCTATAAACCCTGCTTCACCTGAAAACATAAAATGTATATTGAAGCCTTTCTTATGAGAGTAATTGCAAAAATAGATGAGAAATTAACTGAAATGATTTTCATTTCATTATTTTGACACAAAATGGAATGAATTGCAATGAGACGAAATGAACGTACATACATTTTTAGAATTTCACTTTGTAATTTGACATAGTGTTTGAAAAATAAAGGCAGGTTGCACCAGGGATTGTTAAATGCAAGTGGCGATATTCCTGCTAATTTGATCAGGGAGCTAAAACTCCTCCAGGCTCTGGTAGTGTAGCAGAAATAGCAGATTCATATGCTGCTCTTATCACATTAAAATTCATATTAGGCTGGACACTAAGCTGTTGTTGAAGAGAATTCTACATTCTTAACAGCTGCATCATATTGAACACCCCGGGGGGATTGGCTGAGGAAGAAGGATGGAACACAAGGTTTTTGTACTTGGCAGTTGACCTTTCTCCAGACACAGGTGGAAAACGGAAAGATAAAATGGCTCTGCCCAATGTCAGATATTAACAGTAAACCGACTTGCTGTCATCATGGCACTATTACAAATTGAGAAAGAAAATTCACAACAATTTTTCTCCTTGCATGGAAGCAGGAGGAAGCCATTCAATCAGATCATGGCTGAACCCTGCCTCAATTCCATTTACCAGCCTTCGCTCCCTGGCCCTTGATACCCTTATCCAACAAAAATCTATCGATATCAATCTCGAAAATTTCAGTTGATCGAGCATCCACAGCCTTTTGGGTTCCAGATTTCCACTAACCTTTGTGCAAATAAGTGCTTCATGATTTCACTTCTAAATGCCCTGGCTCTAACTTTTAGCTTGTGCACCCTTGTTCTGGATTCCTCCACCAGAGGAAATACTTACTCTGTATCTACCCTGTCAGATCTCTTTATCATTTTAAACACGTCGATTAGTTCACCCCTTAAACTTCTAAACTCAAGTGAATTTTAACAATACTTAGAATTTAACCAATTAAGCCCTGGTATAATTCTGGTGAAACGGCACTTTCCAAGGACATTATGGGGGCGAAATTTACCTTCTGTTAGTGTCTCCAAGGTCACTAATGGGGCGCAAATGTGTTTTCACCCGGGGAGGGGGCGCGGGAGTTAGCGGAGGTGCAAAACCTGTGATGCCCCCTCTCCCGCCGGTAGCGTCCCGGACCACTGCGTCTATGGCGATGACGTCATCACCATGCGCAGCGATTCATTTTCGCCCTGCGCCGCAAATTAGACAGCGCCCTGTGAGGCTGCCGAAGGTGATGTCAGCGCCAGCCTCGTGAGTCGTGAACCGGGCTGTGCTTTCCTCGCTGGGCGAAACTTAAAGGGAGGTGTGCTGCGCCATTTTGTTTTCTCCTCCGATTTACCGGTCCGGCTTCCATGAGTTTTCCCTTTAAGTGAAGGGGAGGGCCCTGTGATCATGTAGCGCTCCAACTTTCACGCCCTTAGCGCCCCAGACCTTCCCCCGAGAGGAAGTGGAGCACCCGACATTGCGGTAACCCGAAATTAGGTCAAAGGGCGGGCCTTCCGCGAAGAAACACAATTTAACCCTCTATATCTTTCCTGAGGTTCGGTGTCCGATACAGAATTCAGAACTCCAGATGAGATCTGAGCAAGGCTCTGAACAACTGAAACATCAACTTGCTCACTTTTGAATTCCAACTCCCTTGAGAGAAAGACCAACATTTCATTAGGCCTTTTGATAACGTTTTGTACCTGTGTACGAGCTTTTACTGATTATGTGCACCTGGACAACCAAATCCCTCTGCTTCTCTGTAGTTCCTAGTCTCTCACCATTAAGAAAATATTCTGATTTTCCATTCTTGGATCCAAAGAGGATGACCACACATTTGTCCTCTTTGGCCACGTACTTAGTGACTCCGATGTTAAAGGGGGTGCAGAAACCGTGTGCAGGAGTTCCAAAGCGGGTGGTGCGATGTTGAGACCTGGACAATTTTAATGTATGGGCCTTGTTTGCATTCCGTTTGCCGACTTCCAGACCAAAAACACCTGGGAAGTTGGTGGGGAGCAGTTAAAACCGTGCTGGCCGGAGGAAGAAGGAACCGGTTTCTGGCACTAAGATAAGTGGATAGGTGGTGAGATGGCGGAGGGGAGTGGGGTTGAGGGAATCTTGGCAGGAAGGGGACAATCGGGGAGCAGGGGTGGCCCTGAGGAGCACTCCTTCTCTACCTGGCCCACGAGAAAATTAAATAGGCCCTGAGGACAACCTTTAGTTTTAAACAACCTTAGAAGATATCTTAGAAAATAGACTATTTTTCTCAAACCACACTGCTGATCAGAGGCTTAATAAATCCATGGGGGGCAGTCACAAACATTAATGCGACAGCATGAAGCTTTCAAAGCTGCTGAAATATCTTTTGATGCCTAGAAGCTGGCAGGCTGTCATTGCGTAGATTGGACAAATCTAAATCCATCTTAATAACTACAATAGCAGAAGGTTTTAGAATATATATTCACTGAGTAAACTTCATTTTAATGACAGTTAAGTTATATTATAATTTCAGAAGGAATCTTATTGGAAGTTTGTTCAGTGACCCAGAAATGTCATTTTTACAATTTGCTAATTAATATTTGTAGTTTTGTTTCCCTCAAGTGTGTGTTGCGAATTATCTCATTGAAACATATAAAATTCTTGGAGGGCTTGACAGGATAGATGCTGAGAGGCTGTTTCTCCCGGCTGGAGAATCTAGAACTAGAGTTCACAGTCTCAGAATAAGGGGCCGGCCATTTAGCATTGAGATGAGGAGAAATTTCTTCACTGAAGGCTGTGAATCTTTGGAATTCTCCACCACAGAGGGCTCTGGATGTTCCGTCAATGTGTATATTCAGGACAGAGATTGATAGATTTTTAGACTCTAGGTGAATGAAGGGATATGGGGATAGAGCGGGAAGGTGGAGTTGAGGTAGAAGATCAGCCAGGATGTTATTGAATGGTGGAGCAGGCTCGAGGGCCCGTATGGCCTACTCCTGCTCCTATTTCTTACGTTCTTATGTTCTTATCATTGGCTTGCACATTGTCTTGTTAGTTTCACTACCGGCGCATTATAAGGCAAACATATTAATGAGGCTTCAAGTTGATCAGTAGCAGTTATGAAGTTATTAAATTTGCATGATCTAATCAAACATGGCAACTGTGTGGTTTAACTTGCTACTGGTAGGAAATTGCTTTGTGAGAATGTGTGAAATGACCATTCCTATGGCTAAGTTTTAACTGTGAACTATGTGCTTGAACCCATGTGCAAAGAAGTAATCCTTCATCAAGAGACTGCAATACATTTATATTAGTCATTAAAAATTGAAATGACCAAATAAATATTTAGACAGAATCAACTGTACATAAATGGTATGGGCTGCTGTTCAAGTTACCGCCTTGACAATATGCCTAATAATGATATATTGAACAAACCTTCAAGTTTGTTAATTCCCATTTTTAGTTCAAACATTTACAAAACTGTCTAATATATCATCACCTCATTATTGCAGCCGTAATGCTATTTGCAGACTTTCAGTCAGCACTGGGGCAGGTTTTGTTAGTGTGGGGGAAGAGTTTTCCGTGCATCTTTTGTTTACATCAGGTTCCCCGCCCGGAAGCCAGCCTGATTGACTGTAGGGAGCCTGCAGCTGTGTTAGTGGGAGCGTGGGGTGGGTCCGGATTTGCGGGGGGGTGTGATAATCGCTGATCCCAGGGGGTCCAATTCCAAATCCTGGGGGGCGGTGGTCTGATCATGGGTGGTGGTGGTGGGGGGGGGGGGGGGTGGGAAGAGGTGGTCCAATCAAGTGGGGTGTGTGGGTCTGATCAATGGTCCCAGGTGCACTCCTGCTCCTCCTGGCCCACAAGCAGTGCTGTAAAGCCACTTACCTTTTCTACAAAGCTATCCTCGCCTCCCTTTAATTGCTGAGTTTCCTGAAGCTCAGCAAACCTGACTGGCCGGAGCTAAATGTGGAAGATAGGTTAAATATGAAGCACGCAGCCTCATTATAATATTTAAATGACTAATCCGCATCCTGGGAGCAGGTTGATTGCCCGCCCCCATTAATGGAGGTGGGTTGGGGTCGGGTCGAGGTTTTAAAAAATGTTAACCTCCCACCTGAACCCAACCCACCCGGTTTTTGTTGTTAAAATTATTCCTGATGTTTCTCTTTCAATGAGCATATTATGGAAACATTGATGAATGTGAGTCACTAATCCATTGTTGTATTGAGAAGTTTGCAAAAGTACAGCATTTACCACTGGATAAAACAGACTTTATTCCTGCTTACCTTTGCAATTGTTAAAAGCTAATACTCAATGAGGGGTGAACAATGTACAGATAACAACATTTACTCAGCCATTATTTTTCTGTTTAGTTTTGTCCTGCAACTGTCAACCACAAGTTACAGAAAAACTATTTCCGTACCCACTTTGACTTTAAGTCAAAAGCAAAATACTACAGATGCTGGAAATCTGAAATAAAAACAGAAAATGCTGGAAATACTCAGCAGGTCAGGCAGCATCTATGGAGAGAGAAACAGAGTTAAGGTTTCAGATCGATGACTTTTCATCAGAATGTTGAATTTAAGTGTTCCACACACAAACTAAAAGTTAAGAATCTGATAAATAATAAATCACAGGAAATTGTCCTTAACATCTATAAATTGTTTCGCAGTCATTAACTTTTTTCAGCGTTTTTAGTTTTGAACTGGCAACTTTTAATTTTAATCATGTGTGTGTTGCAATTTGCAGTACAGATATATTCTGTTTTGCAACCTCGGTGTCCTATTTGACCCTGAGCTGATTTTCTCACCCCATATCATCTCCATCACCAAGACGTCCACCTCCATAACTTTGCCGGACTCTGCCCCTGCCTCAGCTCATCTGCTCCCCTCATCCATGCCTTTGTTACCTCTGGATTTTACTATTCCAATACTCTCTTGGCCAGTCTTCCATCCTCTGTAAACTAGAGTTCATCCAAAGCTCTTCTGCCCTTATTGTAACTCGCTCACCCATCACTCCTGTGCTCGCTGACCTATACTGGTTCCTGGTCCAGCAATGCCTCGATTTCAAAATTCTCATCCTTGTTTACAAATCCCTCCATGGTCTTTCCCCTCCCTATCTCTGTAGCTTCCTACAGCTCTATAACCCTCTGAGATCTCTGCGCTCCTCCAATTCTGGCGTCTTGCTCATTTCCGATTTTAATTGTTCCACCATTGGCGGCCGTACCTTCAGCTGCCTCGGCCTTAAGCTCTGGAATTCCCTCCCTAAACCTCTCCACCTCCCTCCTTTTAAGATGATCCTTAAAACCTACCTGTTTGACCAATCTTTTGATCACCTGACCCAATATCTCCTTATGCGGCTCAGTGTGAAATTTCTTTGATAACTCCCCTGTGAAGCACCTTGTGATGTTTTACTACGTTAAAGGCACGATATAAATGCAAATTATTGTTTCCTTTCAAATATATCTTGCAGCAACAAAGTTGATCTCCAACAGCTCAGTGGCCACTACTTTAAATTGATTTATACTTCCCTGTTTAACAAGAAAAAGCTAAAGGTTAACATTACTACAAGATAAAGAGAAATCAATAGTGATATCATTAGTAAACTTCAGGACAGTCTTTTTAACCTTTTGCTCACAGGAGATTTATTGTTTTCTTGAACTATATACCTACTCTTCGAAGCGAGGTAATGGTCTCTCCTACTGGATGTAGCAACCGATGCAAATTGCTTCCTGTTTGTCTGCACTGTTTGGGACTATCACATTACGTATGTGCAAAAATGTAATAACTCATATTTAGTGCATTGCTCCCTCTGCAGAAAAGATGTTAAAACAATTCTATGCAAGATGTTCCGTTTTACACTATTCTATTGCCAAGTGGAGAACCTTGTATAAAGAAAAGAAACATGCTCATTTGAAAGAAAAAGTCATAATAGTCAATTATTTTTAAGTAAATGCATTTCATCTTTATAGTTTACATTTTATATATTTCTTACAGAATGCAGAAGCCAGCTATGACTTCAGCAGTAATGATCCATATCCATACCCCCGCTACACAGATGATTGGTTTAACAGGTAATTTAGACACAACTTGGTCATTCTTTAGTGGTGCCAGGAAACCATTAGCGGGCTGGTTGAAAGATGGAGTGCATAGTTTCTTGTTAAATTATAAATATGCTGGGTAATCGGTGTTACTCAGACAGAGGAGAGCAGTCAGAGTCCATGTTACGTTTGGTATTGATTTTTTAAAACATATACATTCAATGCAAGGCATTTTAAAGTACTTTGGGCTGGATTTTCGTTGGGCTTGCATCTCTATTGGTGCCCCGGAGGGGCGGTAATGGGTCTGCAAATGATTTCCACCTGGGCGGCCAGCTTCCAGCAACCTGCCGGGAAATTTGGTGCCGATTTTGCGGAAAGGTTAAGCAGTACCGCCCGGGAGCATCGAAAGTGCACGTCACCGTTATCATCCCAATCTCAAAATTTGTTTCGCGCTACCCTGTGGCACTCCGTAGCCAACCCAGCTGAAAAAACAGGCTGCCCCGGCAGCAGTGAGGGAAGGAATGACTACACAAGGTAAGTGTGATTGTTTTGTTTTGTTCTATTTTTGTGATTTATCTTTATGTGGGGTGAGCAAGGTATGGGGAATGTTTTTTGTGTTTTATGTGGCGATTTTTTTCCCCCACGGAAGCCTCTCTTAGGGCACTCTGAAATCGGCTCTTTAGCAACAGATTTTCAGTTGCACCGCCAGCCTATTGCCCTAAGAGAAGTGTGGAACGCCTCCCTTAGCGCTCCGCCCCACACTCAGGGCCCAGCTGCTGAATTTTATGGCTGCAGACGCAAACCATTTCCCGGCGCAAAATTTACCGTCCCGCCACCATTATCGCCAGAAAAAGCCTCCAACCAAAAATCAAGCCCTTTATGTTACAGTGTTGATCTATAACAATATGTATATTTCTACATGCCTCTGAGGTTTTTCGATCATTTAACTTGTATTTAAGTTACTGTACTAATATTAACACATCTGAAAATGCCCCGGATTGTACTATTTTCCAGATATTTATAGCTGTGAATTATTTGCTAGTTTTGTGTTTAAGACATAAGCTTGAAAACTTTGCAAAAACGCCTACCAGATATTTATAAAATAATCACCAATTCCGCACCCCCCACAACAAAGGAAATAATTGAGTCGATTTTAAATCGTAACACTCAAAAAATAATTCTGTCAGATAATGCCGATATAACAACAGTCAAAGGCAATTTATTGTGTGAAGTGATTGGATATATTTTGTTGTGATAACGTGTGTACAAATTAAAGTACTGTATAATTTTGATTACAATAGTTACCTTTATATTTCAAAAAATAAATAATTATATTTAAAATCCTTTTTAAAACATTGAATAGTATAGTATTGTTTCTATGCCTGTAGCAGAGGCATACCTGTAATATACAACAGAAAGTGCTTGTAAAGTCTGCACACATTATATAATTGTCAAAATTCTCATCTAATGTTAGAATTTCTAACAATAAATGATACCAGAACTGAAAGATTATATCTATCAGATCTGCTTCCCCGGGCTAGAGAGTCTAGAACTAGGGGTACTAGGCTCAGGATAAGGGGCCGGCCATTTAGGACCGAGATGAGAGAAATTTCTTCACTCGGGGGGGTTATGAATCTTTGGAATTCTCACCCCAGAGGGCTGTGGATGCTCAGTCGTTAAGTATATTCAAGGTTGAGATCGATAGATTTTTGGACACTTAGGGAATCAAGGGATATGGGGATAGTGCAGGAAAGCAGAGTTGAGATAGAAGATCAGCCATGATCTTATTGAATGGTAGTGTAGGCTAGTCTAGGGACGGACTGACCTGCACGTGTGTCCTAATAGTCTTATCAGGATAAATTGAACAATCTGGGGCTCTTTTCTTTGTAAAATAGAAGGCAGAGGGATGACCTGATGGAGGTCTTTAAGATTATGAAATGGTTTGATAGAGTAGAGGTAGAGAAAATGTTTCCAATTGTGGAGAGAGACCAAACTTGGGGCTATAAATATAAGATAGTCACTAATAAATCCAATAAGGAATTCAGGAGAAATGTCCTTACCCAGTAGGTGGTTAGAATGTAGAACTTGCTACCAAATGGAGTAGTTGAGGCGAATAGCATAGATGCATTTTCAAAGGAAGCTAGATTAATACATGAGGGGAGAAAGGGATAGAAGGATATGCTGATCGGGTTAGATGAAGAGGGGTGGGAAGAGGCTCGCGTGGAACATAAAAGGCGGCATGGACCTGTTGGGCCGAATGGCCCGTTTCTGTGCTGTACATTGTATGTAATATGCATGGTCTGGAATTTCCTCGGAGCTGCTCCCAGTCCACTGCCGTAGCTTAGCTGGAAGTGCAGTAAAAACGCCATTTCCGGGTCTAAACAGGGTTTCCCCAAGAGAAGGTCTGAGTAAATTCTGGGCCTGTGGTGTTCCAATAGAATCATTGAGGTTGTCCTGAGATTTGCTTGTAAGTAGCTTTCTCCCCAGGATATGTCTGGTTTTGTGAAAAAAGTGTATTAAGCCTCTCGATGCCTTGATTATCATCAAGGGATCTGATCAGTGCATCATCGGACTAGTTGTACATTGCATTGATGCTACTGACTAACTGTCCAGTGGCGTTATTTACAGAAATGATAATTCAAGGAGATAACTGCTGGCAAACAGCTATATAACATGTATATACATGATAACCAACACAAGGAAGAACATTAGGAGACATTTAGGAAAGGACTAATCCATTGGAAAAATTCAAGTTTATTTTCAGTCAGGGACTGCTCAACTCGAGCATTATCTATTGTTCTACTCTTGGGTACAGTTGTTGCTATATTAACAATTCGGTACAATGCGTTGTACATTTCCTTAGTGATAATTAAGACACCCACAGCCTTAATTACAATTTTTCACAGTAGACGATATATCATGGCACACAGTTAGATTTGGAACTCCCGAAGTATTGTAGTAACTTGGTATTTCAGATATTTTTGTTAAGTCTATATTTACACACTATGCACACTTCACAGCGAGACTGATCATTTTGTTTCTTCCATTTCCTCAATTAAAACCCTTGCTAAGTAACACCGCATCATTATTACACATGTTTCTTGAATGGGTGGCAATGTTTTCAGATTTAATGAATAAAATGGAAGCAAAATGCAATGTTGCCTTGTTTGTAGTTTGTTATTTTCTACAAAATATGGACAGTCATCCCATTATTCACAAAAAATATGAAAATATAACTCTGAGTGAAATTGTCAGTATGGTGCTGAATAAGGAATCTAGTCCAAAATTTTATGTATGACTTACTTAAAAGAAGAAAATTGTTGACGTTTTTAAAAATAAATGTTCTTGCAAAAACAAAAAACATGGGGGTGATTTTAATCCTACTCGCTCAGCAGAAACCTGGTGGGTGAACACTGGCAATTACCTTTCCAAAAGTCTCCATGATCACAATATCTGCAATCTTAACCTGCTCTCCTGAGCAGGCAGCAAGGACATGCATCCGGAGCCAACAGGGTCCTTCTTTACATCAATGATACCATTGAGACCCGATTGTAATTTTAACTCAGGCCTGAGGGTAATCCACCTGGAGTTAAAATCGGGGCTGAAATTGTTTGTAAAACAATGATATTATAGCTAGAAAAGAATAATTGAAGAGTGATATATTTTTGTCTAATGGTTATGGAAACTTCTTCTGCAGCCACGGAACTAGATGTGCTGGTGAAGTATCTGCTGCTGCCAACAACAACATATGTGGTGTAGGGGTTGCTTACTCCTCAAGAGTGGCAGGTATGGCATATCTTTAAAGATAGCTTAAGGACCAGCAATAGCAATAAAACAAAGGAGCCGCAAAACTGCACATTTTATTGTATGAATACAAAGCAAAATTAAGTAACCATGAGTAAAATAACCTTATTTTTTAGAGAGAAAAAAATTCCTTAACGATTGAGGGGTAAAAATTCACCTCGGGCCGTGGCGCTATAGGGACTGTGTCAGATCGCCCCTGTTCTATGCAGTGCCCGATATTTAATTCCATTGACTGCAGTGGAACTGAATATCAGGCGCTGTGTATAACGAGCAGCCGATCCGATACCGCTTGTCTTCGGCCACCGCTTGAGATGAAGTTGTACCCCTGAATGTTAATTTAATTTATGTTGATTATACCTCAGTGAAGCCCCGTGGGATGTTTTTCTACATTGAAGACGCCAAATAAATGCGCGTTACTGTTGTCAATATTATATTAATTGAATTTAATTTTGCTGCTTGCTGTTTATTTTAAATGAATAGTACTTGTCTATGATTTAATGGTTCTTTGCACTAAAATGTAAATGAAAATTCACTTGCAATGCAGCGAGTCTTCAATGTTCAATAATAATCTGCAGACATTATGCTGAAGTGCATGACATGCATGTTATTTGCTGTGGTTGGACACTTCACCCACTCAGGTCTCCTGGGTTGCTGTGAGATCTGATTCCTGCTATGATCTCTAGGTATGTGACATAATTGAATGGTACAGTGTTGTTTTGATGCCTGTAGCAGAGGTGTAACTGTAATATACAAGAGACCGTTCTTGTAAAAACTGCACACATATAATTTTCATAATTGAAGACTGATTTTGAGTGCTGGGTACATTGGCATAGTGATTGCTTTATTGCAGCACTGAGATAATGCCTTGTTATGTACAGTTTGAAAAATGAATCCTGACATTAAATTGCAATTTACCATGCTAGAGTTGGCAACCTATTCCCACCAATCAATATTATGATACCACAATGCACTGCATTCACTTCATCTGCCATTCTATTTTTTTGTCCTCAATATTTTCTGTCTTATTCGGTAAAATCTGCTAATTGGACAACTGTTTCATCCAGTAGTTTACAGACGTATGTCCTTTAACAATACCACAAATGTTAGACGTGTAGATGCGAGATAACTTTGTCAATTTTGTGCGTCCTTATTATCATAAAATGATAGAGGAATGGACCACTCGACTTACAATAACAAGAGTGTTCTAACACAGTATCAAAGGCAATTGTTCGTAAAATAAATACATTCATCCCAAGTTAGATTCTGAAAATCTCATCCCTATTCTCATTCCTTCTACTAACTCACCTATAAACTAAAATTAAACATTAAACAAAATACCAACAAAGTCTTATTCCTTCAAATCTACATCTAATTGCAATAAAAATATGAAATCCCCAAATTATTTGTCTTTCCTTCCAAACACAAAGGGTGGAATTTTAACCTAAAGAAAGGGTGAGTTTGGAGCTGGGGGTAGTTAAATAGTTACAAATCAGATTCTTGACCTTAACCCGCCTCCAACCCGCCCACTTGCAATTTTAACGGAGGTGCATTGGGGGGTGGGCAGCCAAACTTCTCCTAGGAGGCTGGACTCAATGTTATAAAGAGGCTGGACGTCTCTTCTTTAACCTCCATTTTGTTTTTAACTGCATCTGGTCACGTTTTACACACTTGATAAAACCTGGCAGTTACAGCAAGGTGAGGACTGCTGAATCCAGAAGGTAAGTGCCTTTATGTTTAACTCCTGAATCCAGGGTCCCTGCCTAGCCCACCCTCCATGATCAGAGACACCCCCTTGAGGCTGTCGATCATCTTCCCGGACCACGCCCCTCCCCCCCACACCGATGATCCTGAGGCTGGCTCTGATCCTCTGATGGTCGGCCCCGATCTGCTGCCTTCCCCCCCCCCGTCCCTCAATGGCCCCAATCGCTTGCCTGCCTCCCCCCGCCAACCCGTCTCTCGACGGCCACGATCCTCTGTTGACCACCCCGGTCTTCCAGGGGTCGACACCGACCCCCATCCGATTGCTCTCCCCCTCCTCAATGTGGCCCAGTGCCACAGGCCTCTCCATCTGACTGGCTGCGGGTGGGAAACAGAGGCTTCAGGTACAAATCAGGCCCTGCCGTTAAAGTTGAAAAGATCCCACCAAAAACCTTCCCAATACATAGCCCATGCCACCACAACATAAATCGCAAAAAAAAATGAAAAACAATCACACTTACCATGAGGTGGACATTATTTATCTCACCGCAGCTGGTATAGGTCGGGTTGGGCGGGACTCAAAAATCGAGCCAGTGTTGCAACCAGGGACCTTGCACACCGGCTCGCCTCTTCCGGGCGATAATGCTCCGTGCCCCGCCGAGACTGGCCCCAAAAACCCCGGTAGGGCGCTGGAAGCTGGCTGCCCACCTGGAAGAGCTCACTGCTGCAATTTCCGCCCGTTTAGGACGAAAACAGAGGCGAACAGGAGCGGAAAATCCAGGCCCTTATCTTCACCGTCTGCCCTGAAACACCTTCTAGGTCTTTCTTTTATTTTCTTTTTAGGGGTGGGCCTAGTGTTGGATATTGGCAGGACCATTTAACCTATGATATGTCGAGTTCTTTGTCTGAACTCTTGGGAGAAACTCTCCTCTTCACATCCTCCCAAGGTTGGAGTCAGACATGCCATTCTTGACCTTCAGATTTTGGAGCTGCCTATTATCAATTATTTATGTTCATGCTGTTCAAATAGCTTTAGCTATTGTGCCATGGAATGAATTCTTCAATTCTAACACCAGTCTGAAGAGGCTTTTTGTACTC
This sequence comes from Pristiophorus japonicus, assembly GCF_044704955.1. Classification (NCBI taxonomy): domain Eukaryota; kingdom Metazoa; phylum Chordata; class Chondrichthyes; family Pristiophoridae; genus Pristiophorus; species Pristiophorus japonicus. Next base: position 125,311,997 of record NC_091985.1, on the reverse strand, counting down.
AAGTTATTTCTTCCAATTTCTTACAGCACGTGTACAGACAGGTGAGAGGCAGCTCTTGACACGGGCTGCTGCTAAGTGAAATCGGCTCTCAGTTATGTCCATCAAAACTAAATAAAGCTGAAATGAATGAATTTAAGATAAAACTGCTCCCACACCTGTTCTATGAAACAAAACACAATGGCAAATAGTGGAATACTCAGCTCATCCCATTTAAGCAACAAAACATTATAAATCAATGTTCTACTTCAGAACTTATAAATTATGTCAGGTATTCTTCAGAATAAACTGGACATTTCTATGTCCCTCACTCTATACATTGCATAATCGAATTGGATGCTTCTCAAATAATCATGCTTGGGGAAAAAAAAATGCCAATCCATATTCAATTAAAACTGATTTATTTTATTCAACTTTAAATAATACGTGAAGTACAAGGATCAAAGCTGTCTTTCACATGACCTCTTAATATCTCACAGGCATTCGTATGCTGGACCAGCCATTCATGACTGACATAATAGAAGCTTCTTCCATCAGTCACATGCCTCAGATTATAGACATCTACAGTGCAAGCTGGGGGCCAACTGATGATGGTAAAACTGTAGATGGACCTCGTGAGTTGACCTTGCAGGCCATGGCTGATGGTGTTAATAAGGTAAGAATGGAGGGTTGGGGAATTATAGAAACATCATCGCTACGACATGTTTGAATTGGTATGGAAAAGAGGAATGCAATTGCCGGCACAAATGTGATGGGCTGAATGTCCTCCTGTGCTGTATGATTCTATAATTACGGTGTTGTCATGTGGTGGAAATTGTATACACATTTCTTTTCCTAGGTTGCAAAGTTTTAGTTTCAGGATTCCATATTTACCAGCAAAGTTAACCGGAGCTGGAACCTATGGTGTTGGTGTGGGGTGGTGTCAACCTGGCGCATCATGTGGCAGCCAGGGTGTACAGCGTCAAGTGAAATAAATCTGACCATGATGAGGCCATCCCTGGCATCCCGGGCAGCAATGTGATCAGGTGCTGATGCCCTGTGTCCTGTGCAGCATCAGTTGATTGTGGATAAAGTTGGTGTTGTTGTTGATGCTGCTGGTGTGCCTGGTGCTGCTGGTGTTGGGGTTGATCATGGTGGGATTCCGAGGACCAAGGTGAGAGTTTCAAAGGCACCGATACTGATGGAATAGATGGTAGGAGAAGTAGTGATGACAGAAGCGATCTGTCAATGGTGGGAGCGGTAATGAGGTCAGACTGGATGGAGACCTGTGTAGAGATTGGAGCATCCTGAATTTGTAGTGGAAATGCAGTTTTGAGAAGCTAGTGGGTAAGGGAATATATCTCAATCAGCTGTCAACTCATCAGCTGATTCAATGACCACTGACCTCCTGCCTCAGCTTCACAGACAAGGTCCAGGCACAGCGGGAAACCAGTGGGCGACCTGTCAAATCTAAAAAGCCGGGAAAAAACCTTTGATAAGTGGCTATCAACAAGGCACTAATGATTTTAATGACCTCCTTCGCCACTGCGTACAGGGTCTGCTCAGTGCTGACAGAACCAACATTTGATAAAAGCGCATGGCGGTGGTTTCACACCGGGGTCCCAACCCGCTGGGGAGAAAAACACTTTCCCACTGGACCTGCCACCATTGTGCCTGCTGACCCCCCCGCAACATCCAGCCCATAGTGTCACATATATTGTTAATCATGCCAATGTTTTGGTATATATTAGTGGATTGTATAAAAACGGAAATTATCCTACAGGTAGGCAAAAACAATGAATAATCCTACAGAATGTTTATATGGCATTTTAGAATAGATTTGAAATCTGCAGGATGTTTGTAAACTATGGTACTACTTACTACTTTCATATGACATGAAAAGCTTATCATGGGATGAAAACAAAAGCAAACTACTGCGGATGATGGAATCGGAATAAAATCAGAAAATGCTGGAAATCTCAGCAGCTCAGGCAGCAACTGTGGAGAGGAAGCAGAGTTAACGTTTCAGGTCGATGACTCGGGTCTGCCGAAGGGTCATCGAACTGAAACGTTAACTTTGCTTCCTCTCCACAGATGCTGCCTGACCTGCTGAGATTTCCAGCATTTTCTGTAATGGGCTGTCTAGTTTGGCTATCCATTCGCTGGCCTCACCGAGTGGAGAAATGAGGTGCCTCCCGCAACAGATCTCAGCGGGCAGGTTAATGTGATGTGTTCCAAGGTCTGGGACTTATGGCCACAGTTGCACTTCGGGTCATCTCTCATCTTCCACTTGTGGAGCAAGCAGCAGCATCACCCAGGCCCTGTGCGGATTTGGTTGAGCGCTGTTCACTGTCCTGTCTTTAAAGCCAGGGACCTCTGCTGTTGGGTCAGTGACGAGGTCTTGGTTCTTAATGTTGCATGAGTCCCACGATTCCGTCCAACTGGATAATGGGTTGATACCAACTGCATGTATTTTGTCTTTTGTTTCCCAGAATGGCCGGTGCGATTTTAAGCGCTTTTGTGGTGGGGTTTTCAAGATTTCAACTCCTTAACTTTTGTGCACTGACATCGTTTTTCCAGTTTTGACAATGCCAATGGCTCCTTCCTATAACAGGGTAGTAATTCATTCTATCCATTCGTAGTCAGTCTGGCAATCTAAGCAACAAATTTAATAGTCCACCAAAATGTTTCTGTTCTGCAGGCTGCAGTAACAACCATCTAATGTGATTTGTCTCCCTTACAGAGACAGGACTATTCCCACTGATCAGTAACGTCTGAAATTATTGTGTAAGGCAAAGCAGAAACAATTTCAAAAACAAAGGCTTCAGTGCACATAGAGCATATACAAAGTCCTATTTTCTGAGTATTAATTTTTTTAATTATTCACATGTGTAGTTAATCACTGCTATAATAAATGGAGTATATGCAGCGCCTCGCCCCTTCCTATCTCTGTAGCCTCCTCCAGCCCTACAACCCTCCGAGATCTCTCCAATTCTGGCCTCTGGCACATTTCCGATTTTAATCGCTCCATCATTGGCAGCCCTGCCTTCAGCTGCCAAGGCTCTAAGTCCTGGAATTCCCTCCCTAAACCTTTCCACCTCTCTCTTCCTTTAAAACCCTCCTTAAAACCTACCTCTTTGACCAAGCTTTTGGTCACCTGTCCTAATATCTCCTTATGTGTCTCGGTGTCAAATTTTGTTTGATAATGCTGCTGTGGGACCTTGCTGTGTGCAAATTGGCTGCCATGTTTCTTACATTACAACAGTGATAACACTTCAAAAATACTTCATTGGCTGTAAAACACTTTGGGACGTCCTGAGGTCATGAAAGAGGTGATATAAATGTAAGTCTTATTCGTATTATTTTTTATTAATATTGACAGGGTTAGCTATCACATAAAGCAAACATGCCTGGGCTTTAATGGTAATTTTTAAAATTATCTGCATCTGCAGTTACTCACTGCTCTAATAGATGGAGTATATACAGCGCCTTGCCCTTCCCTACCTCTGTAGCCCCCTCCAGCCCTACAACCCTCTGAGATCTCTCCAATTCTGGCCTCTGGCACATCCCTGATTTTAAACGCCCCACCATTGGCTACGTTAAAGGCACTATATAAATGCCAGTTGTTGTTATATGCTGGAGTGACAAAGGTAATTGGATGCCTCTGGATTGTCTCCAGCTTGAAGTCTGGGAGTGGGGGAGAGGGGAAGGGGGGAGTCAATGTGAATGATTTCTTTAGAGACTACTCCCTGGATATCTATGGTTTTTACTTCCATGTTCAGTAGGTAACTTTTGCTCTATATTACATCTGCACAAAGTGCTTCCCTTGGAGTTCCAGTGAGTAGTAATTTGCAAAGTTTTGCTAAAGTGTCCTGCATAAGTATATTTTAAAACCCAAAGTTTCAAAAAATAAGCAGGGAGGTGCCCTTCAGCAATGTACTCATCAGTGATGGCACTTGACCACAGAATTACTCTCCCCTGATGTGGAAAAATGTAATGGGCTCACTTTTCCCCAAAGCCGTTTTTTTGGTGTACTTGAAGAGTTACACCTGTTTTTTGGGGCCCAACTGCACCAAAAAAAAAATCATCCAATTTTACCCGTTTGAATTGTTGATTTTGGCGCCACCTAGCCTGTCCTTTAGCTTTGGGGGGGAGCCTAAGATTTGCACCCAAAAGATCGGGTTGCCAGGGTAACCAGGGACACACTGCGGGCTGAGGCTGGAAAGTGAAACATACAACACACTCTGATCAGCTCACAGCAACCTGCTCAAGCACCTTACACATTGCAGCAGCATTCCAGCATTAAATTATTAAAGTTTTTAATCCAAAAGTTTATCCCCCCTGATCCTCCACCCCCCCCCCCAACGCCCTCCCGATGCCGGTTACCGCTGCTAGCCCTGGCCAAAGGGACGCTCCCTCCTGATGTTGGTTGCCGCTCCTAACCCTGGCCGAAAGACCTCCCTCCCCCTCTCTCCTCTCTCCTCCCCCTGTCTCCCGTCTCTCCTCTCTCTCCTCTCCTACACTCTCCCCTTTCTGTTGCTGCTGTCCGGGCCCTGGAACTGCATCTGCTGCACTGATTTCCTTACCGGTGCTGATTTTGTTAACTGCCCAGAAGGTTTATCCACAGTGGCCACATACGCCGTCCTAAGAAAGATTGGAGTAAATTGGAGCTGGCCAAACTTGCTTAAATGGCCAGAAATGGCGCGAGTGGCAGGTTACGCCCTCAATGATGCAAAAAAAAAACCGAACCTATAAAAATCGTAACTGAGTTTCGCTGGCACACAATCTTTGGGGAAACTTGGATATTTTAATTTAGGCTAAAAAAAGCGGCGCACACCCAAAAAACGGTGCAGATAACTGGGGAAAATTGAGCCCATAAGTATAACATTTAGGGGAGACTTTCCTCTGTCGGTGTTTGACAAATACAGCAAGCTTTAGGTGTACCGCACATGGGAGGAGTCATTGCATCTTTTTGGCAGACTCCGTTCAAAGGCCTACAACTCTGGTTGGGTCACTGGCCTGTATATCAGGGAGGAAATGGGAAAGCAGTTGCGTGCCATCGAGATCAGGGTTTCCTGGCTGTTATATATGCAGACTATAGATATACTCTCTGTGTAGTCACTGTATAGTTGCATAAGATGGAGACTTGTTTACCTGATGTACTATCAATAAGGTTTATATGTGTATATACTATGCTGGCACCACTAGAGGGTGCAACTGGTGGAGACTGGGGTTTCCTGCCCCTGTGGCAGAGGCTGTCCACCAGAGGACACTGCGGTGGGAGACCTGAGGGTCACCTGCATATGTGTGCAGGGCCCAGTATAAAAGGCTGCTCACCATGCTTGTGCCTTACTCTGGAGTTTGGAATAAAGGACCAAGGTCACTACAGTTTGAGCACAATACATTGCCTCGTGGAGTCATTCATAAGTACATTACGGACGTAATAAACCGGTGACGAGAATATGGACTTTCACGTGATTATGGCTACCTTTGGCACACTAAAAGACTTCGCAGAGGGTGATAATTGGGATGTCTTAATGGAAAGGCTCGAGCAATAGTTCGTAGCAAACGACCTGGCAGGGGAGACGGACGCATTGGCGGAGAAGCGCAAGGCTATACTGCTGACCAGTTGTGGGCCCAAGGTCTACTGCCTCGTCAGGGACTTGCTGGCACCCACGAAGACCAAGGATAAGACATACGATGAGCTGACTGAACTAATTCGCAACCAACTAAAACCAAAAGAGAGCATCCTCACAGCCAGGCACAGATTCTACACTCACCTGTGGGCCAGGAGACTTTTGGCACGCACCTCAACGAAGCATTGCGAGACATCTTCATTACAGAAATTGGCCACGAGGGCCTCCTTCACAAGCTATTATCTGCTGACACCACAGTCAACCTGCAGAAGGCCATCAGCATCAGTCAGACGTTCATGACCTCGACCTGCAGCACCAAGCAAATTATTCATCCTGTGGACTCAAACCCAGCAAGTACTATACACAGAATGGTGCCTTTCACAGGCAAGACTATAGAACGTGGCTCTGCCCAGGGCAGAGCACAGACATCAGGGTTCCAGAACTCAGAGTCCACCGACGGGTGCTAATCGAGTAGCAACATGCTGGCGTTGCGGAGGAAACCATAGGGCTCATCAGTGTCAGTTTGCTGAGTACATATGCAAAGCCTGTAACACAAAGGGCCACCTCTAGCGTATGTGTAAAAGAAATACGACTCACCGTCTAGCAGAGGAGTCGGTAGATGACTTTGAATCCAGCGGGGAGTATGATGATTTGGTCAGAGAGGCAGCTCAGCCCCAAGAAGAAGTGTATGGAGTGTATACCTACACCACCGATTGTCCTCCAGTGAAGATGGAAGTCGAGATAAACGGCGTTCCAGTCTTCATGGAAGTGGACACGGGAGCGAGCCAGTCAGTGATGAGCCAGGATGCCTTTGAGAGGCTATGGAATGAAAAACGACCCGAGTTGGTTCCAGTACAGGAAAAGTTGCGCACCTACACCAAAGAGCTGATCCCAGTCCTTGGTAGTGCGGATGTAAGTGTAATCCATAATGGCGTGATGCACAAGTTACCTCTCTGGATTGTCGCAGGTGATGGTTCAACGCTACTCGGAAGAAGGTGGATGGGGAAGATCTAGTGGAAATGGGAAGACCTCTTCACTCCAGCAATCGATGTCCCCCGTGCTCAGAGGCAGAGCAAAACCTCACCTTCGCTTGGGCCAGGCACCAGAGAACAGACCAGTGCAGCACCTGAGGCACAGACCATCCATCATGACTGCATGGCAATGATCTGACCGGAACGACCTAAAAGTACTTTCCCGGCTCCAGTGGCAGGACTCCTGGGGAGGAAGATCGAATTCACAGACACTCTTCTAGCTTTTGTGGCAGAATCGCGGGAGAGAAGGATCAAGGCAGTCGACCTCGAGGACAGAGGCAAGATGGCGTCCCTGCTACGGCGAGGTGCAGTGTGACTGGAAAAAAGATGGCCACGGCTAAACCACAAGGTGCAACGCTGAGGGACCAACACGTGGTGTCTAACAAAGAATTTGATTGGGATAAAGCCAGCAGGGTTCTCTTAAAGGAGACCCGCAACCAACTGAACTTAGAGATATTGTATGTATGGCAATCAATGTAACGAACCGATTAAGATTGTGAACAAAATGTTGTTGCGAGATGTCGGTACTGTAAAGAACAAAATGTTGTTGCGAGATGTCGGGAATAGAGTGTCCCCAAAAGTAGCAAGCGAGCAAATTCAGGAGGGTAAAGGCGCTGATCCTGATGCCCTGCCCCAGGTATCCCCACAAGTTATAGACCAACGACCTCAGGAGGGTGAAAGCACTAATCCTGATACCCAGCCCCAGGTCTATCCCATGTTGCAAGCATCCAATGGCACTATTTGCCACGGACCTGAAATGAAAACGGTGCCTATACACGCAGTGGGCCGCTGTTGCCCACTACCCGGGTGGAGACGGCGCAGCCCCCAGACCCAGTCACTACCTCGGCCATGTCCGGGAGCGAAAGGTCAGAACCAACGAGTTCCCCAAACAGGACCTGGAACAGCCAGGTTCCCAACACCATTAGAGAGCAGGCAGCAGATTCTACAGCACTCAAAGGAAGACAGGGAGGCCAAACACATCTGTGGCTCTGCCCACCACCAGGCATCGGCAAAGGCCCTAAGTCCTGGCAAGGTGAGCGAACCAAGACCTCCCCGCTAGCAGGGGATGCAGCTAGCGGGGAGGTCTTGGACCCCGTACGGTTGCTCTGGAGCTAGCGCCCTCGCATAACTGTACTGCTACCTCAGTACCGACCATGACTGAACCATGAATGCAATCTACTCAATCCTGGCGCACGACCGTAAAATGTAAGAAATGTAAGTCACTGAACCAAGGTGTCACGATACAAACTGATACAAAAATTTTTTTTATTCCTTTCTTTCTACTTGCATTGTGTCTGATCCTGTATGTTAATGTAACGGGCCAGCTGCATGATCTCGCTGTGGGGTGGGGGGGTGGGCAGGGAAATGGATGTATGTAGCCATGGACACACACATGGATCACACCCAGAACCCACTGGAACCTCCAGTGCATCATCGAACCATCCAAACTGGTAACCACTACCTAATGTTGTGGCAAAAGGACTTAGGGGTTAACAGGGAGAGAGCCAAGCCAAAGCACAGCCAAGGTGCAAGGGCTATTGGCACGTAAGTCTGGGGAGAGCTAAGCCAGAGCACATATGCAAAGGTCATTGGCACAAAGGGCTTGGGGGAGAGTGATGTTATATATGCAGACTATAGATATACTCTCTGTATAGTCACTGTATAATTGCATAAGATGGAGACTTGTTTACCAGATGTATTATCAATAAGGTTTATATGTGTATATACTATGCTGGCACCACTAGAGGGTGCAACTGGTGGAGACCGGGGTTTCCTGCTCCTGTGGCAGAGGCTGTCCACCAGAGGCACTGCGGTGGGAGACCTGAGCGTCACCTGCATAGGTGTGCAGGGCCCAGTATAAAAGGCTGCTCACCATGCTTGTGCCTCACTCTGGAGTTTGGAATAAAGGACCAAGGTCACTATAGTTTGAGTACAACACATTGCCTCGTGGAGTCATTCATAAGTACATTACAGACATAATACTGGTTACTGCTGGAGAACAGCCAGAAGCCCCTGGGTGCTGTGAATCATTCTGGCTTCGGCTGACATACAAAGTTTTAATTTACTTGGATAATCTTCAGCCACCCTGGGACAACTGTGGACCGTTCTCCAGGTGTCCCTCTGTTGGGGTGGGGAAAGATCGTAAGTCCAGGAAGCTGGAATAGGAAAACTGCCAGATCGGAAAGCTTGGGGGCGGAGAGGACAGTTGAGACCTGCTGTTACTGGTCTTCACCCCATTTTCCGTCTTCCTGCACTTGCGGAACACGGATTCCCCAGGCGTAGAGCTAAGGAAAATCTGCTCTAGGAGCTCGTGAATTGTGAGGCCTTTATCTAAGAAATATCTCCATGTCCAACTTATGTTCCCACCAAGAAAAAAAAAGTTACTTGAAAAACCATTAAAACCCAGGCATGTTTGTTTCACGTGATGGCTACCATGTCAATATTAATAAAAATAATATGAATAAGACATATTTATATTGCCCTTTTCATGACCTCAGGACCTCCCAAAGTGCTTTACAGCAAATGAAATATTTCTGAAGTGTTGTCACTGTTGTAATCTAGGAAACACAGCAGCCAATTTGATAATGACAGCAATGTGATAATGACCAGATCATTTATTTTTAGTGATGTTGATTGAGGGATGAATATTGACTCCAGGACAACAGGGATAACTCCCCTGCTCTTCTTAGAAATAGTGCCGTGGGATCTTTAACGTCCACCTGAGAGAGCAGACGGGTCCTCGGTTTAACATCTCATCTGAAATGGGATTAACCAGATAACTCACAAACCAACTTCACAAGTGGGAATTATCACATCACTGGCATGGTGTTCTAGTTATCACGCTAGTAGTTATTTTTCAGCTGAAGTAAAGTTAAATAAAGTTAGAGCTTTTATAGTTTTTGTCAGCATTGAAAAACAATTGAAGCTGGTTCATCATATGACCTTGAAATCCATGTGGCAATTTTTTTTAAAATTTGTTTTTCCACAGAAGTATTGTAAATCAAGAACTTGCACCAATTTAATTGGGAAAATGCTTTTGTGTAATTTTATCCTTTTATCTGTAAATGTATTATCTTTTATTACTGTGACAGACTGAACTTGAATTCAGAACAGCTGAGGGGGATTTGCTGTGTACTGCAGATCTTTTGCACTTTGTAGACAAACATAATTATTAATTAAATGTAAGATGTGAGTGATACATTGGGGAATGTCCATGTGGCTGATGTAATGTGATCTGTATCATGCAAAGAGTGTGGTGATAAAAGGTACCTGCAACATCCAGGTCACAATGTGAGCTGATATCCTCGCACATTGACTATGCTTTACCCTTTCATCACTGAGGCACCGGGGAGCCATTTCCGTCTCTCTACCAACCCGCTTTTTGGCATGACTAATGTTTTTTTAAAAAGAAACTAGTGCTGAAGTTACGCCAGAGACCGCCCGATGCGACATTCGAACGGATTTTGAAATAGGCAGCCAGAGCTCCTAGATAAAACCAACAGGAGCCTAAAATCAAAATGCAAACTGGGGTCGTGCATTAGTTTAAGAACTCCAGACATCAATTTGGTTGCCATCGCCATTGTTAGCGACAGTTCAACAGTCGGCCCACAGACCATGGGTGATACAAGTTGACAGGACGGCATTTTCAGTGATACTTAATGGGATCCTCAGCTGCTCACAGGTAAATCACTGGAAAGTTTTTGCTTGCCTTTTGTCTTGATGAACCATTGTGGTTTTTGGCTTCTTAAAACTTCTGTAACTGCTGGTACTGCTTTTACAGCACTGACAACTGGTAAAAGGGCTTCTGGAAACCTACTTTGGCCATCATGGGGGCCCAGCTAAGAATTCCACAATGGCTGGTGATGGAGAAGGAGGAGATGGGGGAGGAGCAGGAAATGGTGGAGGAGGAGGAGACAGAGAGGAGGAGAAGATGGAGGAACAGTAATAGGAAGGGGTACACAGCTGTAGACAGAGCAAGCAGAATGAGGAGTGGTTAGGGCTACCAACTCTGGTTGGAGCTATTCCTGGAAGTTTGATCATGTGATATCTGACCACGTGACACCCGATCACGTGATGTTAGCAAATGTTATTGCATTTACCGTATAAAGTTTGGGTCCCCTGTAGTTGAGTATCATTGCTCACGGTTTCGTGCCAGCAGTTGTTGTGCAAGAAGTTCCGAGAAGCAGGAGGCCGCCCGTGAGCAGGCAGACAATAGAAATCAAGGGTGGGAAATCGAAGGTGGGGTGGGGCTATGCAGGGGAAAAACTAGAGGTGAGAGGAACTTTGATTCCACTCGTAACTGATAATAACTCTGGTAACACTCAGATTTCGCTCACAATCAGCAGTAATACAATAACTCTTTGATAGTCTATATGTAACTGATAGAATCATAGAATCTTACAGCACACAAAAAGGCCATTCAACCCATTGTACCTTTGCCGGCTCTTTGAAAGAGCTGTCCAATTTAGCCCCACACCCCAGCTTTTTCCCCATAAATCCGCAAATTAGTCCTCTTCAAATACATGCCCAATTGCAGTAATAGGTGCAATGCTCCGATATCCTAATCTGGCTGGTAAAATATCCCTTGACAAATTATTCATTTAAAGAGGACTGATTTTCATTTAGACAAAGTGAATTTAGCTGGAGAGGTGTGGACAAATAATAATATTCTAGGATTTTTAAATATTACAACTGTGTAAATCTTTACACTTTTGATTTAATCTCTACTTTATAGCAAGGTGGGAGTCAATTTGTATAACCTGAGTACCAGAAACCTTTTCATTTCCTTGTTAGTTCTGGTTTCGCACCTCTGACAAATGAAGCAGAACTACTGAGAGTTCAAGGCAGTGTTTACCCACAAGCTGCTGCAATGTGTGTGAAAGGATTAGGTTGTATGTATCATGTTATCAATGTTAACAATAAATGGGGATTTGATTGTGTAGTGAGTCAACACACTGCCCTTTCACCTGTGGATTCTGGGCTAAAATCCAGACGCGATTGATGGGTTGACGGTTTCTTTTCTCTGCCAAGTGAATTGGGCGATCAGATCAGTTCATAAGAGTTTGAGTCCATAATACAAAGTGCCTGTCATTCTGCACTAAGTGGAGAGTGTTCAAGGAGGAGAAGCAGAAATGTTTCATAAATTATTATAAAAAGGTTACAGAGGCATTGAAGTGGCTGCAAAAAAGATTTATAAGGATGATGCCAGAACTGTAAGGTTATACCTATCAGGAAAGGATGAACAAGCTGGGTCCCTTTCTCTTGAAAAGATAAGGCTGAGGGGGTGACCTAACAGAGGTCTTTAAAATTATGAAAGCTTTTAATAGAGTAGACACAGAGAGCATGTTTCCACTTGTGGGGAAGAGCATAACTAGAGGTCATCAATATAAGACAGTCACCAAGAAATCAAATAGGGAATCCAGAAGAAACTTCTTATCCGGAGAGTAGTTAGAATGTGGAACTTACTACCACAGGGAATAATTGAGGCGGATAGTATAGATAAGCACATTATGGAGAAGGGACTAGAGGGTTATGCCGATAGAGTTAGATGAGGAAGGATGGGAGGAGGCCCAAGTGGAGCATAAATGCCGGCATGGACTGGTTGAGCCAAATGGCCTATTTCTGTGCTGTATATTCTATGCAATTTTATGAGTGTATTACAGGGTGTTTTTTTTCCAATTCATTTCCCCTCCCGCTTCCAATATTTTCGTGAAGGAAGTGACTCCTCTTGGAATACGGTTTCTTGGACCCTAGTTTCCCACTGGTACCTTAGCTAAGTGATCGTGCTTTACATGCGAGCCTAGGCGATGAATGTTGGTAAGCTTTGCACGCAGAGGGGCAAGTTGCACTTAAGTTCAATCTTGGGGTAGGGGAGGGGATCACAACAGGTTGCAGTCCTGGATCTTTTATAGCATGACCTGCGGAGCTGTTCTTTCGCAGGTCGGTGGGCCACGATGTCCCAGGGCCCGCCGCTCCAGCTCTTTTATAGCCCCCCGACCTGCGAGAGAACAGCTCCGCAGGTTGGGCTATAAAAGAGTTGGAGCGGCATACCACTTCAACTTCCAGCGCGAGCTCCTCCAAGTGTGCGACGATTTTGAGATGGGCGACAGGGTGACATCATCAAAACCCTGGTTGCCGTTTTGGAGCGTGGGCAGGAACATCGGCAGGGCCCAGGTACAGAAGAGTGGGAAGGCCGGGGCGGATGAGTGGCGAGTGTTTGTGGCGAGATGTGGTGAATGTTTATGGCGGAGGAGCGGCGAGAGATCGTGGCGGAGGTTTGACAGATGAGGGTACGGGGCCCAGAAGAGCCGAGGCCTGGGGCAGCACGGGCCAGCCCACACTGCGATATGTGTGTGTGCTCGGTCCATGCAGCAGAGCTGGTCTCCAGTCGTCTTGGTTAATCCGTGCCACTGGACCAAGACCTGGCTCTGTCAAGCCCGTGTGGTGGCTGGTGTGCAACGGTCACCACATGTTAAAAAAAAAAATTCACACACAGGCATCTTCCACCCCCTCAATTGGAGTTCAGGACTGGAACATCGGGTCCTTCATCGAAACACCTGTGAACTCGTGGAAACAAGTCATCCTCGTTCGAGGGACCGACTATGATGATGAGTCCTGGATCTAACCAATATTCACTTAACCAATATCAATCAACGTCACTAAAACAGATTATCTGGTCATTATCACATTGTTGTTCGTGAGAACTTGCCTGTGCACAAAATTGGCTGCCACGTCTCCTACATTACAACAGTGACTACACTTCAAAAGTACTTTATTAGCTGTAAAGTGCTTTGGAACGTCCTGAGGTCATGAAAAGCACTATAGATTTGCAAGTCTTTCTTTCTATGTACACTTTTGAGCGAGGGTCACTGATTAGTGATCAGCAAAAACCCTGGCTGATTGTTGAACTTCCTAGCCCAGGGATACTGATTTCACCTCCACCACTGCCTGGCTGAGAATGGTTAACTGAGACCAGACCAAGGCTCAAAGTGGGTGTTATATATGTTATAACTCGATAGACTGAATACTGTAAACTAACAGGTACAAACCTGGCTCTGCTTTATTCGGGCCCAAAGTGCATACCTTACCTGATGGCTGGCCTTTTATACCTGGCCCGCACAGATGTGCGTACAGCCCAATGACCTCCGACAGTCGGGCCACCTGGTGGCTAGTAACCCCAAGCATGCATACATGACAATATCTTCCTTTAAGATATTAATAACAGTCTTTTTACAAATTGAGACGGTCTGGGGCTTTCTGCTCCCAAGTTGATCGTCTCAGTTCAACTTCAGCCAACTGAGCGTTCTGAGTCTGTTATGACTGGCAGCTGGGTAGCCGATCTGATGGGAGTGGCAATGATCATGTCATGGATTGAAAGTCCAGATTCATTGACCATGTCAGTAATTGAAAGTCCAGATTCATTGATGACAGCGAAGTCCTCTGATGACTGAGGGTAGGTTGGTTGGTCACTGATCGTGTCTTCCTCAGTCTGTTCTGGTTCATCCGTGTGCCGCAGCTTTATCTGATCAACATGCTTCCTGCATATTTGCCCATTCTTGAGCTTGACGATAAACACTCTGTTGCCCTCCTTGGCCATAACAGTACCGGCGATCCACTTGGAACCTTGACCATAATTTAGTACATAGACAGGATTGTTAACAAATGTCGCATGACACAGCAGCGTGATTATGATACCATTGCTGACTTTGACGTCTGTATTCAACATGATCGTTCAAGTCAGGGTGGACAAGAGAGAGCCTGGCCTTGCGATCTCTCTTCATCAATAGGTCAGCAGGGGGAACCCCGGTAAGCATGTGGGGTCTTGTCCTGTAACTAAGCAATATGCTTGACAAGCGAGTCTGCAGTGAACCTTGAGTTACACGTTTCATACTCTGCTTGATGGTTTGGACAGCACGCTCTGCTTGACCATTAGATGTGGGTTTGAATGGTGCTGATCTCACATGTTTGATACCATTGAGTTTCATGAACTCTTGAAACTTCAGACTAGTGAAGCAAGGTCCGTTGTCGCTTACAACGATGCCGGGCAGACCATGAGTGGCAAAAATGACACAAAGGCTCTCAATGGTAGCTGTGGATGTATTGGATGACATGATTATACACTCTATCCACTTGGAATATGCATCCACCACAACTAAAAACATCTTTCCCAGGAAGGGACCTGCAAAGTCGATGTGGATCCTGGACCATGGTTTAGATGGCAATGACCACAGACTCAGCGGCGATTCCGCTGGTGCTTTACTTAGCTGCATGAAAGTGTTGCACTGATGCACACATGATTCCAGATCAGAGTCAATTCTACATTGACATGAGACCTGGCAATGGCTTTCATCATGACAATACTGGGATGCGTGCTATGTAGATCATGTACAAATTTCTCTCTGCCTTTCTTAGGCATAACAACACGATTACCCCACAGTAAACAATCTGACTGAATGGATAGTTCGTTTTTGCGACAGTTGTAAGGTTTGGTCTCATCATCCATTTGCTTGGGTATGGCAGACCAATCACCACTAAGGACACAATGTTTCACAACCGATAATATCGGGTCCTGGCTGGTCCAGGTCTTAACGTGTTGAGCTGTGACAGGGGTTCCTTCATTTTCAAAGCATCCATGACTGACAGTAGGTCTGCAGGTTGTGGCGTCTCCACCTCCGGTGTGAGCAAAGGCAGACGCCTCCGTGCATCGACACAATTCTCAGTGCCAGGTGTATGACGAATGACATAATCATAGGCAGATAATGTCAGCGCCCACCTCTGGATGCAGGACGATGCATTGGTATTGATACCTTTGTTTTCCGAAAACAATGAAATGAGTGGCTTGTGATCTGTTTCCAGTTCAAACCGAAGACCAAACAGGTACTGAGGCATCTTTTTAACCCCATACACATAGGCTACTGATTCTTTTTCTACCATGCTGTAGGCTCTTTCCGCCTTTGACAAACTTTTAGAAGCATATGCAACAGGTTGTAGTTTACCCGACTCATTAGCTTGTTGGAGCACGCAACCAACTCCATATGACGAAGCATCACAGGCCAATACTAGATGCTTACACGGATCATAATGTACCAGCAGTTTGTTAGAGCAAAGCAGATTAGTAGCTTTCTCAAAATCTCTATCTTGAGACGCACCCCAAACCCAATTGTCGCCTTTTCTTAGCAGCATGTGCAGTGGCTCTAATGAAATGCTCAATCTCGGTAGGAAATTACCGAAGTAGTTGAGTAAACCAAGGAACGAATGCAGCTCCATCACATTCTGAGGCTTGGGTGCATTTTTGATGGCCTTGGTTTTCGAGTCCGTAGGCCTGATGCCGTCAGCAGCAATTTTCCTCCCCAGGAATTCGACTTCCGGTGCCATGAAGACGCACTTCGAACGTTTCAGGCTGAGTCCCACTTTGTCTAGATGATGTAGAACCTCTTCCAGGTTCTTCAGATGTTTGGTGGTGTCACGACCTGTGACCAGGATGTCATCTTGGAACACGATGGTTCTAGGGACAGACTTCAGTAGACTCTATATGTTCCTCTGAAATATGGCTGCAGCCGAGTGAATTCCAAAAGGACACCTGTTGTAGATAAACAGTCCTTTATGAATGTTGATGCACGTAAGTTTCTTCGACGTCTCGACCAGCTCCTGTGTCATGTAGGCCGACGTCAGATACAGTTTAGTGAACGACTTCCCCCCCGACTAGCGTTGCAAACAGGTCATCAGCCTTCAATAACAGGTTTTGATCCTGTTTCGAAACTCAGTTGATCGTAACCTTGTAGTCTCCATAAATCTTTCTTCAACACAGAAACAATGGGGCTGGCACATTCGTTAACTTCGACCGGTGATATGACCCCTTCATGCTGGAGTCTGTCCAGTTTGATTTCGACGTTCCCTCTCATCATGTATGGAACCGCCCGAGCTTTATGATGGATGGGTCGTGCATCCGAGTCCACGTGGATCTGCACCTTAGCTTCCGTGAATTTGCCGATACCTGGTTGAAACAGCGAGGGGAACTTGCTCAGCACTTAAGCACATAGAGTATCATCTTCCTATGACAGCGCTTTGATCTCGTTCCAGTTTCATTTGATTTTTTCTAGCCAATTCCTGCTGAACAGCGTTGGACCATTGCCTGGAACAATCCATAATGGTAAATCATGAGCCGTACCATCATACGACATCTTGACTACCACACTGCCAATCACCGTTATGAGTTCTTTAGCGTATGTATGCAACTTAGCATTGACTGGACTCAGCTTAGGCCTCATAGCTTTAGTATCCCACAGCCTGTCGAATGTCCTCTGGCGCATTATTGATTGACTCGCACCTGTGTCCAATTCCATCGGTACTGGCACACTGTTAAGTTTCACATTAATCATTATCGGTTGGCTCTTTGTTAGGAACGAATGCAGTCCATACACTTCCTCCTCTGGTATCTCAGATTGAATATCCGGATCCATCCTCCACGTGGTGTGTCGCAGTGAGCTTGCTCAGTTGGGACACATGCACTGGAGATGTCCCACTCTTGAACAACCTTTACAAATGTATTGTTTAAACTGACACTGATGAGGCCAATGATTGCCCCCACAACGCCAACATGGTGAAATCGGATTCATTCCCATTGACGGACTTTGGGCAGCCACAGGTTTCGCAAACGCAGTCGAGTAGGCCTTGCCATACGCAGCTCTGCCAAACGACGATAGAATCTTGTTTACAGTACTTGCCGAGTTCCGATTTTTCGAAGATATCTGCTTTAAGTTTTTGTCCGTCGTCATGCATGCCTGGGCAATCGTGATGGCCTTGCTCAAATCCAGTGTCTCCACCACCAGTAGCTTGCGCAGGATCACCTCGTCGTTGATGCCGATTGCAAAGAAGTCCTGCAGCATGTTTCCCAACATGTTTTCAAACTTACACGGTCCAGCTAGACATCTTGGGTCAGCAACTAATTCCGACACATCCTGGTCCTCAGAACAAATGTGTTTGTAGACTCGATGTCGTGAGATGATGATGCCTTCTTCTGGTTTGGGATGGTCACATACCAGAGCACACAATTCCTCATAGTCCTTGACCGTTGGATTTGCAGGCGAGAGAAGATTCTTTGAGTCCATAGATTTTCGGACCGCAAACTGTAAGGAAGACCGCCCTGCGCCTAACTGTGTCAGTGGGTTCCTCCATTTTGTTGGCCACAAAGTACTGGTCCAGGCGAGCTACAAAATCTGCCCAGTCCTCTCCCTCCACAAATCTCTCCAGAATTCCAATTGTGCTCATTTTTACATGCGAAGGTTCTTAAGTTACCTCGTCGCCAAATGTTATGTATGTAATAACTCGATAGACTGAATACTGTAAACTAACACAGATACAAACCTGGCTCTGCTTTATTCGGGCCCAAAGTGCATACCTTACATGATGGCTTGCCTTTTATACCTGGCCCGCACACATGTGCGTACAGCCCAATGACCTCCGCCAGTCGTGCCACCTGGTGGCGAGGACCTCCAAGCATACATACATGACAGTGGGGCCTTCTTGATCTGTACGGATTGATTTTACTTCAAAGTTGGGATCGCGGTAGAACAAATGGTGTGCCTGTCTGGGAGCAGCAGCAGGTAGGCTTGGCCGATTATCATTACCATGCCGCTTGACAACTTAACGACCAAAAAAAACAACCCGAGAAGCGGCAACCCGACTTGAAATCGGGCGAAAGAAGCCAGGGCTCAGGGCTACACAGACCCCGGCACAAGAGAAGTGCTTGCGGAATCGCAGGCAGGGGCTGGGGGAAGAGAAGAGGCCCTGGCAGGAGAGGTCCAAGTGTTTACTTGTTGGGTCTGGAGGAGCTCCTCCTCTAGGCCCACAAGGAAACCAGTAATAAAAAAAAGAATTAAAGCTTACCTCTCTGGCCCTGGCTACTGTTGCTGGCAGGTTTGGGCTGGCGAGGAATCCACCACTATCCCCCCCCTTGCTCAGGCCCTGGGGTCACCATCGACCAGAAATTTAACTGGACCAGCCACATAAATACTGTGGCTACAAGAGCAGGTCAGAGGCTGGGTATTCTAAGGCAAGTGACACACCTGCTGACTCCCCAAAGCCTTTCTACCATCTACAAGGCACAAGTCAGGATTATGATGGAATACTCTCCACTTTCCTGGATGAGTGCAGCTCCAACAACACTCAAGAAGCTCAACAACATCCAAGACAAAGCAACGCACTTGATTGGCACCTCATCCACCATTTTAAACATTCCCTCCCTCCACCACTGGTGCACCGTGGCTGCAGTGTGCACCATCTACAAGATGCACTGCAGAAACTCGCCAAGGCTTCTTTGACAGCACCTCCCAAACCCACGACCTCTACCCTCCAGTAGGACAATGGCAGCAGGAGCATGGGAGCACCATCACCTGCAAGTTTCCCTCCAAGTCATCATCCTGACTTGGAAATATATCATCGTTGCTGGGTCAAAATTCCTGAACACTTTACCTAACAGCACTGTGGGAATACCTTCATCACACGGACTGCAACGGTTCAAAAAGGCGGCTCACCACCACCTTCTCAAGGGCAATTAGGGATGGGCAATAAATACTGGCCATGCCAACAATGCCCACATCCCGTGAATGAATAAAATAAAAAGGCCTAAGGTTAAAATGGCAGATCAGGCCTCGACCTAACTCAGCGTGGCTGTGGATTGATCGGGACTGGAAGGTAGTGGGTTAATTCCCCGCTCCATTTTACCTGCTACCCCCCCCCCCCCCCGACTCCTCCAACTGGGTAAGGTTTCTAGCAGGTGGGAGAGTTAAAACCCTTCATCTGGGGTCTCAAACAATGTAATGTATCTGCCTGATTGGTCACTAGGGAGTCTTTATTGGCAATACGAATGTAACTTGTGCTCAATTAATTGTTTTCACCCACACAAATAATAGCTGTAAATATAATTATTATGTAACAAAAATCTATGCAGTAGACTCATTTTAGATGATTAACATTTCTTCCTCATTATTCATCTTGAGTACAGAGACTTAAGCACACTCCAGTGCAGTACTGACGGAGTGCTGCAGTGTCAGAGGTGCTATCTTTCGGATGAGATGTTAAACTGAAGCCCCATCTGCTCTCTCTATGCTCTTTCTATGTTTCTATGTTTCTCTCAGGTGGACTTAAAAGACCCTGTCGCACTATTTCGAAGTAGAGCAGGGGCGTTCTGTCCGATGTCCTGGCCAAAATTTATCCCTCAAACAACATCACTAAACAGATTATCTGGCCATTATCACATTGTGGGAGCTCGCTGTACATAAATTGGCAGAAAGAGATACTCATTAAAATTTTCTTAGGTAACCTCTTACTAATGATCCTTGTGACCATGTTTTTCTGTGATTAATGTTTGTTACTTCCAACACAACAAGATTACATATCAAGTAAAAGAAAGAAAGGCTCGCACTTCATGACCTCAGGACATCCCAAAGCACTTTACAGCCAATGAAGCATTACTGAAGTGTAATCACTATTGTGATGTAGAAAACATGGCAGTCAATTTGCCCAGACTACAAGCTCCCACAAACAGCAATGTGATAATGACCAGATAATCTGCTTTTTTAGTGATTTTGAATGAAGGATAAATATTGGCTCAGGACACCTGGGAGAACTCTCCTGCTCATATAATGGGGAACCAATGGTCTATAGAGAATGAGAAACTTAAAGAAATCAGTATAAGTAAAGACATAAAGCTCGAAATTGATGAAGGCCTCCGCCCACCCAAGTGCCACCCAAAGGACTGCTGATGGCCGCTGAGGTACCTGACGGTTCTTTGGGCGGGATTTTCAGCACCTAGGTCCCTCAAAGGTCAGCGGGCGGTAAATGAGGAACGTACACCACCAATCTGGGTGGCAGGCAGCGGGAGCTCTCATTCTCGGCAGCAGAGGCGCTTGCTGCCCAAGTGCCGCCGAGGACGGAGTTGGGCCGACAGAGGGTTGAAGACCTAAAAAATAAAAATCATCAGCAAAAAATAAAAAAACTATCGAAAGACCTTCAGGGGACCCCATCAACATAAGTCGCTGGGGAAAAAACAAATTAAAAAATGTTCACTAACCTTTTTTCCATAATCTTCCTACTTGTCGTCGGGGACAGACCAGCCTCCAGCCAGAGGTTCACCTCCGTTCTGCCGCCAAGTCCTGCCGACTCCCACCCGCATCAATATCGCATCCCGGTGGGCGGGAGTCCACTTACGCTACTCGGCCATCCGCTGACATCGGCGGGCGCTTTCCGGCGGTTCTCTCCTCCCACTCTCTCCAGGCCATGTCGAAAGTGGCACTGGACGGATGTTGCAGAGGAATGTTGGCGGCAATGGGTGGCAGTCAGCGGCAGAGGGCGATAAGTTCACCAGTTTCAGGCCCTGAGTACTCGAGAAATTAAAGGGACAAGGTGGCAACAAATCCCCTGGACCTGACAACCTGCATCCTAAGGTTTTAAAAGAGGTAGCTGCAGAGATAGTGGATGTACTGGTATTAATCTTCCAAAATTCCCTAGATTCTAGAACAGTTCCCAAGGATTGGAAGGTAGCAAACATAACCCTGCTATTTAAGAAAGGAGGAAGAGAAAAATAACAGGGAATTATAGGGAGTTATCCTGACATCAGTAGTAGGCAAAATGCTAGAATCTATTATTAGGGACGTGGTAACTGGTAACTTAAAAAATCGTAATATGATTACAACAGAGTCAACATGATTTTATGAAAGGGAAATTATGTTTGACAAATCTGTTAAGAGTTTTTTGAAGATTAACTAATAGAATGGATAAGGCGGAACCAGTGAATGTAATGTATTTGGATTTTCAAAAAGCATTTGATAAGGTGCCACACAAGAGGTTATTACACAAAATTAGGACTCATGGGATTGGGGGTAATATATTGGTAAGGATTGAGGATTGGTTAATGGATAGAAAACAGAGAGTAGAAATAAATGGGACTTTTTTGGGTTGGCAGATTGTAACTAGTGGGGTACCACAAGGATCAGTGCTTGGGCCTCAGCTATTTATAATCTATATTCATTACTTAGATGAAGGGACTGAGTGTAATATAGCCAAGTCTGTCAAACCTCAGTTACCCGTGACCTAACTCACACCAAGTCCTGCTCACTCATCGCCCCTGTGCTCGCCGATCTACATTGGCTCCGACTTAAGCAACACCTTGTTTTCAAATCCCTCCACGGCCTTGCCCCTCCCTACCTCTGTAATCTCCTTCAGCCCCACCCCCCGAGGTACCTGTGCTCCTCTAATTCTGCCCTCTTGAGCATCCCCGATTATAATCGCTCAACCATTGGTGGCTGTGTCTTCTGTTGCCTAGCACCCAAGCTCTGAAACTCCCTGCCTAAATCTTTCCACCTCTCTACCTCTCTTTCCTCCTATAAGATGCTCCTTAAAACCTACCTCTTTGACCAAGCTTTTGATCATCTACCTTAATTTCTCCTTATGTGGATTGCTGTCAATTTTTTTTGTCTCATAATATTCCTATGAAGCGTCTTGGGACATTTTACTACATTAAAGGCATTGTATAAATACAAGTTGTTGTTGTTGCTGATGATACAAAATGAGGTGGGAAAGTAAGCTGTGAGGAGGACGCAAAGAGGTTGCAGAGAGATATAGACAGGTTGATTGAGTGGGCAAGAACATGGCAAATGGAATACAATGCAGGTATAGCAAGCAATTAGGAAAGCAAATGGTACGTTAGCTTTTGTTACTAAGGGATTAGAGTATAAGAGTAAAGAAGTCTACTGCAATTATACAGGGCATTGATGAGGCCACATCTGGAGTACTGTGTACAGTTCTGGTCTCCTTACCTGAGGAAAGACATACTTGGCTTAGAAGGAGTGCAACAAAGGTTCACTAGACTGGTTCCTGGGATGGGGGGATTGCCCTATGAGGAGTGATTGAGTAGACTAGGCATATATTCCCTCGAGTTTAGAAGAATGAAAGGTGATCTAATTGAAACATATAAAATTCTTAAGGGGCTTGACAGTGCTAATGCTGAGAAGAGGTTCCCCCTAGCTGGGGAATCTAGAACACGGTGTCACAATCTCAAAATAAAGGATTGGTCATTTAGGACTGAGAAGAAATTTCTTCACTCAGAGTTGTGAATCTTTGGAATTATCTACCCCAGAGAGCTGTGAATGCTCAGTCGTTGAGTATATGCAAGACAGAAGTCGATACATTTTTG
Organism: Pristiophorus japonicus; assembly: GCF_044704955.1. Classification (NCBI taxonomy): domain Eukaryota; kingdom Metazoa; phylum Chordata; class Chondrichthyes; family Pristiophoridae; genus Pristiophorus; species Pristiophorus japonicus. The sequence goes on along the minus strand of NC_091985.1, from coordinate 125,289,162 downwards.
GGAACGAAGGGAATTAAGGGATATGGGGATAGTGCGGTAAGATGGAGTTAAGGTAGAAGATCAGCCATGATCTTGCTGAATGGCAGAGTAGGCTCGAAGGGCCAAATGGCCTACTCCAGCTTCTATTTCTATGTGCATAGGGTCTTATGTTCTTCGAAATAATGCCATGGGATCTTTTACGTCCACCTGAGAGAGCAGATTCGGTTTAATGTCTCATCTGAAAGTAGATTTATTTCAAGTAAAAATAGAATCTGCCTGCACACAAATGCCTCTCTCCATGTGGTGCTTTGTCTGATGAGCATTGCCTTCTCACTAAAGCAAATCATTTAACTTGACAGATTAATTTTCTGTTGTAGGGTCGGAATGGAAAGGGAAGCATCTACGTCTGGGCCTCTGGGGACGGTGGCAGCTATGACGACTGCAACTGTGACGGCTATGCATCAAGCATGTGGACCATCTCCATCAACTCTGCTATTAATGACGGGAGGACAGCACTCTATGATGAAAGCTGCTCCTCAACCCTCGCCTCTACATTCAGCAATGGGAGGAAGAGAAATCCAGAGGCTGGTGTGGTGAGTGTTGATATTATTGTCTCATTCACGCTGCTTTAGGCAGAGCAGCAGCTGTTTCTTTGTCAAATACATTTTCAAAATGTACAAGTGAGGATAATGTTGTAGCTGTTGCCCGGTGATATGTGTAATTGATATGGCCATTCCATCCCTGAGTATGCAAGAGAGAAGCTGTTTAATCAAATAAATGATCTAATTTTTTTTCAAATTGCTTTATTGAAGGCAACGACTGATTTGTATGGGAACTGTACTCTCCGTCATTCCGGAACATCTGCTGCAGCACCTGAGGCCGCTGGCGTTTTTGCCTTAGCTTTGGAAGCCAAGTACGTATTAAATATTTTATTTAGGATGTTAAAGAACCTTTTTCAATAATTACTCCGCTGCTATCAGAGCTGTGACACCATATAACCAAACTTATTATACTAGTTCATAAATATTGTATTGGCGTATCTTGTGTCATCATTTCTTAAAGAGCAATGTAAAATTATCTTTTATCATCATGCTGCTTTGACATATAGGAACATAGGGGTAGTCCATTCAGTCCCTCGGGCCTGTTCCATCATTCAGTTGGATCATGGCAGATCCGCACCTCAACTCCATTTACCCATCTTGGGTCCATATCCCTTTATACCCCTTTGCCCAACAAAAATCTATCAATCTCAGTTGTGAAATTTTCAATTGACCCCCCAGCCTCAATAGCTGTTTAGGGGAGAGAGCTTCAGATTTCCACAACCCTTTGTCTGAAGGTGTGCTTCCTGACATCACCCCTGAACAGCCTGGCTCTAATTTTAGGGTTATGCTTTGTTCTAGATTCACTCCTCCTCCAGAGGAAATACTTTCTCACTATCTGCTCTATCAAATTCCTTTAATCATGTTAAACCCCTCAATTAGATCACCCCTTAATCTTCTGTACTCATACTATACATATGAAAGACCAGGATTTCAAATATTATAAAAAGCAAATAATCAATAATATATAAATATCAATTCCCTGATGAGTTAAAGGCAGCAGCACTTGGAGTCAAGGCAGAGACTTGGGCAAAGAGATAGAAGTAGTCGCATTGGGATTTAGGTTGCCGGAGGGTTAGAGGGAGCAGCATTGGCTCTTGCATGGATAGTTTAGAGACAGCAAGACAGGTTCAGAGCCTGGTGGGAATGTGGGATGAAGGCACACCTATACTGGGGCAGAACATGAGGTACCCCTGCTTGGTAGCCTACCATGAAAATGGAGTCTGTTGGCGAGGTGTGTTAATGCTCCAGCTTAACCTTTAGGAGCCCTCATCAGTCAGTTACTGTAAGGTGGGCTGGTCGAGCATTGATAGCAAGTCTCCTTCAAGATCTCGATCCAAGCACAAAATGTGGCAAACGATATTAATGAAAAATCTATTGGCGGAAACGGCTGTTCTTCCAATGGGGTTATGGTATTAAAAAAAGAATCCCGGGAGCACTTTCAACAGGGGGTTTCCAGACTGATGCTCACCTCCCATCCTCCCTCCAATACTTACCGGCGGTTTTGTAGATTCTTGAGACAGCTCAGGACAGGAGTGATGAACGGGCTCTGCTGAGAGTTGGTGGTGTAAGTCATCATATACCTCATAGAATCATAGAATGATATAGCACAGAAGAAGGCCATTCTGCCCATTGCAGCTCTTTGTTAGAGCTATCCAATTAGTCCCACTTCCTTTGCTCCTTCCGCATAGCGCTGCAAATGATCTCCCTTCAGGTATTTATACAATCCCCTTTGAAAGGTACTATTGACTACACTTCCGCCAACCGTTCAGGCAGTGAATTCCTGATCACAACTCGCTGCATAAAGTATGTTTGTTCATGTCGCCTATGGTTCTTTTGCCAATCATTTTAATTCCGTGTCCTCTGGAGATCAGAGCCCTCCTGCTGAAAGCTGGATGTACTGCGTGTGATATTTCTTATAAACCCATGACCCATTGGCAGGTTGTTTCTGCTGGCAAGGGATTCAGCGACAACCTTTCATTACTAGTGCTTACCTCACCTTTATTATCTGTGACTCAGGGAGGGCGGAAATTTGTCAAAATGTAGGTATTAGTGATCCGGACGAAATTGGGATATCAACCAGATTCACCCTTTTGCAAGGGGTTGGACATCCCTGCTATACCTGACCTGGGAGTGCTTGGCGCAGGCACTGTTGGAGAAGGTGGGGGGGAGGGGAGGTCTAGTTAAAATGGAGCGGAAGATTTACCTGTTGGCATCCTGTCCTGATCCTGCCGATTCTCGGCACCAAGAATTCCCGCTCAAAGTCGACGACCTCCTTGTTTGAATGTGCAGATAACGTAATCAGGGCACGACTGCAATCTTAACCCCAGGCCTGCGAGGTGAGGTCTTGGTGGCTTGTCCGACAGGCTGAACCTGTTGGGATGTGGAGGTATGGCCATTAGAGGCCCAGCAAGGTAAGCTATTCATTTTTTTGTAATTTCCTTGCTCCTCCAGCCTTACAATGTTACCTTAAGCCCTCTCTGCCGTGAGCTGCCCTTTTCCTTTACCGACTACAATCTCCCCCGCTCCCCCCCCCCCCTCAGTTTCTGATCACTTACGCTCAACTTTAATGCCCGGGCAGCTGCTTCCCACTGACTTCCTTGCCGTTTTGGTTGGGAAGTTGGTCAACAGTATGATAATTAGGCTCGGTCATTAACATCAGATTGGCCACCCTACTGCCACTCCCAGACAGGCATACCGCTCGCTAAACCACATTCAACCCTGATGTTAAAATTGACTCTTGAAAGCATTCTATTCCCACAAACAAGTATCCCTCACCTTGCTGAGCACAAAATTCACGAAACCAAAGGGAAAATAAAGCAAATAGCTCATTTTGAAAATTTAATAAAAGGTCTTGCATTTATGTAGCACCTTTTACGACCTCAGGATGGCTCAAAGCGCTTTACAGTATGGTCTCTGTTGTAATGTAGGAAACCCGAAAGCCAATAGCACTCAGCAAGCTCCCACAAACAGCTGTTTAATAATGACCAGATAATCTGTCTTTTAGTGCTGTTGATTGGCGATAAATATTGGCCAGGACACTGGGGACAACTCCTTTATTCACTGTTGAAAATAGTGCCAAGTTCTTTTATGTCCACCTCAGAGTGCAGACAGGCCTCGGTTTAACATCCCATTTCCCATACCTCGGGAGCCTCTTATCAACAAGAGCAGACATTGACGACGAGATTCAACACCGCCTCCAGTGCGCCTGTGCAGCCTTTGTCCGCCTGAGGAAAAGAGTGTTTGAAGCTCAGGCCCTCAAAACTGCCACCAAGCTCATGGTCTACCGGGCTGTAGTAATACCCGCACTCCTGTATGGCTCAGAGACATGGACCATGTACAGTAGACACCTCAAGTCGCTGAAGAAATACCACCAACGATGTCTCTGCAAGATTCTACAAATCCCCTGGGAGGACAGATGCATCAACATTAGCGTCCTCGACCAGGCCAACATCCCCAGCATTGAAGCACTGACCACACTTGATCAGCTCCACTGGACAGGCCACATTGTTCGCATGCCTGACACAAGACTCCCAAAGTAGGTGCTCTACTCGGAACTCTTTCACAGCAAAAGGTGGGCAGAGGAAACGTTACAAGGACACCCTCAAAGCCTCGCTGATAAAATGCAACATCCCCACTGACACCTGGGAGTCCTTGGCCAAAGACCGGCCTAAGTGGAGGAAGTGCAACTGGAAGGGCGCTGACCACCTAGAGTCTCATCACCGAGAGCATGCAGAAATCAAGCGCAGGTAGCAGAAAGAGTGTGTGGCAAACCAGTCTCACCCACCCCTTCCCTCAACGACTATCTGTCCCACCTGTGACATAGTCTGCGGTTCTCGTATTGGACTGTTCAGCCACTTAAGAACTCATTTTAAGAGTGGAAGCAAGTCTTCCTCGATTCCGAGGGACTGCCTATGATGATAGCTGACACTTACCTTAATGTGCACAAAATTCACAAATAAAGCAAATAGTTAATTTAAATAGTTTTTTATTGCCTACTGATTCAACCATTTTACATTTCTTCTATATGTTTCTTATTCGTGCAAAGCCAATTATAGTATCAGCCACTGCTCGGTTGGGAGCACTCACGCCTCCGAGTCAGAGGTTGTAGGTTCAAGTCACACTCCAGAGACTTGAGCACAAGAAGAGCAGGGGAGTTATCCCCGGTGTCCTGGCCAATATTTATCCTCAATTAACATTACTAAAAAACAAAATTATCTGGTCATTATCACATTACTGTTTGTGGGAGGAAATTAGCTGCTGCGGTTCCTACATTACAACAGTGATTTCTTCTTCTAAGGCAGTCCCTCGGAGTCGAGGATGACTTGCTTCCACATTAATGAGTTCTCAGGTGACTGATGAGGTCAACTACTGGTGGGGCAGATGGTGGTTGGAGGGTCGGGTGGGTGGGGTGTTTGATTTGTCGTACGCTCCTTCCGCTGTTTGCACTTGGCTTCCGTGTGCTCCCGATGAAGAGACTCGAGGTGTTCTGCACATTCCTGGATGCTTTTTTTTCCTTCCTTCATCCCTTCCCTTCCCTTCCCTTCCCTTCCTTCCTTCTTCCCTTCCTTCCTTCTTCCCTTCCTTCCTTCTTCCCTTCCTGACACAGTTTTCTCACTCTTTTCCATCTTCTGATTCTCAGTCCGTTCCTCACATGGCGAGACATGCAGCATCTGACCGTGCTGACTTCCAAGCGCAACCAGTTGCACGATGAGGTCCACAAGTGGAGAAGAAATGGTGTGGGTCTGGAATTTAACCACCTCTTTGGTTACGGAGTCCTTGATGCCGGAGCTATGGTTAAAATGGCCAAAGACTGGAAGACAGTTCCTGAAAGGTTCCACTGTGTTGGAGGATCAATTCATGAGCCGCAGTAAGTAGCAACTCACATGATTCAATGGCACTCAAAGACGTTCTTCCATGAAAGTATAAGAATTTATAGGAACAGGACATGCCTGTTCGAGTCAACAAGCTCAAACACATTCGCACATCTTCTCACCAAATCCTTTCTGTCATCAACAAAACACATCTAGCTGTCTCTTGACCCATTGATTCTCTTTACAACAATGACCTTCCCTTTTAACTTGTTCCAGAAATATATTGTCCTTTGTCTAGAAATGTTTTTCCTGATTTCCCTTTTTGCTCTTAATTGTTACCTTGCATCCCTTAGTATGTGAAAGCTGCCATCAGTTAACCTGGGTCAGCTTTGCCAATTCCCTTCATAATCGTGAAAACTTTAGTAAGATCATCTTGAAGTCTCTTCAAAGAGAATAAGTCCAAAATTCTTAACATATCCTCATACCTTAAATTGCTGCTACCGAGAATAATTTTGGCAGTTCACCTCTGCACCTTCTCTAAATGAATAATTTCCTTCCTATGTTTAGGTGACTAGAGCTACAAACAGTGCTCCGAATGTGATCTGATCAGTGTTGTATACAGCAACCTCATGAGAAATGACAGAGAATCTGTTGATATATTTTCATCTATCAACTGAGGTTGCTTAAATTGCTGATAAATAACTATTAGAACCGTGACTGCCTAGACATGATACTAAAGGTTTCTTAGCAGTGTCGCTTTTCAATTGGCTAACAGTTATTAATGGGCCCTATTTTTGCCACTATTCTGCGCTCTTTTTTTTTGGCGTCCGCTGTTTTTTTTTGGAGCAAACTAAAATCTGCAAGTTTCGCCATAGTTTCTGTGCCATTGTAAATTACTTATGGCCGATTTTTTTAATCCCCGATTTTTTGATGTCACTGGGGGTGCCGGCTACCGGCAGCGCCATTTCTGGCCATTTAAGCGAGTTTGGCTAACTAGGATGTTTTTCAAAAATGGTGCAGTGCACTGTTCTGAAAAACCTTACGGTGACTTAAGAAAACCGGCACAGAAGGTCGAGTTCCACGGCACGGGATAGCAGCAGCGGGGGAGGAGGGGGGCCTTTCGGCCCAGGATAGGAATGGCACATGGGGGCGGGGGGCCATTCGCCCCGGGATAGGAGCGGCACCAGCACTGGGGGCAGGGGCTTTTTGGCCCGGGATAGGAGCGACGGGTGGGTGGTGGGGAGGCTTTTGGCCAGGGCTAATAGCGGCACCAGGGCTCTACAATTGCTTCTGTCTTGTTGCATCTTCTATGTTTCACTTTCCAGCCTCAGCCCTTTAGCCTGTCCCTCGTGACCCTGCTAACCTCAGTTTTTCGGTGCAGACCTTAAGCTCCACCCACAGAGCTTAAGGACAATCTGCGCCACTCCAAAATGAAAGTTTATTCTGGTGTAACTTGCAACTTTTTTTTGCCGCAGTTGGCCACTAAAAAATCGGACGTACCTCCACAACTGCGGCAAAAATTGGCAATGTGGAAAATTGGCCCCATTATGTGAGAAGTTTAAGTTATATAAATCAACCTTTTTCTTGACAATCTCATTGCCATGGTCTGACCAGCTCAGTTGTCTGATTGCCTCTGGGAAAGCCTAATTTGAATGTATTAAATTATTGAACTTAAAAGTTAATTTGTAAAAAAAAATGCTTGTTGATGTATTGCAATTGAGTTTATATTGTTATATTTTTAATTTTACAAAGTGACAATCCCAATATGTATCATATATTATATATATTTTATTAAAATCTGTCTGTGGGCACAGATTGATATCTGGGTATTGCAATATTATAATGTTAACATTTACCTTTTACACTTGGCTGTGATTGTTATCTGTCACACCAGTTGGTAACATGCTAATGGGAACTTCAGTGTTAAATGACAACACGACTGCCGCATTCATTGCTGATGAATTTTGTAAAGGGATCCTTTAATAGGCATTAGGACCCTAATTTACACGAACTTAGCAGTGGGACCAAAACCTGTGCAGATTGGGTGCAGACCACACCACTACTAAATTTGCATCTGAAAAATGGGTGCAAACGCATACCAATTTCTACCCCAAAAATATGCATCCACAGAGCTCACTGATTTGGGAGATTGGCCAGTCATGGGTCTGTGCCAGCATCTTAAAGGGGAGGTGCATTTTTTGTTTAATATAAGAAACAGAAAGAAACTACACTGTAGAGCAGCGGGCAAAATAAGTGCAGCATTTACAGCACTAAGCACATAAGCCTTCAAATCTGTTAAGGTGGAAAATTCAGAAGCGACTGCCAGAAAAATGTTTCCAAAAGCTCCAGACAGTTTTAACTGACAGCAACTGAGGATCCCCTTTATGTATCGCCGGAAAAGGTTCCTTCCCAACTTGTACCGTCCATGGTTGGGGAGCAGGAGCAGGAGCTGGTAGTAATCACAGAGGCAGAGACAAAAATGGTGTTGAGGTTCTAAATTACATCACTTGGCTCCTATTTGTAGGTATGCACAAACCTGTTTCTGATGGGAGCGCTAACCACTAGGATTCAAGTCTGCCCGAAAATCAGTACAGACATCAAAAACAGCCGTAGATCAATGGAATTAGCAACTGCACCATTTTGGCTCTGCTTCTGCCCTGCTTTTGAGATGACAATTGCCCCCTCAGTGACTTTCCTCATCTTAACTTGAGTTCTTTTTATCAGATCTAAAAAAAACTGAATTTGAATTTTGAAAGCAAAACAAAAAAGCTCTAAGTACCATGAACGTTTTGTTGATAGTAATTAGAATGTTTACATTTTCTTACAGCTTTGAGACAGAGAGAAAAGGTCAGAGATACACATCAAGGAACCAATCATAAAACACCAAGTTCAATGTTTCCTGAGACACTTTACAAAGTCATAAACTAGAGCTGTCGGACATTCCATCCCTCCTCTCCCCCCTCCCCCTCATATGGTTAAACGCACGTAAGGCATTAATCTCTGAAGGACTCAAAAATAAAAAGATTATGAACCTCTGGTCTACATAGTAACAGACAATTTTTTTCACACCTGCCCAGTGCAACTTTCATTCCATTTTTATGGGAATTTAAACGCTGCCCTCGTTACGATTCTGTAATGTTCTAACACTACTCTATCCTCATGGCAGGTTAGTTAGTCGATCGTCTGTAATTAAAGCATTCAACAGTCAGTTAGAAATAATTTCCACGCTTTTCTCTATATCTCTATTCACGAAGCCCAGGAACTCGAGCTTTTTTAACGGCTTTCTCAACCTGCCCTGCCACCTTCAACGATTTGTGCACATATGCCCCCAGGTCTCTCTGTTCATGCACCCTCTTTAGAATTGTACATTTTAGTTTATATTGCCTCTCCTCATTCTTTCTACCAAAATGTATCACTTTGCACTTTTCTGCATTAAATTTCATCTGCCACGTGTCCACCCATGCCACAAGCCTGTCTATATCCTCTTGAAGTCTATCACTATCCTCCTCACTGTTCACTATACTTCCAAGTTTTGTGTCATCGGCAAATTTTGAAATTGTGCCCCATACACCCACATCCAAGTCATTAATATGTATCAAGAAAAGCAGCAGTCCTCGCACTGGCCCCTGGGGAACACCACTGTATCCTCCAGTCCGAAAAACAACCGTTCACCACTACTCTCTGTTTTCTGTCACTTAGCCAATTTCGTATCCATGCTGCCACTGTCCCTTTTATTCCATGGGCTTCAACTTTGCTGGCAAACCTATTATGTGGCACTTTGTCGAACACCTTTTGGACGTCCATGTACACCACATCAAGCGCATTACCCACATCAACCCTCTCTGTTACCTCATCAAAAAACTCGATCACGTTGGTTAAACGCGATTTACCTTTGACAAATTCGTGCTAGCTTTCCTTAATTAATCCACCTAACCAAGCGACTGTTAATTTTGTCCCTGATTATTGTTTTTAAAAGCCTCCCTGCTACCGATGTTAAACTGACTGGCCTGTAGTTGCTGGGTTTATCCTTGCACCCTTTTTTGGACAAGGGTGTAACATTTGTAATTCTCTGGTCCTCTGGCACCAGCCCAATATCCAAGGAGGATTGGAAGATTATGGCCAGCACCTCTGCGATTTCTTCCTTCACTTCCCTCAGCATCCTAGGATGCATCCCATCTAGTCCTGGTGACTTATCTACCTTAAGTACGGCCAGATTTTTTAGTACCTCGTCTTTATCAGTTCTTATCCCATCCAGTATCTCCTCTGCCTCTTCTTTACTATGTCTATGGCAGCATCTTCTTCCTTGGTAAAGATAGATACAAAGTACTCATTTAGTACCTCAGCCAATCCCTCTGCCTCCATGTGTAGGTCTCCATTTTGGTCCCTAGCTGGCCCCACCTCTCCTCTTACTACCCGTTTACTATTTATATGCCTATAGAAAACTTTTGGATTACCTTTTATGTTAGTTGCCAATCTATTCTCATATGCTCTCTTTGGCCCTCTAATTTTCTTTTTCATTTCCCCTCTGAACTTTCTATATTCAGCCTGATTTTCAGATGTATTCTCGACCTGACATCTGTCATTGGCGCTCTTTTTCTGCTTCACGGGCCAGCCCACACTGCGATATGAGTGCGCACTAGGTCCGTGCAGCAGAGCTGGTCTCCAGTCGTCTTGGTTAATCCTTGCCACCGGACCAAGACCTAGCTCTGTCAAGCCCGTGTGGTGGCTGGTGTGCAACGGCCACCACACATTAAAAAAATCCATGTACAGGAATCTTCCACCCTTCAACATGTAGTTCAGGTCCTTCATTGAAACACCAGTGAACTCATCCTTTTTTGGCGTGGAAGCAAGTCATCCTTGTTTCGAGGGACCGCCTATGATGATGATAAACATTTGTTATTTTCTGTTAGAATGTATCATAAAGCAAACATAAACAATACATCAAATGAAAGAAATATCAAATGCACACAAGTATGATTCACTGCATGACTTTGGTTATATTTCCCTTCAAGTAATTATTTAGTTCCTTTTGAAAGTTAATATTTAATGTGCTGCCATGACTGTTTCAGGCAGTGCATTCCAGCTCATAACAACTCGCTCGTGTAAAAACATGTTTCCTCATGTCGCCTCTGGTTCTTTTGCCAACCACCTTAAATCAGTGTCCTCTGGTTAACGACCCTTCTGCCGCTGGAAACAGATTCTCTTTATTTACTCTATCAAACCCGTCAAGATTTTGAATACCTCTTTCAAATCTCCCCTTAACAATGGACAAAATGAAGTCAAATTAAGTGGAGTGACTGCCCGCATTCGATTCATGCACGTCTTCAGGCCACCGCTAAATTCGTCAGAGTCTTTTTTTAGGGTTTCATTTTTTTTTTACTTACCTTAATATGAAGTCTGGGAAAGCAGAAGGGCTCCTTCTGCCTCCACATTAATATTGCGAGCCATTGGCGGCTGCACTCGTCCCTCCCTAATGTTTGCCCCCCCTTCCCCCACCGAGTGACTTGCTCGCGCTAGGCACTATTGAATTTAGGCCCCATAGAGTCAATCAGCTTACAGCCTCTGTAACATTGGATGTGGGGCTTCTGTTGTAGTTCAATATGAATTTGTCCAGTTAGTAGCTGGACCATACAGGACCAAGTTCATTCCAGAATTTGTACTGAGTTACCTAATCTCAGCCAATGGCTGGTAAGATACTACAGTTAGCTTCAGCACTTCTAAGTTAAGGAAGGACAATTGACCAGGATTTCCTTTCTGGATTGCTATCCAACATCCCCTTCTGCAAAGTGTCTGTGTAGATATTGGGGTGAGGACATGATCAGTTGGACTATAATACCACAATGGTTAAATGGTGCAACAACATTCAGTAACAAGACCCACACATGAATATTTGGTAGCCTATCCAAATGCCCAAGGGTGACTGGTACCTGTGGAAATACACCACAATGAGGAGTCAATGCTTTCATAAATAGAGAGAGGAAGTGAGATTAGTGGGCAATTTGCTCATTAAGTTGTTACTAATAATGGAGTATCTTGAATTAAGACATTATTCACAATTATATCATGGAAGCCACATAACGGTGATTGAGCCCTCAGATGATAGCATGCATTTTAGGTCATCTGCAGCATCATACCATTAAACCACAGTCATATCTGTCAGATCAATGGACAGTCCTTCTGTTTCTGATTGTAGTCAGTCTTGTTCCTGTTTAATGGCTTAGTCATGTTCTTGTTTTATCTTCTCATCACAGGACAATCTCATCAGAAGACAAGTTGATTCTAACAATATCAGCTGATGCGTGTGAAGGGAAGGATAATTTTGTTCGTTATCTAGAGCACGTTCAGGCTGTGATAACTGTAAATGCCACCAGACGAGGGGCCCTAAACATCAATATGACTTCACCAATGGGCACCAAATCCATTCTGCTAAGTCGGCGGCCAAGGGATGATGACTCTAAGGTGGGCTTTGACAAGTGGCCTTTCATGACAACACATACATGGGGGGAGGACCCCAGAGGGACTTGGATCTTAGAAGTTGGTTTTGTTGGGGGCACTGTACAGAAAGGTGTGCTCAAGGAATGGACCCTGATGCTACATGGGACTCAGAGTGCCCCTTACATAGACCAAATAGTGAACGATTACCAGTCCAAATTGGCCATGTCTAAGAAGGAGGAGCTGGAGGAAGAACTGGATGAAGCAGTGGAGAGAAGTCTGAAGAATCTGCTGAAGAAAAACTAGTCCTAGTAAACATTGCATGTCAGTCTTTTATCCCCCAAATCCCACATCCTAGCTGCTTTGTGATTTAAAACTACTGAAATTAATGTTTCCTGTAGCAAAATTATCACACCTTGTTGTGATCTTAAACTTATCTGTTGTATATTGTCAGTTAATAATTACATTTAAATGACAATTTTTTACACCGATACTGTTAATTCCACAAATTTTATGTACAGTTTGTGACTGTAAAGAATCCTTGGTGTGTGAAATTTAAAAGTGAAATCTTGCAAGCAAAGCAGTGACAGTTTTTCTTTATATTTTTGTGATAAATGTTTATATAAAAAAGAAGTGTGTTTCCAATCTACAGGCGATGGTTTGAGCATATTTCTTCTATTCTAGCTTAACCAAGCTGAAAGCATCCGTTTATTGGCTGGAAAAGCACTTTACACTCTGTCATTGAAAGTGGATAACATTGAGTCATGCACACCCACCTCCATGGTAGTCAATAGCCCCACATAATGATTTATTTCTCTAGGAATAATTCAAAATAAAACATATGGTACATTAATAGATTATTGTTTTGTGACTGATTTCAGCTCATTTTGTAATTGTGAGCACTTATTTTATGTTGCAATATACTATATTAAAAAAAACTGAACTCAAAGCTGAAGCTTTGAAGATGAAGACTTAGTTTGCTAGTTGTTTATATCCTAGATCTTCAGCTGGAACATTAGTAGCAAATAGTAATGCAGTAATTCTGAACATTTATATGCTCTTCATATGCTGACCACCGCACTGTTATGTTACAATAGGTGTGTACAGTGTTTACTACATTGCCTTTGGCAGGCTGCTTTGTGGCAAAATTAACAATGTTTAAATTGCATATTCTGGTGAGTGGAAAAAGATCAAATTCATATTAATGTGCTTAAAATTAAACAAACTCAACATCTGGAAAATGATATGTGAGGAGAGAAAAAAAGATGAACAGTCCCAATCTTCGAGCCTGTTCCACCATTCAATTCGATCATGCCCGATCTATATCTTTACTTCAATTGCCCATCTTAGTTCTGTCACTCCTTGCCAAACAAAAATCTTTCAATCTCATTTTTGAAATGTTCAATTGACCCCCAGCCGCAACAGCATTTTTGGGGCGAGAGTTCCAGATTTCCACTGCGCTTTGTGTGAAGAAATGCTTCCTGGCATCACCCCTGAATGGCCTAGCTCTAACATTAAGGTTATGCTCCTTTGTTCTGGACTCTGCCCATCAAAGAAAATAGTTTCTATCTACCCTATCAACTCCTTAAATCATCTTAAACACCTCAATTAGACTTTAATCTTCTATGTTCATAGCATTATAGCAGTGAAACACTTCTGGAATAAAAAATAAATTGGCAAGGCTTTCTTCACACGATCCATGCTAGGACTAAGAGAAATGTTTAGCCCCACACTGCTAAACGTCATCTATTTGCTGGAGCAAGATTTGCGAAAGGGTGATATGACACAATGTTAACATAGACATTTGAGGGAAAGTGCTGGTGTACACATTCCACTCGGCTGACAATATCCCTCTTCCGCTGATAAAACATTCAATTAATATCAGTGCTTCTTGCTGCATTCGATCACTTGAACCATCTCTGCTGCAGCAAGATGTTAAAATCCAACCCTTTGATGCCACACCATTAAATAATGTTAGTGACTAATTGGTGACAGTGCAGGTCATAAAGTCTTCGGCCATGTGCATTAGTGGAATAAGAATGCTCTTGAAGATTGGCTATCAAAACTGGTTATCTCCTCCCCATAAAAACCTATTATTTTCAAGTGTCTCCCTCAGACAATATGATATTCAAATCATTGACTCATGTTATTTACCTCATATTGGTCTGAAAAGGTATAATCTGAATAGTTCAGAAATTAAACATCATATAGAACTGGCTAAGCATTACAAACTCTACTACTTGTGGGACCTTGATTCAGTTTTAGCCCAGATAAGAGGAAGCTTATTTCTGATATCCATGTGGAGTCATAAGAGCAAAGGGTCTCAGCAATCTCAACACAAGAATCATTGGATGGAAGCCCACAGCCATCTCAACTGGCCTCAACCATTTTATTCTGAGATAATTATTTTCCCTCAAGATCAAAAAAGCTATAGCTTAGTAAGAGGGAAGATATCCTCTCCATAATAAATTTAACAAAATTGTAAGCCAGTTTATGAAGAATAGGATTCTGATTGTTTTACACCGAGGAAATGTTCCCTATGATATATTTTCTTTCATCTCCAGGTGGTGTAAGATTAACACTTGCTCATATGATTCACTACAAGAACGCCTTCAAGTGAAATGCCAGGACAACATACTGAGATCCTGCAAGTGCAGTGATGCTTATTGTTTTGTTTTACTTACACGTTCAGTGACAGTCTTGCTATTCAGGTGTAACACCAACCATAAATGGTTAAGATTAATTATCATTTTTACAAGAGGATAGAGAATACTTTTTGTCTACTCTTTTAAATCATATGGTTACCTGCAGCCTTCTTTACCTTCTTTACTCCCCTGAATACTGTTGTGAAAATTGTAATTATAGATGGTCCCAATCCAACACTATACTGTCCAAGATGAAAGAAAGAAAGAATTGCATTTATATAGTGCCTTTCATGATCTCAGGACGTCCCAAGTACTTTTGAAGTGTAGTCACTGTTGTAAGATGATACAAAGGAGCCAAAATTGCCCCTTTTTTACGTCTCGTTAGCATCGCCTGAGACAGCGTTCTACTTCATTTCTGGATCAAAAGGGGCAATTTACTGCTGGTGACAGGACTTTCACCCCAGGCATTAACTGACCTGGGCCGGGAAGGTTTGCGCGCACGGATGAACCACGTGGCAATTTCACCCCCAAAGCCTCTACTTAATTTAAGATAGTATAGTGGCAAATCCCTGGATTACTAGCCCTGAGGTCCTGAGTTCTATTCACTACCGTTGCAAATTGTGAGACTTGATTTCTTAAATCTGGGCATTTCTGAGCTGGCACCAGTAACCATGAAAGTTGCTGGATTGTTATAACAATGCAGCTGACTCAGTTATGTCCTCAGCAAAGGGAACTAGCTACCCCTTCCTGGTACGGCCTAAGCATGACTCCAGTCCCAGTTGACCCTTAAGCCATTCAGTTGTCTCGAAACCAGGGATGGCCAGAGATGCTCCTTGCCAGTGTTGCCTGGAGAACACATTAAAAAAAAAATCATAAAGGTAATTGTAAATAATGTAAATTTAGGATTGCATTCATTAACCCCAGTGTATTAGATATAGAAACAGCCACTCTTAATTGGGGTTAAGCAACTTCAAATTATCAGTTCATTTGATTTGAAATGATGCACAAAAACACCACCTGTGCTGTTAATTAAAAATTCAACCGACTGAATAATTGGATTTTTTAAAAAAGAAAAATGACTTTGAAGTAATAGGAGTAGACTGTACATGAGTTCTGCTTCCAGAACACCAATAAATCATAATTTATTTAAGAGTAACCCAAAGGATTTCATCATAGACAATTTGAGCTGCTTTACTTAGCATGAATATAGAAAACATTGGTGCAGATAAACCTCAACCAGTTGGCTTTATTGCAGTTTTCTTTACAAGTAAAGATATTGATCACGGGAAGATATTCAATCAGAGTATATGAATCACATAAACAAATTAAGCTTTCTTAAATTGTTCTACTTATCATTCCACACTTGGTCAATAAGTTTAAATCCATAATAATTTTTAAAGATTCCCTAAGAAAAGTTCTGTCAGTGTAAATCCATTTTGTTTTCTATTAAAACCTTGATGTGAACTCTAATTGCTATAGAAACTAAACTTGAATCACAACATGAAACAAGGCCGTTAGAAATCAAGCTGTGTGTCGTCTCCATATATCCTACGTCAACGTTTTCAAAAATGCTCAGCCATTTTCATAAATAACACACACAAGCTGTTAAATGCTAATCTACAGTTTGATCCTGGTATTCATTTAATTTCTAGAAAACGACTTAAAGTTCACTAAGTGCACGCTGTTGTGAATTTTTTTTATCGGAAATGCAATTTACATTTTTTTTTAATTTATATATGAAAGCCAGTAATTTAGGACCTCTTTGCTCTCGTTTCCTGGTTTGTCTGTTCCACTGTGGTCTCCACAATAGTGGAAGTTTCTTCATAACCTTGCAGTTTGTTGTCTGTAAATGTCTCAACCGCTTCAATCATTTCTATCTTTTCGTAGTACCTATACTTTGGCTCCTCTGGGAGTTGATTATTTGATAGCGGTGGCTGTGGTGGGGTGATTATCCTGTCTCTGTCCTCATCACCTTTCTGTTTATCTCGATAGGGAGCACCTTTAGATGCCCATTTGTCAGGAGCATTTGGATAAGGGCATGGCCTAGATGGACCACTGAAAGGTGTTGGCTTATAATCTGAGACGTGTGAAGGGTCTGGCAGTAATGAGGTTGAAGGTGGAGGTGGTATCAATGGTGATAGTATAGGTCTTTTGGGTTCTCCGTTAGAACCTGATTCATCTTGCTTTTTATCTCCAGACTTGTCTTTGTCTCTCTTTTTATTGGCATCAAATCCTTTTCCTCCATCGCCATTTCCATTGTATTTTAAAGGCTTGGGTTGAATTGGTTGTGGATGAGAGTCCATATCACCTGGATAGAGTTCATTATCAAAAGTAACAGTTACTTGACTTCTTGAGGGAATTGATGTACAGAAGAAAGGATCCATATAACTAGATTCACCTGAAACTAGCACATAGTGCCCTTTTGTGTAGAACTCTGCTACAGGTAGTTCTGGTCTCCTGTGTCTTCTCATTCTATCTCTTACCATATTACACAAAGCATCATAAATCCTACTTATCTGTGCTCCATCTGGTACATCATCTGGTCTTGTATCCTGTTCTCCCTCTTCAGAATCAAACTCTTCCTCTTCATCTTCTTTCTCTTCCTCATCTTCATTCTGGACACTGATCTTTCTGCCTTCACACATTTCTGAATGTTTTTTCGTGCATTCTTGGTCAGCTCCATTGTCAGCTGTGGCATCTGAAGAAGCCATATCCTTTTTCTTTGCTACTTTCCTGGAAAGCCCTTTTTGACAGGGTTTAATACTTGTGCTATACTGCATGCCCAAAGAGATATCTAAAAAGAGAATGCAATATTTTACTGATGGATGCGCTGAGGACTTATTTTACCAATTCTTGAATATCAGAGGAAACATAAAAAACAAATTATAGTAGAACCATTGACACCGAGTCACTTATTAACAAATCTCTATTCTAAAGTGCTTTCAAAGCCGACTTCAGTGTGTTTTTCTGATTATTAGTGTCATGAAGGAAGAACATAAGAACATAAGAAATAGGAACAGGAGTAGGCCATATGGCCCCTTGAGCCTGCTCCACCATTCAATAAGATCATGGCTGATCTGATCATGGACTCAGCTCCACTTCCCTGCCCGCTCCCCATAACCCCTTATCCCCTTATCGTTTAAGAAACTGTCTATTTCTGTCTTAAATTTATTCAATGTCCCAGCTTCCACAGCTCTCTGAGGCAGCGAATTCCACAGATTTACAACCCTCTGAGAGAAGAAATTTCTCCTCATCCCAGTTTTAAATGGGTGGCCCCTTATTCTAAGATCATGCCCTCTAGTTCTAGTCTCCCCCATCAGTGGAAACATCCTCTCTGCATCCAACTTGTCAAGCCCCCTCATGGGGCCCAAGTTTCCACATGATTTGCGCCTGATTTTTAGGAGCAACTGGTGGAGAACGGACTATCTTAGAAATCGCAATTCTCCACATTTTTTTTTCTGCAGTTCTAGTCAGGTAGAACAGTTCCACTTTGGAACAGAATTTTTTCTTCAAAAGGGGGCGTGTCCGGCCACTGACGCCTGATTTCAAAGTTTCTACAGTGAAAACGTACTCCAAACTAACTTAGAATGGAGCAAGTGAAGATTTTTGTAGAACTGAAAAAACCTGTTCTACACATTAAAAAATCAGGCGCAGGTTACAAATTAGGCGTCCAGAACGAGGTGGGGGGGGGGGTGTGGGGGGGAAGGGAAGTCATTAAATTCGACAATAAATCCTTATTTATACTTCTACAAATATTATACAAATAAATCCAAACTGAATAAACATTTATAAGCAAAGAAAAGATTAAATAAACCATCTTCCCACCTGTGTGAAAGTGCTTCAGCCAGGGAGAATGCTGCAGGCGTTCGTTCCCGCGGAGCGGGGGGGGGGGAGGAGGAGACAGCCGTTCGTTCCCGCAGAGCGGGATGGGGGGGGAGGAGGAGGCAGCCGTTCGTTCCCGCGGAGCGGGATGGGGGGGGAGGAGGAGGCAGCCGTTCGTTCCCGCAGAGCGGGATGGGGGGGGAGGAGGAGGCAGCCGTTCGTTCCCGCGGAGCGGGGGGGAGGGGGGGAGGAAGGAGATGGTGAGAAGGCTGCAAGAAGCCTCTGTGCTGATGGCAATGTGCTTTTATTAAAAAATGTTCAAAAATTAAACAGCTACAAAGAACTACAAAAATGGCCAAGTGCCAATGTTTCCTTCACACTGCGCGTGCGCGAACGCTCCAACGCGCACACGCAGCGTTGCCGGCAGGAAAAAAACTCATTTAAATGGTACCCGCCCCCTCCCACTTACAAAATCAGTGCGAGTGTAGGCGCCGCGCCAAACAGACAAGGAGCTGCAAAGCGCTCCAGAATCGCGCGTTTTTTTTCCGGCGCCGTTTTAGACGCGAAAAACGGGCGCCCAGCTCGGAGGGGCACCCGTTTTTTATCGTGTGGAAACTTGGGCCCATGGTCTTATACATTTCGATAAGATCACCTCTCATTCTTCTGAATTCCAATGAGTAGAGGCCCAACCTACTCAACCTTTCCTCATAAGTCAACCCCCTCATCTCCGGAATCAACCTAGTGAACCTTCTCTAAATGCCTCCAAAGCAAGTATATCTTTTCGTAAATATAGAAACCAAAATTGCACGCAGTATTCCAGGTGTGGCCTCACCAATACCCTGTATAGCTGTAGCAAGATTTACCTGCTTTTATACTCCATCCCCTTTGCAATAAAGGACAAGATTCCATTGGCCTTCACTTGCTGTACCTGCATACTAACCTTTTGTGTTTCAGGCACAAGTACCCCCAGGTCCCTCTTTAATGCAGCACTTTGCAATCTTTCTCCATTCAAATAACAACTTGCTCTTTGATTTTTTTTCTGCCGAAGTGCAGGACCCCATACTGTCCAACATTATACTCCATCTGTCAACTTTTTGCCCACTCACTTAGCCTGTCTATGTCATTTTGCAGATTTTTTGTGTCCTCCTCACACATTGCTTTTCCTCCCATCTTTGTATCGTCAGCAAACTTGGCTACGTTACACACAGTACCTTCTTCCAAGTCATTAATATAGATTGTAAATAGTTGGGGTCCCAGCACTGATCCCTGCGGCACCCCACTCGTTACTGGTTGCCAACCAGAGAATGAACCATTTATCCCGACTCTCTGTTTTCTGTTAGTTGGCCAGTCCTCTATCCATGCTAATATATAGCCCCCAACACCGTGAACTTTTATCTTGTGCAGTAACCTTTTATGTGGCACCTTGTCAAATGCCTTCTTGAAGTCCAAATACACCACATCCACTGGTTCCCCTTTATCCACCCTGTTCGTTACATCCTCAAAGAATTCCAGCAAATTTGTCAAACATGACTTCCCCTTCATAAATTCATGCTGACTCTGCCTGACCTAATTTTGCTTTTCCAAATGTCCTGTTACTGCTTCTTTAATAATGGACTCCAACATTTTTCCAACCACAGATGTTAGCCAATCGGTCTATAGTTTCCTGCTTTTTGTCAGCCTCCTTTTTTAAATAGAGGTGTTACATTTGCAGTTTTCCAATCTGCTGGGACATCCCCAGAATCCAGGGAATTTTGGTAAATTACAAGCAATGCATCCACAATCCCTGACGCTACTTCTCTTAAGACCCTAGAATGCAAGCCATCAGGTCCAGGGGATTTATCTGCCTTTAGTCCCATTATCTTACTGAGTACCACCTCCTTAGTGATTGTAATTGTGTTAAGTTCCTCTCCCCTATAGCCCCTTGACTATCCACTGTTGGGATATTGTTAGTGTCCTCTACTGTAAAGACTGATACAAAATATTTGTTCAGACTTTCTGCCATCCCCATGTTCCCCATTACTAATTCCCCGGTCTCGGCCTCTAAGGGACCAACAGAGAGAGAGGTAGCGAGGTGGAGAGGTGGAGAGGTTTAGGGAGGGAATTCCAGAGCCTAGGGCCTAGATGGCTGAAGGAACAGCCACCAATGGTGGAGTGAAGGAAGTGGGGGATGCAGAAGAGGCCAGAGTGGGAGGAACGGAGAGATCTCAGTGGGTTGTAGGGCTGGAGGGATGAGACCATGGAGGGATTTAAACATGTAAAACATTTTAAAATTGAGGCATTATGGACTGGGAGCCAATGTAGGGTGGCGGGCACAGGGGGTGATGGGTAAACAGGACTTGGTGAAAGTTAGGATATGCACACGCATGAGCTCACAGTACTTTTGTGGGAATGTCCATGTTAAATCCCTCCCCTACCCCGGCAGACAAAAGGGCAGTCATATCAGCATGTCATTTAAATGAGGAAAATACCTCATACTTCCTTCATTTATAGTTAAGCCTATGGCAATGTTGAGGGCCAGGGAGCTGATGAACTCTTGGTATCCAGCAGAGCTTGGGGACAAGTGGGAAATTCTGACGTTTCTAGGCTGGTTTTGCAATAGAATGGATTGCAGAGTGATACCATTGCTTACACTGGGGGAAGAAGGGAGGACTACGTATGTCACATTTTCGATGTCTGTCCGAGACTGGGTAAGTGCCTCCACACTGCCCCCGCACCCCACCCCCGGAACAGAAGTGATGCAGCGCGCTCAAGGTACGTAAAATAGTCAATGGCACCAGGGTCTTCCATAATGGGCAGATGGATTTTCTGTTCCACCTTCACTCCACCTATCTCCTCACCCTCCCCTGGAATTTCAATGCAGTACTGTCCAGTTATAAATCTATTGATTGCTTTAGTATCTCTTCAAGTCCCAAGAACAGTTTAAAAAAAATGTCAACCTCTACCACCTAGACGGATAAGGACAGCAGGCACATGGGAACACCATCACCTCCTCATTCCCCTCCAAGTCACACATCATTCCAACATTGGAAATATATCAGCGTTCCTTCATCGTCACTGGGTCAAAATCTTGGGACTCCCTCCCTAACAGCACTGTGGGAGTACCTTCACCGCACAGACTGCAGCGGTTCAAGAGCCACCACCTTTTTCAGGGCAATTAGGGATGGACAATAAATGCTGGCCTTGCCCGCGACACCCACATCCCATGAATGAGTTAAAAAAATGTCTCCTCTTGCCGAATTTATGGAAAGTTAAATCCGTTTTGAAAATTACCCTAAGGTGTGGACATTGTCTTGGAATCTTTTCAAAATTATGGGAGCTTTTTGTCTGTAGCTAACAAATTACACAACCCTTCAATTTTGAAAATTATTACAAAATAAATCCAGCTTGCATCAGTATTAAAATGAAATAATAGTTGCTGTAGAGCTCTGGAGACATTAAAGACACGTTGCATTAATTTGTGTCTTACCTTTGCTCTCAGGTGTGCACTCATATCGATCACTTATGGACAAAGGGATGATTTCTGTCTCAATTGGGGTAGATTGTGATCTGAAAAATGAAAATCATCTGTTTTGCTGGTGAATAATAATTAATATTTCATAGATTTTTTTAACAAGCAACTGAAAAGTCCCAGTAAAAATCCCATTCCATCAAATAACTCGACAAATGGCTGACTCCAATAACAGACATGTGGTAGCGTCTGATACGTTTACTCCCAAACAGTTCTGCAGCTTCCCTCACTTTCAATCCCGAGAACTCACAGCTGGTCCAATGTTCAACACCTTGGGTTATTTTACTACATTAAAGGCGCTATATAGTGTTGTTAAAAGGTGAGGGAGGCGATCATGGAGTAAGGGGCGCTGGTGAAGATTTACCTGTTTTGGGAGCGGCTTGCAGTGGTCCCTTTAAGGACTGCTGGTTCGGCCGCTCAACGGCTGATACCAATGCATGCACAGTGCAAACTCCACACGTCGTTACCTTAAACAGTGCACTGGGGTCCTACAACCAGATAGAGGCAAGCACAATTGTACAGGGGAGTCATGCCCGAGTGGACTTTGGGCATCTCCTGGCAGTTTTAGCTAGAGGCAATGGTAGCGGTCTAAGAACAGGCCAAGTGTATCTCCCTCACAGCTCCAGCATTAGGTCAGTTAAGTGAAGAATTAGGGATGGAAGTATAAAAAATAGACTCGCATTTAGATAGCGCCTCAGGCCATCCCAAAGCCAATGAAGTACATTTTGAAATGTAGTCACTGTTGTAAGGTAGGAAACATGGCAGCAAATTGCACTCATTAAGCTCCCACAAACAGCAACGTGATAATGAGCAGATAATCTGTTGAGGGATAAATATTGCCCAGGGATAACTCCCCTGCTCTTCTTCAAAATAGTGCCATGGGATCCTTTACATCCATCCATTGAGAGAGCAGACAGGGGTTCAGTTTAATGTCTCATCTGAAGGACAGCAGCTCCTACAGTGCAACTCTCCCCCAGTACTGCACTGGAGTGTCAGCCTAGATTTTTGTGTTTAAGTCTCTGGAGTGGGACTTGAACCCACAACTTTCTGACTCAGAGATGAGAGTGCTACCCACCGATCCACAGCTGACATTTTACATAGACATACCCCTGGAAAAATACAGGTCCCACAGATTCTGCTTATATTGGAAATCTATATTAATTAAGCTTAAAGTACCTTTCAAACTCTAAGGGGTTGATTATAAACTGTTTAAGATTTGACAATGTCATTCGACGATATCATGTGAATCCATTGTATGGGATTATTTGCAAGTGTCTTGCCTCTATTGGTAAAGGCAGAGATTATTGATTGCATAGTTACATTTTCCAGCAGATAATAGTTTGTCCCTCTGCCCAAAAAATTTCAAATGGTTAATTTGGAGCAAAAACAGAGTGTTAAACCTTATTGCGCAACAATCCTAACGCAGTACTAAAATGAGTAATAATAAGTAATCATGGAGCACTGAAAAGGTGAGACATAATAATCCTGCGACACACCTGTAATCTTCATTGGCAATAAAGCTCTTGTAGCTCTCCAGTTCATTTTCCAGTGATTGTTGATACATAACAACTCGTCGACACACATTGGCACACCTTTCCAAGCTTTTCTCAGCTTCTTCCAACTTTTTCCTCAAGTCTTCAATTTGTTCGTTGTACAATTGCATCTGATCCAAGTAATTTTCCTGCACACTCTTGATTGTCTGCTCGAGTGTTGCCATCTTTTAACACAACGATATGGAAATAAGCTTCATTAGTATTTATTATACCATACAAGATTATTTAATGTAATACATTGGCAGTGTAATGTTCCTTACTCGGGCAAGTGATGATTGCCTCAAGTGTCAGCTTCAACTCAATGGTAGTGCTCTCACTTCACTCAGTAGATTGTGAATTTGAGCCCCACACCAGAGACTTGAGCACATAAAGAAAGGAAGACTTGCACTTTTAAAGCGTCTTTCTCAAACTTAGGACATCCCAAAACTCTTTACAGCCAATTAAATACTTTAGAAGTGTAGTCACTCTTGTAGTGTAGGAATCTAGGCTGGTATTCCTGTGCAGTACTGTCAGAGGTCCTGTTTTTTGGATGAGTTGTTAAATGAAGGCCCCCTCTGGACATAAAAGATCTCATTGTGCTATTCAGAGAAGAGCAGGAGAGATCTCTCACTGTCCTGGCCAATATTTATCCCTCAGCCAAAACAACCACCAAAAAGATTATTGAGTCATTTATCTCATTGCTGTGTGCAGGAGTTTGTTGTGTGTAAATGACTGCCACATTTCTTAAATTACAACAGTGACTACACTTCAAAAAATCTTCATTGGCTGTGAAGCATTTTGGGATATCTGCTGGTAAATGTAACTATGCAATTATCATTGACATTGGCAAATCTTAAACAGTGAAAGGTGCTATATAAATGCAATTCTTTTTTAAATGATGATAAATATATTTACCTGAAGGTAGTAATTGCACAGCAGAAGGTAAGACTAAGGGAAAGGGAAAGCCACTGTATTATTAACACCCTCATGAAGCAAAAGCAGTGGTTCACCATCCCCAAGTATAAAAAGTGTGAAATGTTGACCTAACTACAGAAATATATAAGGGCAACGCAAACTAAAAGCATGTGGAGTTCAGGTAGAAGATCAGCCATGATGTTAGTGAATGGCAGAGCAGGCTCAAAGAGCCGAATGGCCTACTCCTGCTCCTATTTCTTATGATCTTGACAAAATATTATCAAATTATGATTTACTTCTTGTTTTAATGTACTACAGTGATCATTAGCTATTTCCATAAGAACATCAGAAATAGGGGCAGGAGAAGGCCATATGGCCCCTCGAGCCTGCTCTGTCATTTATGAAGCCCAGGATCCCATATGCTTTTTTCACTGCTTTCTCAACCTGTCTTGTCATCTTCAACGATTTGTGCACAAATACCACCAGGCCGCTATGTTCATGCACCCCCTTTAGAATTGTACCCTTAACTTTATATTGCCTCTCCTTCCTACCGAAATGTATCACTTTGCATTTTTCAGGGTTAAATTTCATCTGCAATGTTTCCGTCCATTCCACCAGCCTATCGATATCTTCTCGAAGTCTATCAGTATCCTCTTCACTGTTCACTATATCAGTACTTTGAAGTTTTGTGTCATCTAAAAATGTTGAAATTGTGCACTGTACACCCAAGTCTAAGTCATTAATGTAGACTGGGGAACACTACTGTACACCTTCCTCCAGTCCATAACCACGCTATTTAGGAAAGGAGGAAGAGAAAAAATGGGGAATTATAGCCTGACATCAGTAGTAGGCAAAGTGCTAGAATCTATTATTAGGGACGTGGTAGCAGGGTACTTGGAAAATCGTAATATGCTTAGGCAGAGTCAACATACTTTTATGAAAGGGAAATCCTGTTTGACAAATGTGCTGAGATTTTTGAAGATGTAACTTGTAGGATGGATAAGGGGCAATCAGCGGATGTAGTGTATTTGGATTTTCTAAAAAACATTCAATAGGATGCCACACAAGAGGTCATTACTCAAAATTAGGACTCATGGGATTTGGGAGTAATATATTAGCATGGATTGAGGATTGGTTAATGAACAGAAAACAGAGAGTAGGAATTAATGGGATGTTTTTCGGGTTGGCAGGCTGTAACTAGCGGGGTACTGCAAAGATCAGTGCTTGGGCCTCAGCTCTTTACAATCTATATTAATTACTTAGATGAAGGGACTGAATGTAACTTTTCCAAGTTTGCTGATGATAGAAAGTTAGGTGGGAAAGTAAGCTGTGAGAAGGACACAAAGAGGCTGCAGAGAGATATAGACAGGTTGACTGATTGGGAAAGAATATGGCAAATGGAATACAATGTGGGGAAGTGTGAAGTTATCCACTTTGGTCGGAAAAACAAAAAAGCAGAATACTTTTTGAATGGTAAGAGACTGGGAAATATTTGCATTCAGAAGGATCTGGGTGTCCTTGTACAGGAATCACAGAAAGTTAACAAGCAGGTACAGCAAGCAATTAGGAAAGCAAATGGTCTGTCAGCTTTTGTTACAAAGGGATTAGAGTATAAGAGTAAAGAAGTCTTACTACAATTATACAGGGCATTGGTGAGGCCACACCTGGAGTACTGAATACAGTTCTGGTATCCTTACCTAAGGAAAGATATACTTGTCAGAGGGAGTGCAACAAAGGTTCACTAGACTGGTTCCTGGGATGAGGGGATTGCCCTATGAGTAGACTAGGCCTATATTCCCTAGAGTTTAGAAGATTGAAAGGTGATCTAATTGAAACATGTAAAATGCTTAATGGGGCTCGACAGGGTTATGCTATGAAAATGTTCCCCCTGGCTGGGGAATCTAGAACATGGGGTTACAGTCTCAGAATATGGGGTCGGCCATTTAGGACTGAGGTGAGGAGAAATTTCTTCAATCAAAAGGTTGTGAATCTTTGGAATTCTCTACTCTAGAGGGCTGTGGATGTTCAGTCATTGAGTATATTTATGGCTGAAATCGATAGATGTTTGGGAACAAAGGGAATTAAGTGATATTGGGATAGTGTGGGAAGTAGCATTGAGGTAGAAGAAGGATCTTGTTGAATGGTGGAGCAGACTCAAAGGGCCAAATGGCCTACTCCTGCTCCTAATTCTATGTTCGTTAATTTTGTGTGGTGCTGCATGGCCCCTTTAAGGGGCTGGGCAGACCATTCACAAAACTGCGCATGCGCAGCTTTTCTCATTGGAAAGCCAGCTGGGTGGAGCCTCTGGTGCACTGTGCAGCCGTCCGGCCTTACAGCGCAGCTTACAGGGACTTTGTTCCCTTCATGAATGCACACCATCATGAGTGCAATAGCCTACATGTAGAATAAACAAATCCTTTAGGATCAGTGGCGAGGGAGGTGTACTAAACTACATAAAACATTTTAGAGCAGTAGGTCATTTTGCCCACTTGAGCCAGTTCCTTCCACAGACTATGTACAGTCTAAGTCATCAAAGTCTCCATCCCACCTTTGTACCCTTGAGCAAAGATTCTACAAAATTCCTCTTTGCCTCCCCTCCTCAGACAAGAAAATTGAGCTGGGAGGTCATTTGTCACATTGACTACAACACTAGTCCTGTTATGCCAGTGATAGGCAAGATAGTGCTTAGGAGTGGTCATATCTACCTCTGCTGCCCATGTGCTAACTCCCACCAAGTCCCATTCACCCATCACATCCTGTGCTCGCTGACCTACATTGGTTAATGGTCTGGCAATGCCTCGATTTTAAAATTCTTATCTTTGATTTCAAACCCCTCCATGGCCTTGCCCCTCCCTATCTCTGTAATCTCCTCCAGCCCCACAACCCTCCGAGATATCTGCGCTCCTCCAATTATGGTCTCTTGCGCATCTCCCGATTTTCATTGTTCCGCCATTGGGGGCTGCGCCCTCAGCTGCCAAGGCCCGAAGCTCTGAAATTCACTCCCTAAACCTCTCTGCCTCTCTATCTCTTCCTTGAGGATGCTCCTTAAAACCTACCTCTTTGACCAAGTTGTTGGCCACCTGTCCTAATAAATATGCGACATAGTGTCAAATTGTGTTTGATAACGCTGTTGTGAAGCATCTTGAGGCGGAGTGGTATGTTGAAGTCCTGCCATGATCCCGCATTTCTATGTTTAAAGTCAGAGACCCACTTCTTCACTATTGACGAAAGAAGCTAGGATTGTTCTCCTTGGAGCAGAAACGGGCAAGAGGAGAGAAAAAAAGAAGGACTTGCATTTATATAGCACTTTTCACAACCTCACGATGTCCTAGACGCTTTACATGCAAAGAAGTACTTTTGAAGTGTAGTCACTGTTGTAATGTAGGAAACGCAGCAGCCAATTTGCACACAGCAAGCTCCCACAAACAGCAATGTTGATTGAGGGATAAATATCGGCCAGGACACCAGGGATAACTCCCCTGCTCTTCTTCGAAATAGTGCCAGAGATCTTTTACTTCCACCTGAGAGAGAAGACAGGTCACCTCCAAAAGTTCAACACTCCCTCAGCATGGCACTAGAGTGTCAGCCTAGATTTTGTGCACAAGTCTCTGCAGTGGGATTTGAACCAACAACCTTCTGACTCAAAAGCAACATGCCAGCCACTGAGCCATAGCTGACAATGCCATTGCATGGAAGTATCCAAAATCATGAAGGGTTTTGATCGAATAAACAAGGAGAAACTGTTTCCAGTGGCAGAAGGGTCGGTAACCAGAGGACACAGATTTAGGTGATTGGCAAAAGATCTAGAGGCGACACAAGGAAACATTTTTTTTAATGCAGTGAGTTGTTGTGATCTGGAATGCAGTGTCTGAAAGGGTGATGGAAGCAGATTCAATAATAACTTTCAAAAGGGAATTGGATAGAACTTGAAAGGGGAAAATTACAATGCTATGGGGAAAGGGTAGGGGTGTGGGACTAATTGGATAGCTCCTTAAGAGAGCCGGCACAGGCATAGTGCTATACCATTCTGTGATACTTTCCAGCGCTAACCCGCCCCAAAGGAAAAGCAGCCTTCTTTAACAATGTTGAAGTATTGCATAAAATATGCTAATATATCAGCAGAAACCATTCGGAGGATTTGATGCACAGTCCCAATCCCACAAATCACTTTTATGCTATTCATAGTGCATGTTGCTACCATTAGGCACAGAAGCTGGATTTTAAATAACAAGGCTTATAACTGTACTAAGGTGACCTTTACATGACTATAAACTGAAATCCAGATGCCACTATCTGACAGAAAATGCATTTAATCTTTATATGTGAAATGAAAGCAGCATTAAAGAGGTTTTCTCTCTCTCATAATAAAATAAACTGGAATGATGCCCAGACCAAACTGATGCATAGGTGATCCTACTGCATGCTGACAGGCTGCCAAGATATTTTAACTAAATATCCTGTGTATCTATTAATCCTTGTATACAGTCTACAAGTCAACGGTCTATCCCCAGAGTAGAGGCTGGTATAGTTTGAAAAAATGATTTTAAAATATTTCAATACTGCTGTGTAATCTTTTGAGACCGATGAACATTTTGCCAGTTTAATCAAAGCAGACAAGATATAGCGAATGTTCAGTTCTGAGTTACTTACACATATATCAGATGATATACGTGCACATGGAAGCAGATAGACAGGGACTTGAACTTGGGGAGACAGGGCACAATTTTGACATTTGCAGGTGACACAAAATTTGGAAATGTAGTAAACAGTGAGGAAAATAGACAGGCTGGTGGAATTGGTGGACACATGGCAGATTAAATTCAACTCAGAAAAGTGTGAGGTGATACATTTTGGTTGGAAGAATGAGGAAGGGCCATACATACTAAATTGTATAATTTTAAAGGGGTTTCAAGAACAGAGAGTTCTGGTGGTGCTTGTGTGCAAATCTTTGAAGGTGTCAGGAAAGATTAACACAGCAGATTGAGAGGTGATCTTATCAAAACGTATAAGATTATGAGGGGGCTTGACAAGGTGGATGCAGAGAGAATGTTTCCACTGATGGGGGAGACTCGAACTAGGGGGCATGATCTTAGAATAAGGGGCCGCCCATTTAAAACTGAGATGAGGAGAAATTTCTTTTCTCAGAGGGTTGTGGATCTGTGGAATTCGCTGCCTCAGAGAGCTGTGGAAGCTGGGACATTGAATAAATTTAAGACAGAGATAGACAGTTTCTTAACCAATAAGGGAATAAGGGGTTATGGGGAGCGGGCAGGAAAGTGGACCTGAGTCCATGATCGGATCAGTCAAGATCGTATTAAATAGCAGAGCAGGCTTGAGGGGCCGTATGGCCTACTCCTGCTCTTACTTCTTATGTTCTTATTATGTTCTTATTGTTAATGAAGGGCTATGGGGAAACAGCAGGGAGTGGGACTAACTGGATCGCTCATCGAAAGAGCCAGCACTGACTCGATGGGCTGAATGGCCTCCTTCTGTGCTGCACTATTCTATGTATCTATGATTCTACTTGTAATAAAGAGGAATTAAACAGGGATAAAAGTGACTGTCATTCCACAATACCGTACGTGGGTGCAATGTTGCGCAGCGCCATCTAATGCATGGTTTAAAAATACAACAGCATCTGTGTAGCAACAACAACAGTTTGCATTTACATAGCACCGTTAGTGTAGTAAAACGTCCCAAGGCATTTTGCAGGAGTGTTATCAAACAAATGTGACACCGAGCCACATTAGGAAATATTGGGGTAGAAATTGTGATCAGAGGCTTCCCACGGGTGGATGCCTCCGACTTGAAAAAATCTACGAATTTACCTGGTAGTCTGGGAGGTTTGTAGATTCGCACTCCTGGGCCTCTCCGGGTACCTGCGGGTGGAGGCCCACGTATACCATGGGCACATGCAGTTCGAAAGCGCCCCTGGGATCACGTGGGCCGGCCCAAGAAGGGGGAATCCTCCTTCATACTTATGGTGAGGTCCGTATGTATGGAATCACCATAAGTATGAATGGGGATCACTTAAAAAAATACATGAAATAAATAAATAAATAATGACATATTTAAAATTAATTAAAATGCTATTTAATTAAATATTTTAAACAAAAATGTAATTTAAAAAAATTGTATGTTTTAACGGGTCTAAAAATAAACTTACCTTATCTGACAGGGTTTTAAAATGAGTGATAAAATATTATTTTTCCACTTTTTAAAACTCTTACGCTTGCTTTTATGTTCTTATGTTCTTTTACTAGGTGTAAGAATTTAAAGGACATTCGTTTGGCAGAAGATGGGCAAAAAGCCTAACTCTCCGTCCGCAGAGGCCCTTTTCGAACGGATTCGTGCGATTTTGGCAAGTTACGGGTTTCAGCGCATGCACAGTGCATACCTAAACCTGGAACTATGGCTGAGTGCGCACCTCATACGTGCCCGTAGAGGCTGCAAATTCAGCACCATTAAGACAGGTTGGTCAAGGAGGTAGATTTTAAAGAGCGTCTTAAAGGGGGAGAGAAGGTATAGAGGTGGAGAGGTTTTGGGAGGTAATTCCAGGACTTACGGCCCAGGCAGTTGAAGGCACAGCTGCCAATGGTGGAGCGATGAAAATCAGGGGTTGGGGAAGACGCCAGCATTAGAGGAGCGCAGAGATCTCGGAGGATTGTAGGGCTCCACTCTGAATGTCCAGATTTGCATTTCATTAATAGCCTAGGTTTGCTGGAAAATCTGCCGGACCTGTTTTATACATTGACTGACCTCAATCTCTCTCTGGCTCTGTAACTGGCAGGGACCACTTTGGTGATCATCCAACTGACCCTTCATCAAAGACTCTCTCTTCTCAGCCAACAGTGCCTCTTCTTCCTATAACAAAAAGAACAACACTTTGCAGGAAAGCTGATGTCAAATTTGCTCCCATGCAATTTAATTCAAACCTGAAATTTTAAAAATGATAAATCCCAAAGAGACGAATGCCTCTCCATGGCTTTCTCCGTTCGGCTGTGCTGGATTACCTCATAGCTTAATGGGCCTGAAGACACATAAGTTGTGGGCTGTTGGGCGTGCTTTAGAACGTTCATGTAGCTCTGAATTTCTGCTAGATTCTGTGGAATGAGAACAGCAGAGAAAAGTGTCAGACAATAAAGCAATGATCATCTTACAGACTTATCCCCTGAAATTCCCAATTTCCCACTGCAGCAGCAACAACAACAACAACTTGTATTTATATAGCACCTTTAATGTGGTAAAATGTGCCATGACACTTCACAGGATGTTATCACACAAAATCTGACACTGAGCCACATAAGGAAATATTAGGGCAGGGCTCAGTCAATGAGGTAGGTTTCAAGGAGCGTCTTAAAGGAGGAAAGAGATGTAGAGTGGTGGAAAGGTTTAGAGAGGGAATTCCAGAGCATAGGGCATTGGCAGCTGAAGGCACGTCCGCCAATGGTGGAACAATTAAAGTTGGGGATGCTCAAGAGACCAGAATTAGAGTAGTGCAGATATCTCTGAGAGTTGTAGGGCAGGAGGAGATTACAGAGTTAAGGAGGAGTGTGGCCATGATGGGATTTGAAAACAAGTATGAGAGTTTTAAAATCGAGGGGCTGCTTAACCAGGAGTCAATGTAGGTCAGTGAGCACAGAGGTGATGGGTGAATGGGATTTGGTGCGAGTTAGGACATGGGTACCAGAGTTTTGGATAACCTCAAGTTTAAGGAGGGTAGAACCTGGGCATTGGAATAGTCAAGTCTAGAGGTAACAAAGGCATGAACGAATCCAGTAAGACTCTGCTGTTCTCCCATCAGAAATACAACACGGGAGACTGAAAGGATCCCTGTGGAATTTCCTGTTGTTTTTCTAAATAAGAACAAAATATGATTACATTTCCGAAAAGCTACAGTAATGAAATTAAAATGACTTTCAAATTAACAGTTAATCTGTTTCAATTATTTTGTTTTAATTTTATTCCATTATTTATTTTAGGTAGAATTGCATAGATTGTACAGCACAGAAACAAGCCATTCAGCACAACTAGTCTGTGCTGGTCTTTATTCTCGACACGAGTCTCCTCACATTCCATCTACCTCATCTCAGCCTTTCAGCCCATCTTTCTATTCCCTTTTCTCTCATATACTCATCTAGTTTCCCTTTGAAAGTGTCTAAGCGATTTGCCTCAGCCACTTCCATGTGGTGGAAAGTTCCACATTCTAACCACTGAATCAAGAAATGTCTCCTTATTTCCCTATTGGATTTAGGTATATTACCATTGTTTCACCCCACAAATAGCCCCTCTTTCCCCACAAACCCACACTGCCCTTCTCAGTCAGTGATCAGAATGGTCTCATTTGATGGGTGGCATCAATTTCACTATTTGTTTTGCCTCCCAATTAGAAAGTACATTTAAAAAAAGAAGACTTGCATTTCTATAGCGCCTTTCATGACCTCAGGACGTCCCAAAGTGCTTTACACCCAATTAAGTACTTTTGACGTGTAATCACAATTGTAACGTAGAAACTGTGGCAGCCAATTTGTGCACAGCAAGCTCCCACAAACAGCAATGTGCTAATGATCAGATAATCTGTTTTTGTGATGTTGATTGAGGGATAAATATTGGCCAGGACACCGGGGATAACTGCCCTGCTCTTTTTCGAAATAGTGCCGTGGGATCTTTTATATCCACCTGAGAGAGCAGGCGGGG
The DNA here is from genome assembly GCF_044704955.1 of Pristiophorus japonicus. Taxonomy (NCBI): domain Eukaryota; kingdom Metazoa; phylum Chordata; class Chondrichthyes; family Pristiophoridae; genus Pristiophorus; species Pristiophorus japonicus. Next base: position 125,256,219 of record NC_091985.1, on the reverse strand, counting down.
CCTCAGTTCAACATCTCATCTGAAAGACGGCACCTCCAACAGTGCAGCGGAACCCTCAGCACTGCACTGGAGTGTCAGCCGAGATTTTTGTGCTCAAGTCCCTGGAGTGGGACTTTTAGTGATACAGAATGCAGCTGCACCACATTCTTGCTGCCCTCCTGGCAGGTTTTCCCTTCCCTTATTATTATAATGTTGCGAGTATCTAACATGGAATTATAACCCCCCCCCCCCCCCCCGCCCCCCTCCGGTTCTGTCCACTTTGAGTCAATAGCAAGGGATGGAGCATCTGCTGAATCAATGTAAGCTCTCTACTGTCAGATTCTATCATTGACATCTACTAAACACACACCACTTGCCTGATCTGGCACAAAATTTCAAGTTTCCATAATTATGCAGCTCAAGTCAATGTAAGCAGCATTTATTCTATCATTTGGGCAGAGTTTTAATTTAAAAAAAGAATGTTAGACAGGGAAGAAATACTTTGTAATGTAATTCCGCACAGAAATATTTTGAATTAGACCATGACTTAATTTTATCTGTGGCAGTCTCATTGCTGTTATGAATAAAGAATGTAATGGGAAAATATAAACTACCCATTTATATTGGGTTGGCGTAGATCATCAGCAATAATCTTTAGGAGTATGCTCCTCACAAGTTGTAAGTTGTAAGGTTCACCTTACTGGTGAAATTTAAATAAATATTTCACACTTGCTCATTTCAAATACCTTTTATTTGTTTATTTATGCAGTTGTCAAAAAAAGTCACAAATTCTGAATCAAGTGCAGCCTCAGACAAACATTTGAAAGATTTGTCATTGTATAACTATACAGAGCTTTTAATCTAAGTAAACCATAAGAACAACACAGAAGGAGGCAATTCGGCCCATCGAGTCTGCAATCCAGAGCAATCCAGTTAGTCCCGCTCCCCCGCTCTTTCCCCATATCCCTGAAAAACATTTTCATTCAAGTATTTATCCAATTCCCTTTTGAAGGCTACTATTGAATCTGTATCCAAAGCCTAACCACTCATTGCGTAAAAAATATTTCCTCATGTCACCTCTGGTTCTTTTGCCTATCACCTAGATCTGTGCTCTTTGGTTATCGACCCTTCAGCCATTTCTCTTTATTTACTCCATCTAAACCTGCCATGAATTTAAACACCTCTATCAAATCTCCTCAGTCTTCTCTGCTCTAAGGAACACAACCCCAGCTTCTCCAGGCTATCCGCATAACCCTCATCCCTGGAACCATTCTAGTAAATCTCTTCTGTACCCTCTCTAAAGCCTTCACGTCCTTCCTTAGTGTGGTGCCCAGAATGGGACACAATACCCCAACTGGGGCTGAATTAGTGTTTTATAAAGGTTTAGCATAGCTTGCTGACTTTTGTACTCGATGGGATCGAAATTCAGTATCGCCCCGTTTGGAGGCGGTAACCGAGGCGAGGCATGAAATCCTGCGCCCGGCGCGGAAGTCCCGGCCCAGCAGTGAAATTGAGGTTACTGCCCCCGGGAGGAAGTGGAGCGTAATGTCGTGCGCTCTATTTCCTCTCGGGAGTGGGAAGCGGGACTGGGGTGGTAAGTATGCAAATGTTGCAATGCTACGCGGTCTCTCTGCATAGCTCCAGCGCGAGCACATGGCCCTCCCCTTCTGTTAAAGGGGCAGGTACGCTGTGAGCTCTGCAGTGGGGCCAGGGGCATCCACTACTCCACTGGGGATGTGAGGTGCCGTGGTCGTAGCCAGCACAGCAGCGGAGTGCCTGGCTGCACCATCGCGCCACGGACCCCGCAGAAATACTGCAGGAAAGGTCGGCCGGGAGAAAAAAATGGCGCCGCGCATCTCCCTTTAATTTTCGACCGGCGAGCGGAGTGCAGCCCGATTTGCAACCTGCGAGGTGGGCGTTCACATCGCCCACGGCAGCCTCACGGGGCGCTGCCCAATTTCCGCCGTGGGGCAAAAACGGGCCGCTGCGGGATGAAAACAGGTTGCTGCGCACGGCGATGATGTCACCATCACCGGCGCAGTGACCCGGGGCGCTGGCGGTTTTGCACCTCCGCTAACTCATGCGCATTTCACCGGGGCCGGTAGTGACACCCCAGCGAAAACCCATTTGCACCCCATTAACGCCCCCCAGAGGCGCTAATAGCTGGTGCACAGGAGCCCAATTTTGCCCCCTTTACCTCTAAAATAAAGCCCAGGATCCCATAAGCTTTATTAACCTGTCCTGCCACTTTCAAAGGATTTGAGCACAAGCAACCCCAGGTCTCTCTCTTCTTGCACCCGCTTTAAAATTGTACCATTTAGCATGTATCGTCTCTCCTTATTCTTCCTACCAAAATGTCTATCACCTTACACTTCTCTGTGTTGAATTTCACCTGTCATGTTTCAGATCAAAAATAGCGAGCTGTATTTATCATTGAAATATGTGAGTTGATTACTTTGCTTACCAATACTGTCTGCAATCAATGATTGGCAGAAGTTGAATGCTTGAACATACCTTGGTGTTTCTCTCTTTAGTCGAGTTTATATCTTCCTGCAGGAATTGAGTGCGGATCTGGAGTTCCAAGTTCTTTAATAAAGCTTCATTTGCATTCTATGAAGAAGACACACTAACGTGACACACATATTGGATTTTCAAGGTTTTTCATTTTAGTGACCAGATGCCTTGCATTGACTGGCTATGAGATGTAATGCCTTCTCACACACAGAGCATCAGCACTATTATGATAGTTATTGGCTCTGAAATTAGCTATTTCCTGATCTCTAATGGGTAATATAATCCCCTCAAATCATCAGTACTGAATTGGAAGTGGTGTAAATGCCCACTTTAGGGATTGGTTTAATGCTGGTCCTGATTTGGTTACATGAGTCTGACCTTATCATCCTATTCTGTCTCTGAATCTTCTCCTCAAACACACAATGCTCATTGTCCCAGCTTTATTTCGTATTTTGTCACTACAGCCTATAATGTGAACTAGCGAAAAAAAAAACAGAATGCAAATAAGGGTACTGTATGGAATTGCTCCACTGAGCAAATCCAATATAATCCAATATAATTGGGCAATTGCACTAATCCAGCAGCTGGGAAACCTGGAAATCCGTTGCAAATAATCCCTGGCAATCGGGAAGATCAAGGGTCATGGAGGGGGTGGTGGGGAGTGCTTGGAGCGCGGCAAAGAGGAGGGAGGGAGAGATCGCGGGGGAGAGATCGAGGGGAGAGATCGGGGGGGAGAGATCGGGAGGAGAGATCACGGGGAGAGATCAGGGGGAGAGATCGCAGGGAGAGATCGGGGGGAGAGATGGAGGGGGCGAGATTGGGAGGGAGAGATGGAGGGGAGAGATCGGGGAGGGGGAGAGATTGTGGCGGAGAGATCGAGGGGAGAGATCGGGGAGTGGAGAGATCGGGGGGAGAGATCGGGGGGGAGAGATCAGGGGGAGCGGTCGTGGGGGGGAGATCGGGGGGGGAGAGATCGGGGGGGGGAGAGATCGGGGGGGAGAGATTGCGGGGAGAGATCGAGGGGGAGAGATTGGGGGTATAGATCGGGGGGAAAGATCGGGGGGGAGAGATCGGGGAGGAGAGATCGGAAGGAGAGATTGAAGGAAAGATCGGGGGGAGAGATCGGGAGAGAGATCGCAGGGAGAGATCGGGAGGAGAGATCGTGGGGAGAGATCGGGGGGGAGAGATCGGGGTGAGAGATCGGGAGGAGAGATCGGGGGGAGAGATCGGGAGGAGAGATCGGGGGGAGAGATCGGGGGGGAGAGATCGCGGGGACAGATCACGGGGAGAGATCGAGGGGAGAGGTCGTGGGGAGAGATCAGGGAAGAGATCGGGGGGAGAGATTGAAGGAGAGATCGGGGAGGAGCAGAGATCGGGGGAGAGATCGGGGGAGAGATTGCGGGGAGAGATCGAGGAGATCGCGGGGAGAGATCGCGGGGAGAGATTGGGGGGAAAGATTGAAGGAGAGATCGGGGGGAGAGATCAGGGGAGAGATCGCGGGGAGAGATCGCGGGGAGAGATCGCGGGGAGAGATCGGGGGGAGAGATCGAGGAGATCGTGGGGAGAAATCGGGGAGAGAGATGGGGGGAGAGATCGAGGGGAGAGATCGAGGGGAGAGATCGAGGGGGAGAGATCGCGGGGAGAGATCGGGGGAGAGATCGGGGTAGAGATCGGGGGGGAGAGATCGAGGGGGAGAGATCGAGGGGGAGAGATCGGGGGGTAGAGATCGGGGGGGAGAGATCGAGGGGGAGAGATCGAGGGGGAGAGATCGGGGGGGAGAGATCGAGGGGGAGAGATCGGGGGGAGAGATGGTGGGGGAGAAATCGTGGGGGAGAGATCGAGGGGGAGAAATCGGGGGGAGAGATCGAGGGGGAGAGATCGGGGGGAGAGATCGGGGGGAGAGATGGTGGGGGAGAAATCGTGGGGGAGAGATCGAGGGGGAGAGATCGGGGGGAAAGATCGGGGGGAGAGATCGCGGGGAGAGATTGAAGGAGAGATCGGGGGGGAGAGATTGAGGGGGAGAGATCGGGGGGAGAGATCGCGGGGAGAGATCGAGGGGAAGAGATCGGGGGGAGAGATGGGGGGGAGAGATTTGGGGAGGAGAGGTCGCGGGGAGAGATCGCGGGGAGAGATCGGGGGGAGAGATCGGGGGGGGAGAGATCGAGGAGATCGCGGGGAGAGATCGGGGGGAGAGATGGGGGGAGAGATCGCGGGGAGAGATCGAGGGGGAGAGATCGGGGGAGAGATTGAAGGAGAGATCAGGGGGAGAGATCAGGGGAGAGATTGAAGGAGAGATCGGGGGGAGAGATCAGGGGAGAGATCGGGGAGAGAGATGGGGGGAGAGATCGAGGGGCGAGATCGAGGGGAGAGATCGAGGGGGAGAGATCGCGGGGAGAGATCGAGGGGGAGAGATCGGGGGGAAAGATCGGGGTAGAGATCGGGGGGGGAGAGATCGAGGGGGAGAGATCGGGGGGGAGAGATCGAGGGGGAGAGATCGGGGGGGAGAGATCGGGGGGGAGAGATCGAGGGGGAGAGATCGGTGGGGGGAGAGATCGCGGGGAGAGATCGAGGGGGAGAGATCGAGGGGGAGAGATCGGGGGGAGAGATCGAGGGGGAGAGATCGCGGGGAGAGATTGAAGGAGAGATCGGGGGGGAGAGATTGAGGGGGAGAGATCGGGGGGAAAGATCGCGGGGAGAGATCGAGGGGAAGAGATCGGGGGGAAGAGATCGGGGGGAGAGATAGGGGGGAGAGATCGAGGGGGAGAGATCGGGGGGAGAGATAGGGGGGGAGAGATCGTGGGGAGAGGTCGCGGGGAGAGATCACGGGGAGAGATTGAGGGGAGAGATCGGGGAGGAGGCTAGATCGGGGGGAGAGATTGGGGGGAGAGATCGCGGGGAGAGATCGGGGGGAGAGATTGAAGGAGAGATCGGGGGGAGAGATCGGGGGAGAGATCGCGGGGAGAGTTCGGGGGAGAGATCGCGGCGAGAGATCGGGGGGAGGAATCGAGGAGATCGCGGGGAGAGATCGGGGGGAGAGATGGGGGGAGAGATCGCGGGGAGAGATCGAGGGGAGAGATCGAAGGGGAGAGATCGCGGGGAGAGATCGAGGGGGAGAGATCGGGGAGAGAGATCGGGGGAGAGATCGGGGGGGAGAGATCGAGGGGGAGAGATCGGGGGGGAGAGATCGGGGGGGAGAGATCGGGGGGGAGAGATCGCGGGGAGAGATCGAGGGAGAGAGATCGGGGTGAGAGATAGGGGGGGAGAGATTTGGGGGGGAGAGGTCGCGGGGAGAGATCGAGGGGAGAGATCGGGGGGAGAGATTGGGAGGAGAGATCGCGGGGAGAGATCGGGGGGGAGAGATCGCAGGGAGAGATCGGGGGCAGAGATCGAGGAGATTGCGGGGAGAGATCAGGGAGAGATCGGTGGGAGAGATCGCGGGGAGAGATCGGGGGGGAGATCGGGGCGGGGAGAAATCGGGGGGAGAGATTGGGGGGAGATCGGGGGGGGGAGATCGGGGGTGGAGATCGCAGGGTGAGATCGGGGGGGGAGAGATCGGGGGGAGAGATCGGAGGGAGAGATCGGGGGCGGAGATCGGGGGGGGGAGAGATCGGGGGGAGGGAGAGATTGAGGGGAGAGATCCGGGGGGAGAGATCGGGGGGGGAGAGGTCGGGGGAGGGACCGAGGGGAGAGATCGAGGGGAGAGATCGAGGGGAGAGATCAGGGGGAGAGATCGAGGAGATCGCGGGGAGAGATCGGGAGGAGGGATCGCGGGGTGAGATCGGGGGGAGAGATCGAGAAGATCGCGGGGAGAGATCGGGGGGAGAGAACGGGGGAGAGATCGGGGGAGAGATCGAGCAGAGAGATCGCGGGGGAGAGATCGAGGGGAGAGATCTGGGTGAGAGATCGAGGGGAGAGATTGGGGGGGAGAGATCGTCGGGGAGAGATCGGGGGGAGAGATCAGAGATCGTGGAGGGAGACATGCGGGGAGGAGAGATCGGGGGGGGAGAGATCGTGCGGGGGGGGGAAGAGATCGAGGGGAGAGATTGCGGGGAGTGATCGGGGGGAGAGATCAGGGGGGAGAGATCGCGGGGAGAGATCGAGGGGAGAGATCACGGGGAGAGATTGAAGGAGAGATCGGGGGGAGAGATCGCAGGGAGAGATCGGGGGAGAGATCGCGGCGAGAGATCGGGGGAGGGATCGAGGAGATCGCGGGGAGAGATCGGGGGGAGAGATGGGGGAAAGACCGCGGGGAGAGATCGAGGGGAGAGATCGAAGGGGAGAGATCGCGGGGAGAGATCGAAGGGGAGAGATAGGGGGGAGAGATCGGGGGAGAGATCGGGGGGGAGAGATCGAGGGGGAGAGATCGGGGGGGGAGAGATCGCGGGGAAGAGATCGAGGGGAAGAGATCGAGGGGAAGAGATCGGGGGGAGAGATTTGGGGGCAGAGATTTGGGGGGGAGAGGTCGCGGGAGAGAGCGCGGGGAGAGATCGAAGGGAGAGATCGAGGGGAGAGATTGGGAGGAGAGATCGCGGGGAGAGATCGGGGGGGAAAGATCGAGGGGAGAGATCGGGGGGAGAGATTGGGAGGAGAGATCGCGGGGAGAGATCGGGGGCAGAGATCGAGGAGATTGCGGGGAGAGATCGGGGAGAGATCGGTGGGAGAGATCGTGGGGGAGAGATCGGAGGGGGGGAGATCGCGGGGAGAGATCGGGGGGGAGATCGGGGCGGGGAGAAATCGGGGGGAGAGATTGGGGGGGAGATCGGGGGGCGGAGATCGGGGGGGGAGATCGCAGGGTGAGATCGGCGGGGGAGAGATCGCGGGGGGAGAGATCGGGGGGAGAGATCGGGGGGGAGATCAGGGGTGGGAGAGATCGGGGGGAGAGATCGAGGGGAGAGATCGAGGGGAGAGATCGAGGGGAGAGATTGCGGGGAGAGATCGGGCGGAGAGATCAGGGGGGAGAGATCGCGGGGAGAGATCGAGGGGAGAGATCACGGGGAGAGATTGAAGGAGAGATCGGGGGGAGAGATCGCAGGGAGAGATCGGGGGAGAGATCGCGGCGAGAGATCGGGGGAGGGATCGAGGAGATCGCGGGGAGAGATCGGGGGGAGAGATGGGGGAAAGATCGAGGGGAGAGATCGGGGGGAGAGATCGAAGGGGAGAGATCGCGGGGAGAGATCGAAGGGGAGAGATAGGGGGGAGAGATCGGGGGAGAGATCGGGGGGGAGAGATCGAGGGGGAGAGATCGGGGGGGGAGAGATCGCGGGGAGAGATCGAGGGGAAGAGATCGGGGGGAGAGATTTGGGGGGGAGAGATGGGGGGGAGAGATTTGGGGGGGAGAGGTCGCGGGAGAGAGCGCGGGGAGAGATCGAAGGGAGAGATCGAGGGGAGAGATTGGGAGGAGAGATCGCGGGGAGAGATCGGGGGGGAAAGATCGAGGGGAGAGATCGGGGGGAGAGATTGGGAGGAGAGATCGCGGGGAGAGATCGGGGGCAGAGATCGAGGAGATTGCGGGGAGAGATCGGGGAGAGATCGGTGGGAGAGATCGTGAGGGAGAGATCGGAGGGGGGGAGATCGCGGGGAGAGATCGGGGGGGAGATCGGGGCGGGGAGAAATCGGGGGGAGAGATTGGGGGGGAGATCGGGGGGGGAGATCGGGGGGGGAGATCGCAGGGTGAGATCGGCGGGGGAGAGATCGCGGGGGGAGAGATCGGGGGGAGAGATCGGGGGGGAGATCAGGGGTGGGAGAGATCGGGGGGAGAGATCGAGGGGAGAGATCGAGGGGAGAGATCGAGGGGAGAGATCGGGGGGTGGGAGAGATTGAGGGGAGAGGTCGGAGGGAGGGACCGAGGGGAAAGATCGAGGGGAGAGATCGAGGGGAGAGATCAGGGGGAGAGATCGAGGAGATCGCGGGGAGAGATCGGGGTGAGGGATCGGGGGGAGAGATCGGGAGGAGAGGTCGCGGGTAGAGATCGGGGGGAGAGATCGCGGGGAGAGATTGCGGGGAGAGATCGGGCGGAGAGATCGGGGGGAGAGATCGGGGGTGAGATTGGGGGGAGAGATCGTGGGGAGAGCTCGGGGGGGAGAGATCGCGGGGAGAGATCGGGGGGAGAGATCACGGGGAGAGATCAGGGGGGAGAGATCGCGGGGAGGGATCGGGGGGAAGAGATCGTGGGGTGAGATCGGGGAGAGAGATCGCTGGGAGTGATCGGGAGGAGAGATCGCGAGGAGAGATCGGGGGGAGAGATTGCGGAGAGAGATCGGGGGGAGAGATCGAGGAGATCGCGGAAAGAGATCGCGGGGAGAGATCGGGGGAAGAGATCGTGGGGGAGAGATCGGGTGTGGGAGATCACGGGGAGAGATCGGGGGGAGATCGGGGGATGGGGGGGAGAACGCAGGGAGAGATCGGGGAGGGAGAGATCGGGGGGGAGAAATTGGGGTGTGAGATCGGGGGGAGAGATCGAGCGGAGCGATCGGGGTGAGAGATCGCGGGGAGAGATCGTGGGGAGAGATCACGGGAAGAACTCGCGGGGAGAGATCTGAGGGTGAGATCGCGGGGCGAGATCGAGGGGAGAGATCAGGGGGAGAGATCGCAGGGAGAGATCGGGGGGAGAGATCGGGGGGAGAGATCGGGGGGAGAGATCGGGGGAAGAGATCAGGGGAGAGATCGGCGGAGAGATCGGTGGGGAGAGATCGGGGCAGAGATCGGTGGGGAGAAATCGGGGTAGAGATCGGGGGGGAGAGATCGGGGCAGAGATCGGGGGGGAGAGATCGGGGCAGAGATCGGGGGGGAGAGATCGGGGGGGAGAGATCGGTGGGGAGATCGGGGGGGCAGAGATCGGGGGGGAGAGATCGGGGGGGGGAGAGATCGGGGGGAGAGATCGGGAGGGGAGATCGCGGGGAGAGATCGGGGGGGCAGAGATCGGGGGGAGAGATCGGAGGGAGAGATCGGGGGGGGAGATCGGGGGCAGGAGAGATCGGGGGGAGAGATCGAGGGGAGAGATCGGGGGGCGGAAGATTGAGGGGCAAGATCCAGGGGAGAGATCTGGGGGGGGAGATCGGAGGGGGAGAGGTCGGGCGGAGGGACCGAGGGGAGAGATCGAGGGGCGAGATCGAGGAGAGATCACGGGGGAGAGATCGGGGGGAGAGATCGAGGGGAGAGATCTGGGGGAGAGATCGAGGGGAGAGATCGGAGGGAGAGATCGTGGGGGAGAGATCGGGTAGAGAGATCGTGGAGGGAGACATCCGGGGAGGAGAGATCGCGGGGGGTAGAGATTGTGGGGGGGGGGGGAGATCGGGGGGGTAGAGATTGCGGGAAGAGATCGGGGGGAGAGATCGGGCGGGGAGAGATCAGGAGTGGGAGAGATTGGGGGGGAGAGATCGGGGGCAGAGATTGTGGGGCAGAAATTGGGGGGGAGAGATCAGGGGGAGAGATCGGGGGGAGAGATCAGGGGGAGAGATCGGGGGAGAGCTCACGGGGAGAGATCGGGGGGAGAGATCACGGGAAGAAATTGGGGTGTGAGATCGGGGGGAGAGATCGAGCGGAGCGATCGGGGTGAGAGATCGCGGGGAGAGATCGGGGGAGAGATCACGGGGATAGCTCGCCGGGAGAGATCTGGTTGAGAGATCGCGGGGCGAGATCGGGGGGAGAGATCGGGGGGAGAGATCGTGGGGAGAGATCGGGGGGAGAGATCGGGGGGAGAGATCGGGGGGAGAGATCGGGGGGAGAGATTGGGGGGAGAGATCGGGGGGAGAGATCGCGGGGAGAGATCGCGGGGGAGAGATCGGGGGGAGAGATCGGGGGGAGAGATCGGGGGGAGAGATCGGTGGGGAGAGATCGGGGGGAGAGATTGAGGGGGAGAGATCGGGGGGAGAGATCGGGGGGGAGAGATCGGGGGGAGAGATTGAGGGGGAGAGATCACGGGGAGAAATTGGGGTGTGAGATCGGGGGGAGAGATCGAGCGGAGCGATCGGGGTGAGAGATCGCGGGGAGAGATCGGGGGAGAGATCACGGGGATAGCTCGCCGGGAGAGATCTGGTTGAGAGATCGCGGGGCGAGATCGGGGGGAGAGATCGGGGGGAGAGATCGTGGGGAGAGATCGGGGGGAGAGATCGGGGGGAGAGATTGGGGGGAGAGATCGCGGGGAGAAATCGCGGGGAGAGATCGCGGGGGAGAGATCGGGGGGGAGAGATCGGGGGGACAGATCGGGGGGAGAGATCGGGGGGGAGAGATCGGGGGGAGAGATTGAGGGGGAGAGATCACGGGGAGAAATTGGGGTGTGAGATCGGGGGGAGAGATCGAGCGGAGCGATCGGGGTGAGAGATCGCGGGGAGAGATCGGGGGAGAGATCACGGGGATAGCTCGCCGGGAGAGATCTGGTTGAGAGATCGCGGGGAGAGATCGGGGGGAGAGATCGTGGGGAGAGATCGCGGAGGAGATCGGGGGGAGAGATCGGGGGGAGAGATCGCGAGGAGAGATCGGGGTTAGAAATCGCGAAGAGATATCGAGGGGAGAGATCGAGGGGAGAGATCGGGGGAGAGATCGGGGGGAGAGATCGCGGGCAGAGATCGGGGGGAGAGATTGCTGGGAGTGATCGGGAGGAGAGATCGCGGGGAGAGATCGCGGGGACAGATCGGGGGGGAGAGATCGGGGGGAGAGATCGGGGGGGAGAGATCGGGGGGAGAGATCGGGGGGGAGAGATCGGGGTGGGAGAGATCGGGGGGAGAAATCGCGGGGAGAGATCGGGGGGGAGAGATCGGGGGGGGAGAGATCGGGGGGAGAGATTGAGGGGGAGAGATCACGGGGAGAAATTGGGGTGAGAGATCGCGGGGAGAGATCGTGGGGAGAGATCACGGGGAGAACTCGCGGGGAGAGATCTGAGGGTGAGATCGCGGGGCGAGATCGAGGGGAGAGATCAGGGGGAGAGATCGCAGGGAGAGATCGGGGGGAGAGATCGGGGGGAGAGATCGGGGGGAGAGATCGGGGGAAGAGATCAGGGGAGAGATCGGCGGAGAGATCGGTGGGGAGAGATCGGGGCAGAGATCGGTGGGGAGAGATCGGAGTAGAGATCGGGGGGGAGAGATCGGGGCAGAGATCGGGGGGGGAGAGATCGGGGCAGAGATCGGGGGGGAGAGATCGGGGGGGAGAGATCGGTGGGGAGATCGGGGGGGCAGAGATCGGGGGGGAGAGATCGGGGGGGGGAGAGATCGGGGGGAGAGATCGGGAGGGGAGATCGCGGGGAGAGATCGGGGGGGCAGAGATCGGGGGGAGAGATCGGAGGGAGAGATCGGGGGGGGAGATCGGGGGCAGGAGAGATCGGGGGGAGAGATCGAGGGGAGAGATCGGGGGGCGGAAGATTGAGGGGCAAGATCCAGGGGAGAGATCTGGGGGGGGAGATCGGAGGGGGAGAGGTCGGGCGGAGGGACCGAGGGGAGAGATCGAGGGGCGAGATCGAGGAGAGATCACGGGGGAGAGGTCGGGGGGAGAGATCGAGGGGAGAGATCTGGGGGAGAGATCGAGGGGAGAGATCGGAGGGAGAGATCGTGGGGGAGAGATCGGGTAGAGAGATCGTGGAGGGAGACATCCGGGGAGGAGAGATCGCGGGGGGTAGAGATTGTGGGGGGGGGGGGAGATCGGGGGGGTAGAGATTGCGGGAAGAGATCGGGGGGAGAGATCGGGCGGGGAGAGATCAGGAGTGGGAGAGATTGGGGGGGAGAGATCGGGGGCAGAGATTGTGGGGCAGAAATTGGGGGGGAGAGATCAGGGGGAGAGATCGTGGGGAGAGATCAGGGGGAGAGATCAGGGGGAGAGCTCACGGGGAGAGATCGGGGGGAGAGATCACGGGAAGAAATTGGGGTGTGAGATCGGGGGGAGAGATCGAGCGGAGCGATCGGGGTGAGAGATCGCGGGGAGAGATCGGGGGAGAGATCACGGGGATAGCTCGCCGGGAGAGATCTGGTTGAGAGATCGCGGGGCGAGATCGGGGGGAGAGATCGGGGGGAGAGATCGTGGGGAGAGATCGGGGGGAGAGATCGGGGGGAGAGATCGGGGGGAGAGATCGGGGGGAGAGATTGGGGGGAGAGATCGGGGGAGAGATAGCGGGGAGAGATCGCGGGGGAGAGATCGGGGGGAGAGATCGGGGGGAGAGATCGGGGGGAGAGATCGGTGGGGAGAGATCGGGGGGAGAGATTGAGGGGGAGAGATCGGGGGGAGAGATCGGGGGGAGAGATCGGGGGGAGAGATTGAGGGGGAGAGATCACGGGGAGAAATTGGGGTGTGAGATCGGGGGGAGAGATCGAGCGGAGCGATCGGGGTGAGAGATCGCGGGGAGAGATCGGGGGAGAGATCACGGGGATAGCTCGCCGGGAGAGATCTGGTTGAGAGATCGCGGGGCGAGATCGGGGGGAGAGATCGGGGGGAGAGATCGTGGGGAGAGATCGGGGGGAGAGATCGGGGGGAGAGATCGGGGGGAGAGATTGGGGGGAGAGATCGCGGGGAGAAATCGCGGGGAGAGATCGCGGGGGAGAGATCGGGGGGAGAGATCGGGGGGACAGATCGGGGGGAGAGATCGGGGGGGAGAGATCGGGGGGAGAGATTGAGGGGGAGAGATCACGGGGAGAAATTGGGGTGTGAGATCGGGGGGAGAGATCGAGCGGAGCGATCGGGGTGAGAGATCGCGGGGAGAGATCGGGGGAGAGATCACGGGGATAGCTCGCCGGGAGAGATCTGGTTGAGAGATCGCGGGGAGAGATCGGGGGGAGAGATCGTGGGGAGAGATCGCGGAGGAGATCGGGGGGAGAGATCGGGGGGAGAGATCGCGAGGAGAGATCGGGGTTAGAAATCGCGAAGAGATATCGAGGGGAGAGATCGAGGGGAGAGATCGGGGGAGAGATCGGGGGGAGAGATCGCGGGCAGAGATCGGGGGGAGAGATTGCTGGGAGTGATCGGGAGGAGAGATCGCGGGGAGAGATCGCGGGGACAGATCGGGGGGGAGAGATCGGGGGGAGAGATCGTGGGGGAGAGATCGGGGGGAGAGATCGGGGGGGAGAGATCGGGGTGGGAGAGATCGGGGGGAGAAATCGCGGGGAGAGATCGGGGGGGAGAGATCGGGGGGGAGAGATCGGGGGGAGAAATCGCGGGGAGAAATCGGGGGGGAGAGATCGGGGGGGGAGAGATCGGGGGGAGAAATCGCGGGGAGAGATCGGGGGGAGAGATCAGGGGGGAGAGATCGGGGGGAGAGATCGCGGGGAGAGATCGGGGTGAGAAATCGCGAGGAGAGATCGAGGGGAGAGATCGAGGGGAGAGATCAGGGGGAGAGATCGCGGGCAGAGATCGGGGGGAGAGATTGCTGGGAGTGATCGGGAGGAGAGATCGCGGGGAGAGATCGGGGGGAGAGATCGGGGGGACAGATCGAGGAGATCGCGGGGAGAGATGTGGGGGAGAGATTGGAGGGAGAGATCGTGGGGGAGAGATCGGAGGGGGGGGAGATCGCGGGGAGGAGATCGGGGGGTGGGAGATCGCGGGGAGAGATCGGGGGGGGAGAGATCGGGGGGAGAAATCGGAGGGGGGAGATCTGGGGGGGGATTGGGGGGGAAGATCGCGGGGAGAGATCGGTGGGGGAGAGATCAGGGGGAGAGATCGGAGGGAGAGATCGGGGGGGGAGATCGGGGGGGGAGATCGGTGGGGGGGAAGAGATCGGGGGGAGAGATCGAGGGGAGAGATCGGGGTGGGTAGAGATTGAGGGGAAAGATCACGGGCAGAGCTCGCGGGGAGAGATCGGGGGGAGAGATCGAGCGGAGCGATCAGGGTGAGAGATCGCGGGGAGAGATCGGGGTTGAGAGATCACGGGGAGAGCTCGCGGGGAGAGATCTGGGGGAGAGATCGCGGGGTGAGATCGAGGGGAGAGATCGGGGGGAATGATCGGGTGGTAGAGATCGCGGGCAGAGATCGAGGGGAGAGTTCGAGGGGGAGAGATCGCGGGGAGAGATCGAGGGGGAGAGATCGCGGGGAGAGATCGAGCAGAGCGATCGGGGGGAGAGATCGGGCAGAGAGATCGAGGGGAAGAGATTGTGGGGGAGAGATCGGCGGGGAGAGATCGGGGGGGGAGACATCCGGGGAGGAGAGATCGCGGGGGGTAGAGATTGTGGGGGGGGGGGGAGATCGGGGGGGTAGAGATTGCGGGAAGAGATCGGGGGGAGAGATCGGGCGGGGAGAGATCAGGAGTGGGAGAGATTGGGGGGGAGAGATCGGGGGCAGAGATTGTGGGGCAGAAATTGGGGGGGAGAGATCAGGGGGAGAGATCGTGGGGAGAGATCAGGGGGAGAGATCAGGGGGAGAGCTCACGGGGAGAGATCGGGGGGAGAGATCACGGGAAGAAATTGGGGTGTGAGATCGGGGGGAGAGATCGAGCGGAGCGATCGGGGTGAGAGATCGCGGGGAGAGATCGGGGGAGAGATCACGGGGATAGCTCGCCGGGAGAGATCTGGTTGAGAGATCGCGGGGCGAGATCGGGGGGAGAGATCGGGGGGAGAGATCGTGGGGAGAGATCGGGGGGAGAGATCGGGGGGAGAGATCGGGGGGAGAGATCGGGGGGAGAGATTGGGGGGAGAGATCGGGGGGAGAGATAGCGGGGAGAGATCGCGGGGGAGAGATCGGGGGGAGAGATCGGGGGGAGAGATCGGGGGGAGAGATCGGTGGGGAGAGATCGGGGGGAGAGATTGAGGGGGAGAGATCGGGGGGAGAGATCGGGGGGAGAGATCGGGGGGAGAGATTGAGGGGGAGAGATCACGGGGAGAAATTGGGGTGTGAGATCGGGGGGAGAGATCGAGCGGAGCGATCGGGGTGAGAGATCGCGGGGAGAGATCGGGGGAGAGATCACGGGGATAGCTCGCCGGGAGAGATCTGGTTGAGAGATCGCGGGGCGAGATCGGGGGGAGAGATCGGGGGGAGAGATCGTGGGGAGAGATCGGGGGGAGAGATCGGGGGGAGAGATCGGGGGGAGAGATTGGGGGGAGAGATCGCGGGGAGAAATCGCGGGGAGAGATCGCGGGGGAGAGATCGGGGGGAGAGATCGGGGGGACAGATCGGGGGGAGAGATCGGGGGGGAGAGATCGGGGGGAGAGATTGAGGGGGAGAGATCACGGGGAGAAATTGGGGTGTGAGATCGGGGGGAGAGATAGAGCGGAGCGATCGGGGTGAGAGATCGCGGGGAGAGATCGGGGGAGAGATCACGGGGATAGCTCGCCGGGAGAGATCTGGTTGAGAGATCGCGGGGAGAGATCGGGGGGAGAGATCGTGGGGAGAGATCGCGGAGGAGATCGGGGGGAGAGATCGGGGGGAGAGATCGCGAGGAGAGATCGGGGTTAGAAATCGCGAAGAGATATCGAGGGGAGAGATCGAGGGGAGAGATCGGGGGAGAGATCGGGGGGAGAGATCGCGGGCAGAGATCGGGGGGAGAGATTGCTGGGAGTGATCGGGAGGAGAGATCGCGGGGAGAGATCGCGGGGACAGATCGGGGGGGAGAGATCGGGGGGAGAGATCGTGGGGGAGAGATCGGGGGGAGAGATCGGGGGGGAGAGATCGGGGTGGGAGAGATCGGGGGGAGAAATCGCGGGGAGAGATCGGGGGGGAGAGATCGGGGGGGAGAGATCGGGGGGAGAAATCGCGGGGAGAAATCGGGGGGGAGAGATCGGGGGGGGAGAGATCGGGGGGAGAAATCGCGGGGAGAGATCGGGGGGAGAGATCAGGGGGGAGAGATCGGGGGGAGAGATCGCGGGGAGAGATCGGGGTGAGAAATCGCGAGGAGAGATCGAGGGGAGAGATCGAGGGGAGAGATCAGGGGGAGAGATCGCGGGCAGAGATCGGGGGGAGAGATTGCTGGGAGTGATCGGGAGGAGAGATCGCGGGGAGAGATCGGGGGGAGAGATCGGGGGGACAGATCGAGGAGATCGCGGGGAGAGATGTGGGGGAGAGATTGGAGGGAGAGATCGTGGGGGAGAGATCGGAGGGGGGGGAGATCGCGGGGAGGAGATCGGGGGGTGGGAGATCGCGGGGAGAGATCGGGGGGGGAGAGATCGGGGGGAGAAATCGGAGGGGGGAGATCTGGGGGGGGATTGGGGGGGAAGATCGCGGGGAGAGATCGGTGGGGGAGAGATCAGGGGGAGAGATCGGAGGGAGAGATCGGGGGGGGAGATCGGGGGGGGAGATCGGTGGGGGGGAAGAGATCGGGGGGAGAGATCGAGGGGAGAGATCGGGGTGGGTAGAGATTGAGGGGAAAGATCACGGGCAGAGCTCGCGGGGAGAGATCGGGGGGAGAGATCGAGCGGAGCGATCAGGGTGAGAGATCGCGGGGAGAGATCGGGGTTGAGAGATCACGGGGAGAGCTCGCGGGGAGAGATCTGGGGGAGAGATCGCGGGGTGAGATCGAGGGGAGAGATCGGGGGGAATGATCGGGTGGTAGAGATCGCGGGCAGAGATCGAGGGGAGAGTTCGAGGGGGAGAGATCGCGGGGAGAGATCGAGGGGGAGAGATCGCGGGGAGAGATCGAGCAGAGCGATCGGGGGGAGAGATCGGGCAGAGAGATCGAGGGGAAGAGATTGTGGGGGAGAGATCGGCGGGGAGAGATCGGGGGGGGAGAAATTGTGGGGAAGAGATCGGGGGGGAGGGATTGTGGGGGAGAGATCGGGGGAGAAATTGTGGGGGTGAAATCGGGGGGAGCGATCGGGGGGAGAGATCGCGGGGAGAGAGATTGTGGGGGAGAGATCGGGGGGAGAGATTGTGGGGGAGAGATCGGGGGGAGCGATCGGGGGGAGAGATCGCGGGGAGAGAGATTGTGGGGGAGAGATCGGGGAGGGGGAGAGATCGGCGGGGGAGATCGGGGGGGAGAGATTGTGGGGGAGAGATCGGGGAGGGGGAGAGGTCGCGGGGAGAGATCGGGAAGAGATCGGGGATAAGATCGAGGGGAGAGATCGCGGGGAGAGATCGGGGGGAGAGATCGGGGGAGAGCTTGCGGGGAGAGATCGGGGGGAGAGATCGAGGGGAGAGATCGGGGGGTAGAGATCGGGGGAGAGATCGGGGGGAGAGATCGAGGGGAGAGATCGGGGGGAGAGATCGGGGGGAGAGATCGAGGGGAGAGATCGGGTGGAGTGATCGGGGGGTAGAGATCGTGGGAGAGATCGAGGGGGAGAGATCGGAGGGAGAGATCGAGGGGAGAGATCGGGGGGAGTGATCGGGGGGTAGAGATCGCGGGCAGAGATCGAGGGGAGTGATCGGGGGGGATAGATTGGGGGGAGAGATCGGGGGGAGAGATCGAGGGGGAGAGATCGCGGGGAGAGATCGGGGGGAGAGATTGGGGGAGAGATCACGGTGAGAGATCGAGGGGGGAGATCGGGGGGGAGAGATCGGGGGGAGAGATCGGGGGATAGATCGGGGGGTGAGATCGGGGGGAGAGATAGAGGGGAGAGATCGGGGGGGAGTGATCGGGGGGAGAGATCGCGGGGAGAGATTGGGGGGAGAGATCGGGGGGAGAGATCGGGAGGTGAGATCGCGGGAAGAGATCGGGGGGGGCAGAGATCGGGGGGAGAGATCGGGGAGAGAGATCGGGGGCAGGAGAGATTAGGGGGAGAGATTGAGGGGAGAGATCGGGGGGCGGAAGATTGAGGGGCGAGATCCAGGGGAGAGATCTGGGGGGGGGGAGATCGGAGGGGGAGAGGTCGGGTGGAGGGACCGAGGGGAGAGATCGAGGAGCGAGATCGGGGGTAGAGATCGAGGAGAGAGATCGTGGGGGAGAGATCCGGGGGAGAGATCGAGGGGAGAGATCTGGGGGAGAGATCGAGGGGAGAGATCGGGGGGAGAGATCGTGGGGGAGAGATCGGGTAGAGAGATCGTGGAGGGAGACATCCGAGGAGGAGAGATCGCAGCGGGTAGAGATTGGGTGGGGGGGAGATCGGTGGGGGGGAGAGATCGAGGGGAGAGATTGCAGGAAGAGATCGGGGGGAGAGATCAGGCGGGGAGAGATCAGGGGGGGGGGGAGAGATTGGGGGGCAGAGATCGGGGGCAGAGATTGTGGGGCAGAAATTGGGGGGAGAGATCAGGGGAGAGATCGGGGGGAGAGATCGGGGGGAGAGATCGGGGGGAGAGATCACGAGCAGAGCTCACGGGGAGAGATCGGGGGGAGAGATCACGGGGAGAAATTGGGGTGTGAGATCGGGGGGAGAGATCGAGCGGAGCGATCGGGGTGAGAGATCACGGGGAGAGATCGGGGGAGAGATCACGGGGAGAGCTCACCGGGAGAGATCTGGGTGAGAGATCGCGGGGCGAGATCGAGGGGAGAGATCGCGGGGAGAGATCGCGGGGAGAGATCGCGGGGAGAGATCGGGGGGAGAGATCGGGGGGGAGAGATTGGGGGGGAGAGATCGGGGGGGAGAGATTGTGGGGGAGAGATCGGGGGGAGCGATCGGGGGGAGAGATCGCGGGGAGAGAGATTGTGGGGGAGAGATCGGGGAGGGGGAGAGATCGGCGGGGGAGATCTGGGGGGAGAGATTGTGGGGGAGAGATCGGGGAGGGGGAGAGGTCGCGGGGAGAGATCGGGAAGAGATCGGGGATAAGATCGAGGGGAGAGATCGCGGGGAGAGATCGGGGGGAGAGATCGGGGGAGAGCTTGCGGGGAGAGATCGGGGGTAGAAATCGAGGGGAGAGATCGGGGGGTAGAGATCGGGGGAGAGATCGGGGGGAGAGATCGAGGGGAGAGATCGGGGGGAGAGATCGGGGGGAGAGATCGAGGGGAGAGATCGGGTGGAGTGATCGGGGGGTAGAGATCGTGGGAGAGATCGAGGGGGAGAGATCGGAGGGAGAGATCGAGGGGAGAGATCGGGGGGAGTGATCGGGGGGTAGAGATCGCGGGCAGAGATCGAGGGGAGTGATCGGGGGGGATAGATTGGGGGGAGAGATCGGGGGGAGAGATCGAGGGGGAGAGATCGCGGGGAGAGATCGGGGGGAGAGATCGGGGGAGAGATCATGGTGAGAGATCGAGGGGGGAGATCGGGGGGGAGAGATCGGGGGAGAGATCGGGGGATAGATCGGGGGGTGAGATCGGGGGGAGAGATAGAGGGGAGAGATCGGGGGGGAGTGATCGGGGGGAGAGATCGCGGGGAGAGATCGGGGGGAGAGATCGGGGGGAGAGATCGGGAGGGTGAGCTCGCGGGAAGAGATCGGGGGGGGCAGAGATCGGGGGGAGAGATCGGGGGGGAGAGATCGGGGGCAGGAGAGATCGGGGGGAGAGATTGAGGGGAGAGATCGGGGGGCGGAAGATTGAGGGGCGAGATCCGGGGAGAGATCTGGGGGGGGAGATCGGGAGGGGGAGGTCGGGCGGAGGGACCGAGGGGAGAGATCGAGGAGCGAGATCGGGGGTAGAGATCGAGGAGAGAGATCGTGGGGGAGAGATCGGGGGGAGAGATCCGAGGGAGAGATCTGGGGGAGAGATCGAGGGGAGAGATCGGGGAGAGAAGATCGTGGGGGAGAGATCGGGTAGATGTGGAGGGAGACATCCGAGGAGGAGAGATCGCGGGGGGTAGAGATTGGGTGGGGAGAGATCGGTGGGGGGAGAGATCGAGGGGAGAGATATGCGGGAAGAGATCGGGGGGAGAGATCAGGCGGGGAGAGATCGGGGGGGGAGAGATTGGGAGGAGAGATCGGGGGCAGAGATTGTGGGGCAGAAATTGGGGGGAGAAATCAGGGGAGAGATCGGGGGGAGAGATCGGGGGAGAGATCGGGGGGAGAGATCACGAGCAGAGCTCACGGGGAGATCGGGGGGAGAGATCACGGGGAGAAAATGGGGTGTGAGATCGGGTGGAGAGATCGAGCGGAGCGATCGGGGTGAGAGATCACGGGGAGAGATCGGGGGAGAGATCACGGGGAGAGCTCACCGGGAGAGATCTGGGTGAGAGATGCGGGCGAGATCGAGGGAGAGATCGAGGGGAGAGATCGCGGGGAGAGATCGCGGTCG